>NC_135893.1:73119039-73499039 GCF_964194155.1 Cetorhinus maximus | reverse complement strand
GGACAATGGAAGCTGCACCACATTTAGACCTGCATGTGAGCAGCTGGTAGATCTGACATGCCTCTTGCTGGCAGGTGCTCTGCCATTGAAAAAATACAGGATTTTTCTACAAAAATAGGAGAAATTAAAAGTAAATTTATTTTACTACCATTACAGAGACAATCTTAGGTTGAAAGCACTTTTCCCATGTTGTTACTCCCCTTTAACAATAACAGGTATCATTCACATTAGATATCACACTATCTATGATACAATACTGTGATTTCTTTGATCATGTGCTTGATGTGTTAGTCAGATAGAAAACACTACTGCTATCAAAACTGTTTGAACACTACCTGCTGAATGAAGTTGAAAGGACAAGAAGGTTTTGCTGAAGTTGTAGACATCTCTAAGCTGTGACTTTGACAGACTTGGGTATAAATCATTCAGGCCATGAATGCTGTAAAAATTAAAAACAAAAGAACTTCTGACACCATATATCATCATAATCAGATATCCAACTTGCTATGGTTTGGCAGGGATCAGCAGCTATATTTTCTCAGACTGTGAGCACTTTATATGCTATAACATGTCTATATATCTGATCCTGAGACAGGGTGAGTTGGGATAATTTTGACTCTGTGATAGTGTAAAATTGCTGTTAGCAAGTCAGCAGCCATTTTACTTCTCTCCCATTGACTTCAATCTCTATCTCCTGATTCAGAGAATCGGACAGAATCAAAATTACCCATTGTGCCTCTGGTTCACAGCAGGAAGCAGGCATCTTCACATAGTAACACAGATTGAATGTGAACAGTTTCCCTATCTTTACTGAGTTCAGATGTGTTACATTTCTGATGCAAATTGAAGCAAGTTATTGCCTTCATTTTCAGCAAGGGCTATCTGTTATGTAGCTAGCATTCCTGCAGAAGGAGTGCACAGACTTTTAACATCACATGGGCTGCCTTATCTAACTTCAATATGGCTTTAAATAGTTGTTAATGATGTGTGCAGACAAAATACTTAATGTTTATCACACCCCTCCCCACCATTTTAATGGAGACATTGACCCATTTTATAAATGTTTTAAGATCAGTGTGAGAATTTCATATTTGTCCATTAATATGCAGTATATTTCTCACAACTTTAACTCTAATCAAAAGTTTGCACAGAGTTAAGAATTCTAGTCATTCACAAACATTGATTTGAGAAGTTTCTAAGAGATCTGGTAAATGCGGTATCTGATATTCAAACACAAGTAAAATAGCAAGTTCATATCAATTTATAGGTTTCTAGATTTTCTCCTGGAATGCACTCCATCAAGCCACAACACACAAATTTTCTCTTTTGTATAATGTATCCAGCCAGAACTCTCACAAAAGAAATTCACAAATGCAACAGAAAGATATGCTGAAGGGCTAAGACAGGTCAAATAAAATGGGTGGAGTCTTGTGTGGAGTATAAACACCAGCACAGACTGTTGAGCCAAATGGCCTGTTTCTATCTGTATATTTTAAGTAATTCTACATCTGGTGGGGTAACATTCCCCTGGGACATTTTGTAGAAAGGGGACATGACAGTGCATTGTCATCAACCATTAGCAGTAACTGACAAAGGCTGAATATTTGCTCTTCAACTTGTCTCTTCTCAGTCAACTCTAAACTCTGTGTACTCACATGGCTTGGTAAGATTCACAACTTATATTGATGGGTATGGTGGCAAGCTCCTTTCCTGTAATACTGGGCAACAGCAGAAATAATTGAGTCTGGAACAAGTCACTGTAGTCACTGGTATTAAGTGATGGAAATAGGGGTTCCAAGAGCTGCATGATCTTGCTCAGCATCTGGGCTCTTACTGTTGAATTTTGAAAAGCTGTAATATTCATCTGAAATGAAAAGACAGTGAATTATATTAATTATTTGTGGATCACAATATTTTTAGATGGAAATAAGACAAAATTAAAAAGTGCTGATGTTTACTCAGCATTTCTCTATTGCTCTCAATCCAATGCAGACTCAGAGCATGTCCGTCACTTTTTTCATCTGTTGATATAAAAAATGCACACAGTTTTGGTGGCTACAGCTTAGTCATGACATGATCACTTTTGTCAATACTGGTGTGGTGGCAACCAATATCATCCTTTTCTTAATGTCCACACTGAAACCAGATAAAATAATATATGAGTGGCTAAACATCCACAACTCTTTCAGTGCAATGAAGTCGTAACTCCAGTAGGAGTGCAGCAGAAGGGATAGTGAATAGGTCAGAAGCCGACTTCACCAATTCCCGGCCTTTCCCAAGAGGTTTCATGAAACCTTATTTGGAGTGGATTGATTGTCTGCCCTCACAAGCACAATGGCACAGGTGGGGTTAGGAGAGTTCCACTGTGGACCTAGTAGAGACCAGGCAGATCATCAGTGGTGACAAAGCTGGTGAAGCCAAGCGCCTCCGGCTGCCAAATGGTGGATGTGAGCTATACCTGGAAGTCTGGGTCTGCAATATGACCTGGACACTGGAAAAAAAAGTTTTTTGTTTGAAAAACTCTTTAAATTTGTCCCCTTTACAGAAAGGGATGATGGAGGCATTTTTCAGGTAAGGACACAGAATGTGCTCCTCCAACTACCCCATAGACCTTATCAGAAAACAAATAGGAACATTGGAAATAGAGCAGGAGGAGGCCATTCGGCCTGTCGAGCCTGCTCCACCATTCAAACAGATCATTGCTGATCATCTACCTCTTACGCCGTTTTTCCCACTATCCCCAAATCTCTTGATGTCACTAGTATCCAGAAATCTATTGATTTCTGCCATGAACATGCTCCATAACGGAGTATCCACAGACCTCTGTCACACCATGAAAGAATTTTGTAAGTTCCAATGAGGCCCAGTTTCCTCAATCTCTCCTCAGAAGACAATCCCGCCATCTCAGGGGTTAGTCTGGTGAACCTCTGTTGCACTCGCTCTATGGCAAATACATCCTTCCTCAGATAAGCAGGCCAAAACTGTACACAATACTCTGGATGCAGTCTCAACAAGGTTCTATACAATTGCTGCAAAATATCTTTACTCCTGTACTCAAATCTCTTCACGATGAAGGCCAACATACTATTTGCCTTCCTAGCTGCTTGCTGCACTGCATGCGAGCTTTTGGAGGCTCAAACAAGGACACCCAGGTCCCTTTGTACATAAACACTTCCCAAACTCTCACCATTTAAGAAATACTCTGCCTTTCTGTTTTTTCTACCAAAGTGGGTAACTTCACTTATTCACATTATATTCCATCTGCCATTTTCTTGCCCATTCACTTAGCCTGTCCAAATCCCCTTGGAAGCCTCCTTGCATCCTCCTCACAACTCTTGTTCCCACCTAGTTTTGAGTCGTAAGCAAATTTGGAAATATTACATTTGGTCCCCACACCCAAATCATTTACGTAGATTGTGAACAGCTGTGGCCCAAGCACTGATCCTTGCGATATCCCACTAGTAACAGCCTGCCATCCTGAGAATAACTTGTTTATTCTGTTTTCTGTCGGTTAACCAATTCTCAGTCCATAGCAGTATATTACCCCAAACCAATGTGCTCCAATTTTGTTTACTAGCCTCCTGTGTGGGACCTTACCGAAAGACTTCTGAAAATCCAAATACACATCCATTGGTTCTCCTTTATCTATGCTACAAGTAACATCCTCAAAAGACTCAACAGGTTTGTCAAATATGATTTCCCTTTTGTAAATCCATGTTGACTCTGCTCAATCATATCATTATTTTCCAAGTGTTCAGTTATCACGTCCTTCATAATGGATTTGAACATTTTCCCTACTACTGTCGTCAAACTAACAGGTCTGTAGTTCTCAGTTTTCTCTCTTGCTCCCTTCTTAAATAGTGGGATTACATTTGTTACTTTCCAATCTGCAGGAACATTTCCAGAATCTGATTTTCCAGCCTTTGGGAGAAAGTGGGCATCCTAGATGTGCTCATAGTGTATGTCTGACATTTTTATTGACATAGGAGAGAATTTTCTCCCCGCTAGGCGGGAGCGGGCGCAAAAAAGCGCAGAAATCTCCCTGAGGCATGGAGCTGCCTCAGGGAGATTAATTTCATTATGAAACATCGAAGAAAAAATAAAATTATTCAGACATGTCCCCTCATATAACAGTGTCACGTGAGCTAGGACATGTTTATAAATTTTGATTAAAAAATTTTTTTCGTTAATAAATCCTTCACGAAACCTCATCCCACCCAGGGATGAGGTTTCATGAAAAATGCAAAGGCTGCATGAGCTCTTCGCCTGCCCGCCAACCTTAAGGTTTGACGGGCAGCCCTGACAATTACTTTAATTAGTTTATTAATGGCTTTAACAGGCCTTTGACAGTTCGGCGGGTGCGCAGCCGACTCCGGTGCGCGCCCGCCAAACTAAAGATTGGAATGACGCGCAGTGACTTCGGGACGCAAACCCGACGTCACCATGCGTCATTTTATGCATTGGCGTACAGGGCCCGCCCCCACACGCCGAACAGAAGATTCTGCCCATACAATCTATGCCACAGAAACAGGCCATTTGGCACAAGCTGTGCATGCTGAATGTTTATGTTCCACTCGAGCCTCCTCCCACCTTTCATCTAAATCCACCATCGTAACCTTCTCCCTCATGTGCTTGTTTAGTTTCCTCTGAAATGCATTTATACTATTCACTTCAATGCTCCCTATGGTAGCGAGTTCCACATTCTCACTACTCATGAGTAAAGAAATTTCTTCTGAATTTCCTACTGAAATTCTTGGTGACTGTCATATATCGATGGCCTCTAGTTATGCTCTTCTGCAGAAGATGAAACATTCTCCCTGCATCCACTCTATCAAAACCATTCAGAATTTTAAACACCTCTATTAGGTCACCTCTCAGCCTTCTTTTTGTGAGAGAAAAGAGATCCAGCCTGTTTATCCTTTCCTAGTATATTATGCTCACACATTTCTGGTATCATCCTTGTAAATTTTCTTTGCACCCTCTCCAGTGTGTCTATATCCTTTTTATAATATGGCAAACAGAACTGCACGCAGTACTTCACAGAATCTTTACAGTGCAGAAGGAGGCCGTTCAGCCCATCACGTCTGCACTGGTTTGCTGAATGAGCATCCTACCTAATCCCACTCCTTTGCCTTATCCCCGTAACCTTGCACATTCTTCCTTTTCAGATAGCAATCCAATTCCCTTTTGAATAATTCAATTGAACCTGCCTCCCCCACCCTTTCAAGAAGTTCGTCCCAGACTCCAACCGCCATCTGGGTTAAAAAAAAAATTCCTCACATCACTTCTACTCCCTTTGCCTATTTTTTTGAATCTGTGCCCTCTAGATCTTGATGTACTCTTGAGTGGGAACAGTTTCTCACTATTTACCCTGTCCATACCCCTCAGGATCTTGAATACTTTCATCAAGTCTCCTCTCAGCCTTCTTTTCTCCAAGGAAAACAGACCCAACCTGTCCAATCTATCCTCATAGCTACAGTTATTTACCCATGGACTCATTCTTGTGAATCTCCCCTGTACTTTCTCCAATACCTTCAACTCCTTCTTCAAGTATGGCATCCAGAACTGGACGCATTATTCCAGATGAGTCCTAACTAGTGTCTTATACAAGTTTAACATGACCTCCTTACTCTTGTACTGTCCCTAATGCCCCTATTAATAAAACCTAGGATACCATACGCTTTATTAACTGCTCTCTCAACATGCCCTGCCATTCAATGAGTTATGTACATATATACTGAGGTCCCTTTGTTCCTGCACCTCCTTTGAGTTTCTCCTTTTATTTTATACTGTCTCCCCATATTCTTCCTGCCAAAATGAATCACCTCACACTTCTCTGCATTGAACCTCATCTACCATTTGTCTGCCAAATCTACCAATATGTCTTTGCCCTTTTGAAGTTCAAGACTATCCTCATCGCAGTTGACAATGCTTATGATCTTCATACCATCTACAAATTTTGAAATCATGCCCTGCACACCACAGTCTAGGTCATTAATATATATCAAGAAGAGCAAGGGTCCCAACACTGACCCCTGGGGAACTCCACTACAGACCTTCATTCATCTGAAAAACAACCATTTATCATTACTCTGTTTCCTGTTGCTCAGCCAATTTCTTATCCAAATGCCTACTTTCCCTTTTATTCCATGATCTAGAGTTTTGCTCACAAGTCTGTTGCGTGGAACTGTATCAAATGCCTTTTGAAAATCCATATACACCACATCAACAGCATTGCCCTTGTCAACCTTTTCTGTTACTTCATCAAAAATCTCCAGCGAGTTAGTTGAACATGATTTTCCCTTCATGAATCTATGCTGGCTTTCCTTAATTATCCTGCACTTATCTAAGTGACTATTGATTTTGTCCCAAACCATAGGTTCCAGAAGTTTCCCTGCCACTGAAATCAAACTGACTGGTCTGTAGTTGCCAGCATTATTGTTGCACCCCTTTTTGAACAAGGGTGTAACATTCGGAATTCTCCAGTCCTCCGGCACCACCCCTATGTTTAAGGAAGACTGGAATATTATCACCAGTGCCTCTGACATTTCCACTCTCACATCCATCTGTATCCTTGGATGCATCTCATCCAGTCATGGTATATTATCAATTTTAAGTAAAGATAGCCTTCCTAATACCTCCTCCTTCTCAATTGTAAATTCCTCGCGTGTACCAGTTACCTCCTCTCTCACCTTGGCCTGGGTAACATCCTCTTCCTTTGTAAAGACAGATACAAAGTACTTGTTTAATACCTCCACTACTTCTCTTAGCTCCACATGCAAAGTCTCCTCTTTTATCCCTAATTGGCCCTACCCTTTCTTTTACCACCCTTTTATTATTTACATGTTTATAGAAGACCTTGGGATTCCCTTTTATATTAGCAGCTAGTCTCTTTTCATGCTCCCTCCTTGCTTTTCTGATTTTTTTTTTCAGTTCCTCTCTGGTCCTCCCATATTCAGCTTGATTCTCCATTGTATTTTCTACCTGACATCTGTCATATGCATACTTCTTCCTTTTCATCTTCACGTCTATCTCTCTCCTCATCCAGGGTGTTCTAGATGTGTTTGTCCTACCTTCCCCCTTCAAGGGAATATACCTTGACATTGATTGCAATACTATCTCTTTGAAGGTAGCCCATTGTTCAGCCACCGTCTTTTCCACCAACATTTGATTCCAAATCACAACTCAGGTGCATTCTCATCCCATCGAAGTTGGCTTTCCCTCAATTAATTATCCCTGCTTTGGTTTGCTCTTGTCTTGGCCAACCTAAACTTTATGATACAATTGTCACTGTCCCCTAAATGCTCGCCCACTGTTATTTCATCCACTTGGGCCAAATCATTTCCCAGAATCAGGTCCAACAGTGCATGTCCTCTCATTGGACCAGAAATACACTGCTGTAGAAAATTATCTTGAACACACTCCAGGAACTCTCGCCCTTCCTGTCCCTTTGCACTATTTCTATCCCAGTCAATATTTGGAGAATTGAAGTTCCCCATTATAATTGTTCTAAAATTCTTGCACATCTCTGTAATTTCTTTGCAAATTTGTTTTTCTACATCCCTTCTGCTAGTTAGTAGTCTATATACTACACCGATCAATGTTATTGCACCTTTTTCATTCCTTACCTCTAGCCCGAGAGATTCCGTCCTTGGCACTCTGGAACATTCTCTCTCTCCAGTACTGTAATACTATCTTTAATCAATACTGTCACTCACCCAACTTTTCTTCCTTTCCTGTCTCTCCTAAATAACTTGTACCCAGGAACATTTAATGCCCAGTCCAGAGCCAGGTCTCTGTTATTGCAATAATATTCGTAGTTCCATTTGTCAACCTATGCCTGTAGTTCACCAATCTTATTAACCACACTCTGTGCATTTGCATACATGCATCTTAATCCTGATTTAGGCTTTTTAACTTTCCCCCTTGCTCTGACTCCATCTGGTGACTTGTCTACTCTAGTTCTATCAAACTCTCCAGGTTTTCTATTTACCTTGATACTACTCTCTAATATATCCTCCTTATCAGTTAATACTTCTCTACTTTCCACAGCCAGTTTTTCTCCTCTCCTATTTGAATTTACCCTCAGGTTCCCATCCCCCTGCCAATCTAGTTTATACAGCACTAGCAAAGCTCCTTGCGAGGACATTAGTCCCAGTCCTGTTAAGGTGTAACCCGTCCTTCTTGTCCCACCTGCCCCAGAACTGGTCCCAATGCCTCAGAAATCTGAAACCCTTCCTCTTACTCCATTTCTCCAGTCACATTTATTTTTTTGTTCGTTCATGGGATGTGAGCATCGCTGGCTAGGTCAGCATTTATTGCCCATCCCTAAAGGCCCTTGTTCAGAGAGCATTTAAGAATCAACCACATTGTTGTGTGGTTGACATGCCAGACCAGGCAGATTTCCTTCCTAATGATTAGCGAACCAGATGGGTTTTTACAACAATTGACAATGGTTTCATGATCGTCAATAGACTTTTAATTCCAGATTTTTATTGAATTCAAATTCCACAACCTGCCAGTGGGATTTGAACGTGGGTCCCCAGAGCATTACCCTGGGTCCCTGGATTACTAGTCCAGCGACATTACCACTTTGCCATTGCCTCCTCCTCCAGCTGGCAATCCATCCTTTCAATTATTCTCTGACCCTACATTTCCTGACCTTATTCATTACACTATTCATTATTATATTTCTCAGTTCTAGATGTTTTTCTATAATCTCCTTTAGTAAAAATCTATTATTTTCCCTATCACCAATGTTAAGCTGACTGGTCTGCACTGCAGTTCTCCTTTGGGGTGCAATAGTGTGCCTAAGTTAGAGTTTTGTGAGAGGGGGAATTCAGTGAAGAGAGAAGGAGGTGATCCTTTCATTTTCTACCTTTTCTTAGAAAGAAGAGCAGCAGTCTTGGTAAGTAAGACCAGGTGAGTATTTCTTCTGTCCTTAATCTTCTCTAAACTTGAGGAAGTAAAAGTAAAGGGAGTAATTTAAGGGTAAGTCATGGAAAGGCAGCTTGGCCAAGTGGATGCTCCTCCTGTGCGATGTGGGAATTCAGGGACACTTGCAGTGTCCAGGGCGAGCATGTGTGCAGGAATTGTCTCCAGATGCAGCTACTCAAAATCCACATTTCAGAGCTAGAGCTGTGGCTGGAGTCACTGTGGAGCATCTGCAAGGATGAGATCTTTGTGGATAGAATGTACAATGAGGTGGTCACACCATAGGTAAAGGGTGCACAGGCAGAAAAGAAATTGGTGACCGCCAGACAGAGTAAAAGCACAAGGCAGGTAGTGCAGGGGTCCCCTGGGTCCATCTCCCTCTCTAATAGATTTTCTGTTTTGGATACTGCTGGGGGAGATGGTTTCTCAGGGGGATGCAGCAAGAGCCAAGGCCATGGCACCATGAGTGGCTCAGCTGCACGGGGTAGGGGGAGGGAAAAAAAAGAGTGGGAGAGCAATAGTGATAGGGGATGCTATCATATGGGGAACAGATAGTTGTTTCTGCAGCCACAGACATGACACCAGGATGGTGTGTTGCCTCCCTGGTGCCAGGGTCAAGGATGTTACCGAGCTGCTGCAGGACATTCTGAAGGGAGAGGGTGAACAGCCAGAAGTCATGGTCCATATCGGTACCAACAGCATAGGTAAAAAGAGGGATGATGTCCTGAAAGCAGAATATAGAGAGCTAGCAAATAAATTAAAAAGCAGGACCTCAAAGGTAGTAATCTCAGGATTACTCCCAGTGCCATGTGCCAGCAAGATCAGGAGTAGGAGAATAGACCAGATGAATACATGGCTGGAGAGTTGGAATAGGAGGGAAGGATTTAAATTCCTGAGTTATTGGGACCAATTCTGGGGAAGATGGGATCTGTACAAGCTGGACGGGTTGCACCCCAGCAGGACCGGGACCAATATCCACACAGGGATATTCGCTGCTGCTGTGGGGGAGGGTTTAAACTAGAGTGGGAGTGGCATGGGATCCTGAGTGGGGAGACACGAGAGGAAAACAAAGATGGGAATGAGAGAAAAGTAGAAAGCAAAAGTGGAAGGCAAAGGAAAGCAGGGCTAGCAGCAAATAGGGCCATAGTATTAAAAAAATGTATAAAAATGGTTAAAAAGACAAATCTAAAGGCACTGTATCTGAATGCAAATAGCATTCACAATAAAGTAGATGAATTATCAGTGCAAATAGATGTAAACAGGTATGATTTGATTGCAATTACAGAGACATGGCTGCAGGGTGACCAAGGCCTGGAACTGAATATCCAAGGATGCTTGATATTTAGGAAGGACAAGAAAAAAGGAAAAGGAGGTAGGGCGGCATTGTTAGTTAAGGATGAAATCCATGCAATAGTGAGAGGGGATATTGGCTTAGAAAATCTAGATGTAGAATCAGTCTGGGTGGAGATAAGAAGCAACATGGGGTGGAAAACATTATTGGGAGTTGTCTATAGGCCTCCAAATAGTAGTGCTGAGGTAAGAGATGGCATTAAACAGGAAATTAGAGACGCATGTGACAAGGATGCTATAATAATCATGGATGTCTTTAATCTTCATATAGACTAAACAAACCAAATTAGCAATAATACTGTGGCGGATAAATTTCTGGCGTGTGCGCCTGATGGTTTTTAAGACCAGTATGTCAAGGAACTGACTAGGGAACAGACTATCCTAGATTTTGTATTGTGCAATGAGAAGGGGTTAATTAATAATCTTGTTGTGCAGGGTCCTTTCGGGAACAGTGACCATAACATGATAGAATTCTTCATTAGGATGGAAAGTGAAGTAGTCTGATCCGAAACTAGGGTCTTAAATCTAAACAAAGGAAACTACGAAGCTATGAGTTGTGGGTTGGCTAAGATAGATTTGGGGGGAACTTCATTAAAAGGCACGGCAGTGGATAGGCAATGGCTAATGTTTAAGGAATGAATGTAAGCATTGCAACAGTTATATATACCTTTCTGGCACAAAAACACAACTAGAAAAGTGGCCCAACCATGGCTAACAAAAGAAATTAAGGATAGTATTAGATCCAAGGAGGAGTCATGTAAAGTTGCTAGAAAAAGTAGCAAGCCTGAGGATGGGAGCAGTTTAGAATTCAGCAAAGGAGGACCAAGAAATTGATTAAGAGGGGAAAATTAGGGTATGAGTGTAAACTTGCAAGGAACATAAAAGCGAACTGTAAAAGCTTCTATAAGTATGTAAAAAGAAAACGATTAGTAAATGTAAGTCCCTCACAGTCTGAAATGGGAGAATTTATAATAGAAAACAAGGAAATGGCAGAGCAGTTAAATAACTACTTTAGTTCTGTCTTCACGGAGGAAAACAAATAACTTCCCAGATATGCTAGCGAACCAAGGGTCTAGTGATAAGGAGGAATTGAAGGAAATTAATATTACTAAAAAAAAGTGCCGGAAAAATGAATTGAGACTGAAAGCCAATAAATCTCCAAGGCCTGATAATCTGCATCCCAGGATACTAAAGGAAGTGGCCATGGAAATAGTGGATGTGTTGGTTGTCATCTTCCAAAATTTTGTAGATTCTAGAACAGTCCTGGAAGATTGGATGGTGGCAAATGTAACCCCACTATTTAAAAAAAAAGGTGGGAAGGAGAAAATAGGCAATTACAGACCGATTAGCCTAACATCAGTAGTAGGGAAAATGCTAGAGTCTATTATAAAGGATGTGATAACAGGACATTTAGAAAATATCAGCAGGATTAGACAAAGTCAACATAAATTTATGAAAGTGACATCATGTTTGACAAATCTATTAGTTTTTTTGAGGACGTAACTAGCAGAAAAGATAAGGGAGAACCATTGGATGTGGTGTATTTGGATTTTCAGAGAGCTTTTCATAAAAGTCCCACATAAGAGGTTAGTGTGTCAAATTAAAGCACGTGAGATTGGGGGTAATATATTGGCATGGATTGATAATTGGTTAGCAGATCAATTATCTATTGGATAACTATTTATGTAACACAGTCAGAACCATGTGAAGTTTAAGTCTCATTTTCAGATGGTTCCCAGTGCAGAGCAATTGCCCATGGGAAGTTTGCACTTCTTAGGCAATTGCCATGCAATCCTTACCTGGGAACCTCCGAGGGGTGGTCCCCAGCACATCTTTGGTGTACCCCCCATTATACTGCCATGGAGCTCGGAAGTTACGGCACATTTCCGCCATGTCTCTATTATCTGTGGTATTAAGCTGTCTATTCCTTAATGGTCCTAATCCCATCCCAGCCTTCCATTTTCATTGATTTGTCTGTAAAATATTTTACTATTTTGCTTTATACTTAGTGATAATTTAATTTCATAGTTCCTCTTTGCCTTCCTAATTGTTTTTTTTTATTTGTCTGCCTCCTAATCTCTCATATTCTCTCTCATCATGCACTCTTCTGCTATTTATGTACTTAATGTATACCTCTTTCCGAACACTCAATTATTCTCTTATGTTTTTATTAATTCATGGCATACCATTATTATTTAGTTTGTTCTTTCCTTTTAGGGGTGTATATTTTTCTGCACTCTTGTTCAACACCATTTTAAATGTTCGCCATTGTTGTTCTACATCATTGTTTGCCAATACTGTTGTCCATTTTATTTTCCTAAGTTTGATTCTCTGCCTCTCAAAATTAGCTTTTCTCCAATCTATTAATCTGGTTTTTATCATACTTATGTTCTTTTCTATCGTCTTCTTTAAGAACATCATATTGAGATCACTATTGCCTAGATAAGACTCTCTTACCAATTCTGGTTCATTCCTCATTACTAGATACAATAGTGAATCTTTCCTTGTTGGGCTTTTTACAAATTGCGCTAGAAAGGAGTCCTATATACATTGTAGGAACTCCATTTCCTTATCCCTTTTACCTGCCTCTTCTGTCCAATTCTTTGATTTTACTCAATTCCCATATTGTCTGTATATTTCTTCTTCCACCTCCCTTCCATTATTGGGTGGTCTGTAGACTACACCAATTTGTGTTATCTTTTACCTGTATCCTTATGGATTCTATTTTTGTCTTTCTGATAGCTGTGTCCTTTTTGTCTACTACCATTATGTAATACAGCTCCAGTTCCCCATTTTCCCTTTCTAGCTTTTCTAAATATATTATATCCTGTAATGTTTAACTCCCAGTCCTGATTTTTCTGTAGCCATGTCTCAGTAGACCCTATGGCCGGGATTTTCCATGCCTGCTGACATCAGGTGTGTTAGGTGGCGTAAGCGGATAATATGGCGAGAAGGCCAAAAATCAATTTCACAACGTCGTGAAACCAGTTTGTGATCGTCCGCTCCACCTGCTGACGGCGGGCCGCATTTCCTGCCATTGGACATTGGGAACCTCATTGTAATACATCTACATATCATTATTAGGCCAACCCACCGGAATTGTTCCCCCTCCCCATGGCTGAATCGATCATGCTAGCATGTTTCACAGCGGCATATAAAAGGCATACTTGGCGGGCTGCACTTTGAAGGGAACTCAGAAGTGAGCACACAGTAATGTTGTGGAATGCTCGCCCAAGCTGCCTGTTGGACTTCAAGGTTGAGGTGCTTTGGTGGGGGGGAGGTGGGCAAGGGCTGCCCTGCGGTTGAGGCGACTTGGGGCGGGGTGGATGAGGGTTCAAGGGCTGCCCTGTGATTGAAGGTAGCGCACAAGCACATGCAAGTTGGGGAGCAGTGAGCGAGGGAAGAGGTCACGCATTAGGGAAGCCTTGTATAAAGTGACCATTCCTCTGCAGCTGAGACAGCTCAGGCGCAGCCGCATTGATACACTTGGAGTCGGACCTCTGGCTTCTCTGCCCACTCAAGCAATGCAGAGGCATCAAAGTGCCAGCGCACAGACAGAAAACTAATGAGTGTTTTAGTGGACTGCAGAAGAGTTGGATGACTGGACATGTTGTACAATCTCTTTGCTAAAGCTGGTCATGGAGCAGTAACTGGTGGAAGTGCATGCAGCTCCTTGCAATGTCATCATCCCGGTTTGGACCAATCTCCCCCATGGTTCAAGCTAACAGTGCAACCTTACAGTGCGGGTTAGGAGAATGTCTGCGTCTGAGCTGAGAGCACAGCATGCAGTCCAATGGGCAAAACTGCCACCAATCCATCAGGTGGAGTGGGCCGGAGGTGGTTGGGATCCCAGGCAGCCAAGAAGTGCAATAATCTTTGGCCACTCAAGTGGTGGCCAGCACTCTCCAGGATGCGTTATGGGGCCTTCAGAATTAACCAAGACAGGTTCTTAATACTCCACTGCTAACCCACACATCTCTCTCTTTCATCCTGCAGTAGGAATACATCAGGATCACTCAGTCTGGTGACATAGCTGTATCCCTTGTGGCTTACAGAGAGTGAAGACAATGGAGAAGAGAGCAATGGAGGCGACTGGCTGCACATAGGGAGAAGCAAACCCTCTGGAAGAAGGGGCGGCTCCGGCTCTCGCATGCGCCGCCAAAGAGCCAGAGTGAGCCGTCACTGGTCGGCACCTAGCCACACCCAGGGTCTATAGACACCACCTTTCATTCCTGGCAGACGACCAAGAACCAGTGTTGCCAAAGACTACGCATGTCTAGGGAACAGATCGGTCACATCTGCCACCTGCTGCAGGATTTGCCACGAGGACGTGGAGGGCATCCACTGCCAGTGGCCGTGAAAGTGACAGTGACGTTTAATTTCTACATCAGTGGCTCCTTTCAGGGCTTCACGGGTGACCTCAGTGGACTATCACAAGCCTCCACCCACAAATGCATCCATGAGGTCCCGGATTCCATCTTTGCGAGGGTACACAACTTTGTGTATTTCGCCCGGGACAAGGAGAGCCAGGATGCAAGACCGATTGGATTCGCCCAGATCTCAGGTTTCCCACAGGTGCAGGGCCTGATTGACCACACTCACGTGGTGCTTAAATCTCCGTCGCAACACATGGCCAACCATATCAACCACAAGGGATTCCATTTGCTGAATGTGCAGCTGGTGTGCGACCACCACAAACACAACCTGCAGATCTGCGCAAGGTTTCCAGGGAGTGTGCACGACTCCTACATTCTCAATCAGTCACAGATCCCTGAAGTCTTCCAGGGTCCACAGAAGCTGCAGGGATGTCTCCTCAAGGACTAGGGCTACCCGCAGAGGACGTCGCAGATGACACCCGTGCAGCGGCCTCAGAGTGCAGCAGAGTGAAGGTGTAACAAGGCTCATGCTGCAACTCACAACTTAGTGGAGCAGACCATTGGGATGCTAAAAATGAGGTTCTGGAGCCTGGACTGGTCTGGTGGAGGCCTGCAATATAGTCTGCAGAGGGTGTCACGTCTAGTCATCGTCTGCTGCGCCCTTTACAACCTGGTGCTGCAACGGGGAGAGGAGCTGGCTGAAGAGGAGATAAAGGAGCTGGAGGTCTCCTTTGCTGAGGATGATGCCGATGGGGATGAGGGTGAGGAGGTCCTCAAAGCGATGATGATGGGGATGAGGCCCTCGCACTGGCCAGACGAGACAAGAGTGCTCGGGAGGCCCTCATAGCTTCTAGATTTGTGGAAGATGATGACGACATGCAGTGAGGAGACACCATAGATCCTCACATCGCATCTACAAACATTCGACTCCAGTCTGGCTTATGCAGCGCACATACCCTCTGTGATAATGCTCCTTTCATGGAGACCCAGCAGAGGCCCTAATATTCAGTCGGTTGCAGGAGGATGATGATGACATGCAGTGAGGACACTCCACAGATCTTCACGCAGCCCCTGAGAATGTCTGACTCCTGTCTGGCCGAGGGCAGCTCACTTGCACTCTGTGATCAGGGTCATATCATAGAGACGCAGCCATGAAACTTTAAAAGCATCTGATCCTTTGTCCACCTTCAACACCTGACCCCTTCAGGAGCTCAGCGTCACTGGTCACAGATGCTGAAGAGATGGGGGCCAGTCCCACCTTAAAGGTGCTGAGAGCACACAGACAGAATGACGGAACTCTGTGACACCTGCCCACCACATTCTGCAGCAATGACCAGCACCATCGAGGTGCAGGCATCAGTAATGTGTCCAGGGAGTGTGAGGCCAGACCATCAATTTGGTCCGAAGGCTGCACAAGGCACATGAAGAGGCCCTGGACTGAGACACCTGCCTTTATCCCGTACAGAAAGGGTTTACACCTGAGTGAAATCAACACTGCTCATCAGAACAAGTAGCCATAGGCTGGGAGAAATTCTTGGGAGTTTTCTGTGAACAGTGAACATTATGTACAAGTGATTAACACCCATGCCCAGGCTGTGCAATTGCATCTTCTTAACCTTCCACTGCTGCGACGTCTTGGTGCTCCCTGCCCATCCACAGCGCAGGTGGAGGCAGCCTGCTGACTGCTACACCCTGTCGGCAATGACCTTGGTGGGTGTCCTCTGAAGGGCTGAGATCTGGAGGGCTCCGGCCTGTTTTTGGGATCCTGCTGTGTAGCAGTGGCACCCTCCTCGGCCTGTGGAGCTGGAGCTGCTGAAGTCACAGGAAGAGGGGATTCAGATGGGCTGGTCACTCCCAGCGTCACCTGGAAGGATGGCCCTGTGGGGTACACCTGCGGATCCTCCTCCCTATGGGTGCCCAATGGCTCCTGGCTGACTCCTTGAGGAGAAGAGGAAGCTGGAGTGAGATCAAGCAGCCCCACAAACCCTCTTGCATACACACTGTTGGGGGCCAACTATGGCATCAGCGATGGAGTTCAGCCTGCACAGCAGTGCAGGAGCGACGTCCTGGACCAAGGTCTCCATGGCAGCTGCCATCCTGCCAGTGTTGACCTTAGTGCATTGCAATGCCAGTACTATCACCTCAGCCTGAAGGTGGACAGACTCCTCCATCGTGCCTTGCAATCTGAGGAGTGCAGTAGACATCCCTTCCTGATGTTCCCGAGCTTGCCTTTGCAGCTCCAGCAACTGTGACATGACTGAGTCCAGAGGCTGACTCGGACTCAGCAAATTTCTGGTCTCCAGCAGTCCTCCGACTGCCAGACACCTGGGAAGTTCCTGTTGCCACCTGCTGTGGATCAGACAGTGCGATATGGTCACAAGATTGTGATTCTGAGGCTACTGTAAAGCTAGGTCCCACCAAGGTGCGTGTCTCTGCGCTGGTGGAGGGTGTGGTGAGCACTGTGATGGGACTTCAAGGAGGGTACCTTCAGATTCCTCTTCAGTGGTTTCTTCGGGGCTTGATTGGGGGCCCTGGGTCATGGACTCTGTCGACTGTTTCCCAGATGTGCCTGCGGAAGCAAGGGGAGATAATTAGTGCATGGCAGTGGCCTGTGAAACAGGACACATCACTCACAGCATGGTTGTCTGATGGATGTTGCACTGCTGGATCTTCACTTGGTAGAGCAGCACCGACCTCACTGTCAGCACAGGAACAGTCCAGATCGTCACCAGCCAGCTGGATGGCTCTGTTTTCAAAGACCATGAGGACCTTGATTTCAGGCATCCCTCCACCAGTCTGCGGCCTCTCCCTCTTGTTGTGTGCCAGCTTGTCCTGCATGGATAGAGATGAAGAGAGTGTAAGCAGGACGCCTGCCAGGCCAGATGATAAGTATGCTTGGCATATGTGGATGGTGAGTGGTCCCGTGGATGGGATGAGGACAATGAAGGTGTGTGAGAGAGTGAATGGTGATATACTTCGAACTGGCAGTAAGTGAGGGCCCTGTGGATGTGTGATGGGTTTGTGAGTGTATGAGTTGAGTGTGATGAGAAGAGTGACTCACCCTGACGGAACGGAGATCATCATTCATTCTCTTGCGGCACTGGGTGGCTGTCCTCTTTTGAAGGCCATTGATGCTGACCACCACTGCCACCGCCTCCCAAGCTATTTCTACACAACACAACTGAGGAGGTAATCATACACTTAAAGCTCACAATGAGTTGCATTTCTGGACTCTAGACATTATCTAATCAAGCTCAAGCACATTTTCTTTGCCTTCAATGAGAAGGAACCATATGCAATTGTACTCTTTTCAAAAAGATCTCGCACCAAATCTTCCAGCAGATTGCGTAAGTTGAGGAAAGATTTTATGAATGTAATAAAAGTCATTAGAAACTTACAATGTAAATTGGAAGCTATCTTACCTTTTGTATATCATAAACAAATTGAGTCAAGTATGCAATCAGGTCATTGAAACTTCTGCCTGCGAGTACATCAGTGATCTGGCTGATTTTCTTTGTGTCATTCAATGCATTGGAGTTCACAGTCAATCCAGCAAGTAATTGAGGAGTGAGGAGGTTCAATATTTCAAACTAAAAAAAAAGAAAGCTGCTTCATCAAAGCTAAAATGACATTTTAAACAAAACTGGAATTTCCTTTCCAATTAAAAACCCTGCACTCTACTGTTTGACTGGCAGTCAGCTTTGAACCTGCTGTAATTTCAACTTACTCCAGAAATGTTCAGAGCTGAAAAGTTGCTGTATGACAAGCCTTTTAAGGATTGCAGAAGTTTCTTTTGTATCCAATCACGGCTTTCAGTCATGTTAACGGCACATCCAGTACCTGCAGAACCCAGAGAGAAATGGTCAATGTCGTTAGCTATACAAATGTGCATGGGAGGCAGATCCTTGCATTGGCTCCTGTTTCACAGCAGGATACTTCACTGCTCTGCGTTGTATTGATGCTGATGCCACGTTTGGTTCCAAGCAGGCTACAATTTGGATTCATTACCAAGCAATACGGTTGATAGGACATCATCCTGAATGCTAATCCTGCAACAGCAGTAATGAGTTTAGATGGGATAATCTGAGTTATTGCTGATGATTCCTACACATGTGCCAGTGAAGTAGCCCTCCTCTAGCAGGAGGATCCAGCATGGCAAGTGTCTAGGAAGGTGTTCTACAACTCTGAACATAATGAATAACTACTTAATGGTAGGTTTCATAAGAAATAAAATGTTGCTAATTCCAAGCCATAATACTTCATAAAGATAGAAAATAAAAGTTGTATCATCAAACATTTACCTGATGAAATGAGGTGATGGGAGAAGAAGTTTTGGCGGAAGCTGTAGAGGTCTCCGAGCTGTGATAATGTTAAGTTTAACACACTGCTAAATCCTTTCATTCTGTAAAGGTAAGCACAAGGGACCTGTAAATTCATGGGCTGGATTTTCTGAAAAGATAAGAAGTCCTGCTGCCAGGACCGAAAGTGGGACCCAACCCCATTTGGGCCAGAGGTGGGACCATGAGCGGTAATTTACTGGCAGCGGCCAATGAAGAGACTACCGCTGGGACCACTGTCCAATTGAAGATGGCAGCCCACCTCCCAGAGCTGCTGGCCCAATGAGAGGGATAGCAGCATTGCAGCTTCAACATGGAGCCCCTCAGTTGACCTTGGTCCAGCCATAATGAAGGCCCCCTTTCCTTTCTGAAAACCTGCTGGGAGACTACCAGGGTTTACCTGTCAGTCTCCCCATGCCACAGGATTCTCTCCCAACACCGGTAAGATGTTGGCGAGGTGGGATGTGGCACTTAATTGGCACAATTGGAAACTCAATGGGTGGCCATGCTGTTGAGGCTCCCGCTGCTGGTAATATGCCGTGGCACTGGGAAGACGTTGGGCTCCCCTCCCGCCACTATTTTACCAGCCCTCCTGCCTCCTAGTCCACTTCCATAGGGCTGGTAAAATCCAGCCCCATTTTTCAACATTTTTGCACAGAACAATCCTGTCTGAAAGAAGTCATAGCGTTGGATATATTTCAGTGGACTTTGGATTCATAGTTCATTTTGATTTGCACAGTATTTTCATATTGTTCACTGAACACTAGATGCTACCCCTCCTCCCCCTGCCCCCCACCCACCACTCCTCCACTGATAGGAATACGTATACTGTGGCAATTTTGTTGCTTTTATTAGTCATCAATGTGAATATTCTAGAGACAATTAGTTGTCACCACACCAATTTGAGTGTTTATTTAAACATAAAACAATCTCATGGCATCCACACGAGTTATAAGGTGCCTGTCAGTATTGTAATGGAAATGTGGATGACTCAAGCACAGAGGTTGCCTCTATGTCATTGGGTAGTCTGATAATCAGCATCATCTTTTTAGCTCCACTACTGGAGGTAAATGAACATAATGTTTTTGCCCCTCTTTGTTGGTCTGTTTGTAAAGATATATCTCAAAAACTAATGGATGGATTTTAACAAAACTTGTACAGAGATATGGTATGGCCTAACTGATTTGTTTTTGGGAAGCTGTGGCTTCAGATCCAGATCCTAGAATGTTTTCAAGGACCCATTAACATTGAGAGATAGGGCAAATTGACTATTTTTCAGAATGTTGTGGTTTGTTTTGTTTAGAATGTTGTGGACTGCCTCAGCTGCTGTGGTGGAATCTCTCACAGCTGGCACCATGTGAGCAGAATTTTCAGAGCAGATTGTTGGATGTGGATTGGCCTGAAGTCTCCTCAGTGAGGGCAGAATGTAGGAGACCAGCCAGCAGTATGTTGTAATAGTTGAGTCTAGAGGTAATGAAGGTATAGATGAGTGTTTCAACAGGAGATAAGACAGGGGCAAATTCAAGCAATGTTACCAAGGTGGAAATAAGCGATCTTAGTGATGGCATGAATATGAGGTCAGAAACTCATCTCTGGATAAAATGTGACATCACGGTTGTGAACAGACTGGCTTAATCTCAGACTGTTGCCAGGAAGAGGGATGGAGTCGATAGCTAGGGAACAGAGTTTGGAGCGGAGACCAAAAACAATGGCTTCAGTCCCCCTGATATATCACTAAAGGAAATTTCTGCTCATCCACAACTGGACGTCAGATAAGTGGCCTGATAATTTAGCAACAGTGGAGGAGAGGGAGCTGAGGTAATGTTGGGTATCATCAGCGTAAATGTGAAAACTAATGTTATGCCTTGTGATGATGTTGCTGAAGGACAGGATGTAGTTGAAAAATAGGAGGGGGCCAAGGATAGATCCTTGGGCAACACCAATGGTAACAGTCTTAAGAAGCCATTGCAAGTGATTCTATGGTTATGATTCAGTGGATAAGAATGGAACCAGGTGAAAGCTGTCCCACACAGCTGAACAAAAGTGGAGAGGCGTTGGAAGAGGTTGGCATAGTCAATCTTGTCAAAGGCTGCAGACAGGTCGAGAAGGATGAGGGAACGTTTACCTTTGTCATGGTCACATAGGATGTCATTTGTAACTTTGGTAAGTGCCAATTTGATACTGTGGCAGAGGCAGAAACCTGATTGGAGGAATTCAAACGTGGAATTCTGGGAAAGATGGGAGCGGATTTGGGAGGCGACAACACTGTCAAGGACTTTGGAGATGAAAGAGAGGTTGGAGATGGACAGTTGTTTGCCAGGACAGAGAGATCAAGTGTTAGTTTTCTTAAGCAGATGGGCGACGGCAGCAGATTTAAAGGAGAGAGGACCAATACCTGAAGCGAGAGAGCCTTTTACAATTTTGGCTAACAGGGGGGCCAGGAGGGGAAGTTGAAAGACCAGCAAGTGAGAGTCTGTGTCACTAGCTTGAACAGACTGTCTGAACAGTCAGCCTGCCAGGAACCTGACTCCATCCCTGGATAAGCATTCTGCACTGAAAATGCACGATCTGAGATTTCAAAGTCAATTTTTCAGCTATTTTTATTTAAAGTTAGAAACCTGATTTGAAACCACACCCAAATGAAAATTCCCAATCAAGCTGAAGTCTTTTCTTCATTCTGAAAACAAAGCTAAAGTCTGCCCTTTAACCAATATCTTCTCAATAACACCAACGGGTATACTCACATGGCCTGATAAGATTCACATGTTATGTTAGTGGGTATGCTGGCGAGATTGAGGCCTGTAAAACTGGATAGCAGTACTGGTAGCTGCTTCTGGAACCAGTTGGTGTAATTAGTGGGGGTAAACACCGGAAACACTTGTTTTAGGTTGCCAAAGAGGCTATTGAGTAACGTGTCCCTTACTGTCTCGTTTTGAATCACTGTTGTACTGATCTGAAATAAAATCGAAAATACATGAAAAGTCATTTTTGTTACCAATTATTCTTAAATTTACTCAGATTTTATATGTTGTTTTAAACAGACCTTGTTCATCTGTGTACCTGCAAGAATATTGAAAAAAGGCTTGATATTGTGCAGTGTAAATTAGTGATGGATGCATTGGCACAAAGTTTTCCTGTCCATTTGTATTATCAATGCCAATCAACTGAATCGATACTTTTTTCCTGCACTTTTTCCCCTCTCTCCTACCTGGGTGCTGAATATAAGCAGCAAACCCTTTGAGGCAGGCTATTATGCCAAGTTACTCCTGGCATCCTTGTACTGGGGTGCCCAGGCAATGATCTGGTAGGAAAATGAGGTAGTCGACCAACAGCGGACCCCATCCACATTATTTGCAATCCAGTCTTGGGTTTGCGTTTACTAGACCCAGCTCTACATATTCAAAAACAAAACCTTGGAAATCCCAGGTGGAAAACTGTTGACATGGAAAACTGGCAAAACAAGTCTCAGCCTCTTTTTTTCCTGATCTTCAGCTGGAGAAATGGACATTCCCAAGGGCAAGGGTCAGGAAAGTTGGCCCCAATAGGCTAACATGCTTATAAAACTAATGACACACTAGTGCCACTTTGAGCCCATGGAGTTAGGTTTTTCTCCCCCACATAAAACTCCAAAATAATTTCAATTTTTTTCAATCCTGAAGGATTTTGTTGCAATCATTAGTCAAATTCAAATCATCAGTCAAATTCATAGAAAACCAGAATAAATAAATTTCTTTTAACTTGGTGATATTTCAATTGATTATTTCAAATTAATAGAGAGAAGCAGATAAACTAGTTGCCAATTACCTCAAAGAATTTCATCAACATCCACATTATTCTATGCTCTTTTGAGAATATGGTAGCATTTATGTTTAAAGAATACAAGTCTAAAAAAAAGTCACTTATTTGCAGAAATACTAGTTTTGAGGACTCAACACTGATATTTTTATAGAATAAATATTTCCGCAAACATTAAACTTAACAAAAAACAAATATTTGCTATACTTTGAAAATTTCAAATGCTAAAGACGAAACCCTCGTTCTATTTCTGTATCCTAATCGTGTACACAATCCGTGCAGTCACACCATTTTAGATAGATGCCTACTTGTAATAAACTCATCAAATCCCAACATGTGTGCACTCTGTTGAGCAGGCTAACCGGTGGTCCTTAAAGGGCAGTTGTAGATCACATGAAAACAGGAAAGTTAAGCTTTTAAAAATATGTTAAGGGGCACAAATACAAAAACGTTCTAGTTTACTGCGAGGCCATGCACGCCCTGCCCAACCCAAATGATTTCTTTCCCCCTCGTTAAGATTAACTTCTAACTCGGATAGCAATTGCCAGATTTCCCACCAATCATCTGTCCTTGAGCCCTGGTACAGTGCTCGCAGATTGCTGGAAGTAAGCAAATGAGGCCTGGCACTCAAAATGGCCACGGGCTTATAGCAATAACTTTGGGCTGGGGCAGGTTGGGGTGTGGGGCAGCGTGAGCACTTACATAGAAAATAGAAACAGGAGTTGGTCATTCGGCCCTTCGAGCCTGCTCCGCCATTCAGTATGATCATGGCTGATCCTCTATCTCAACGCCATACTCCCGCTCTCTCCCATGCCCCTTTACCCCTTTAGAGTCTAGAAACCTATTTCCATCTTAAATATATTCAGTGGCTTGGCCTCCACAGCCCACTGTGGTGGGGAATTCCGCAGGTTCACCACCCTTTGAGTGAAGAGGTTTCTCCTCATCTCAGTCCTAAAGAGCCTACCCTGTATCCTGAGATTGTGACCCCTTGTTCTAGACTCCCCAAGCCAGAGGAAACATCATCTCTGCATCCAGTCTGCCCAGCCCTGTCATAATTTAATATGTTTCAATGTTTCATATGCTGCCAGCCCAGACTGAAAATTGTCTCCACAGACTTGTCTGCCATCTTTGATATTTTCAACTTAGTATAAATTCTAAATAAATGTAGCAAGCTTTTATTCTATCATTCAGGTATCACAGATAAATTTTAGAGGATGGTCCTTGCAACATGCACGTCATTGGATATTCTTTAAGGTCAAAAGTACTTCTCAATTCCCTTCCCCCATCCTTCCAAAGATCTTACATAGTCTTGGGGACTTACTGCACTGGAATTTGTTTTCTGGCTCATAAGATTTGCAGTCTGAATGAGGTCGTTGATGAATTCCCAATTCTTCACTAGCCAATCCTTGGATTCACTGGTATTGGTGATGCAGATCACACCTATGGTTACAAGGTGAAATACATTGGTTGCAAGAACTGTGAATTTTTCTGTGGGCTCTTCAGAACGTTTTACATTCAGCAAAATGCAGTTCCTTCAATTGCCAAACTTTCAACAATGTAGTTTTATAAATGTCTGTTATTTTGCTGGTACACCTCTTATTGCTTTTTCATTTGTTAAATGGTACCACTCAAGGAAGCCATAGGTATTTGCACTGCGTCACTATATCGTGGCAATGTAGACGCGCCACCTTTTCCTGAATCTGAATTCATTGAACTTATGAACTTAGCAGATCGTGCAGTTGAGTTCAGCTTTATTGACACCATATATGCCCAAATAGATGGTGTTGCAATGGAATCCCTTCTAGGTCCAGATCTCACTCACATTTTCATCGGTCTCCAAGAGAAACCTGTTTTCAATGGAATGACCACTAACCTCTTACCCCTTGCATATTTCCGATACCATAGAGCCATAGAAAAGTTACAGCACAGAAAGAGGCCATTTGGCCCATCTTGTCCATGCCAGCCCGAGGACACCCAGGTGCCCTTTCTAATCCCACCTTCCTGCACCAGGCCCATAGCCCTGCAGCTTACAGCACTTTAGGTGCAGATCCAGGTACTTTTTAAAAGAGTTTAAAGTTTCTGCCTCTACCACCAGCTTGGGCAGCGAATTCCAGACACCCACTACCCTCTGCGTAAAAAAGTTCTTCCTCATGTCCCCCCTACACCTTCTGCCACTTATCTTGAATCTATGTCCCCTGGTCCTAGAATTCTCCATCAAGGGAAACAATTTTATCCTGTCCACTCTATCTATTCCCCTCATAATTTTGTACATCTCAATCAAGTCACCACTCAACCTTCTTTGTTCGAAGGAAAATAACCCCAACCTATCCAATCTCTCCTCGTAGCTACTCTTTCCTAACCCTGGCAACATTCTTATAAACCTCCTCTGCACTCTCTCCAGAGCTATTACGTCCTTCATGTAATGTGGTGACCAGAACGGCACACAATACTCCAGTTGTGGCCTCACCAGTGTTTTATACAATTCCAACATTATATCTTTACTTTTATATTCTATACCTCTGCCAATGAAGGAGAGCATTCCATATGCCTTCTTTACAACCTTGTCTACTTGAACTGCTGCATTCAGGGACCTGTGTACTTGTACGCCAAGGACTCTCACTTCATCTACCCCTCTTAGTATATCCCCATTTATTTTGTAATCCCTGTAACTGTTTGACCTCCCTAAAAGTATGACCTCACACTTCTCTATGTTAAAATCCATCTGCCACTTTACTGCCCACTCCACCAACCCATCTATACCATTTTGGAGATTATGGCTATCCTGTACACTATCCACTACTCGGCCAATCTTTGTGTCTTCTGCAAATTTCCCAATCGTGCCCCCCGCGTTCACATCCAAATCATTAATATATAACACAAACAGCAACGGTCCCAACAGCGAGCCCTGTGGAACACCACTTGAGACAACTGTCCATTCGCAAGGACATCCATCGACCATTACCCTTTGTTACAAAGCCAACCTTTTATCCAGTTTGCCACATTACCCTGAATCCCATGGGCTTTTACTTTCCTGACCAATCTATCATGTGGGACCTTGTCAAATGCCTTGCTAAAATCCATATACACAACATCCACTGCACTACCTTCATCAACCCTTCTTGTCACTTCCTCAAAGAATTCAATCAAATTTGTGAGGCAAGACCTTCCATTGTTTAAAAAGGGTCAAAGGAAATGCCAAACAATTATAGACCCATTAGTCTTATATCGGTGGTGAGCAAATTAGTAGAATCAATCCTGAGAGATAGGATTAACTGTCATGTGGAAAGGCATGGACTAGTCAGGGATGGTCAGCATGGATTTGTTCAACTAAGTATTGCTAAGAATTACACTAACAACCAATTTAAGATTATCAGCCAGGTTTGCAATGTGGCTTACTTACACTTGTTCGAAACTACATATATTCATTTGCAGGGACTTATCCTCTGCAGGCAAAAGGAACATGTCCAGGCATTGCACCTTTTTGAATTAAATAAAAGTGTGGTTTTCTGGTGCATTCTCCATGGCAACGCCTCAGCCAGAGTCAACTTGCTAACCAATCAGCCCTCTTTTCTCATACAGTATAAATTGTGGCTGCCTTTGAAATTTGGCAATCTTGCATCTATCCTGATAAGTATAAGATGAAAAGCTTTGACAGCATGTCTCTTTTTCTCAGCAAATTTCAAGTTTAGCATTATCAAGCAACTAAATGGTACCTAATTTACCACGTAAGCAAGGTTTAAATCGAAGGTTTGTTTCTTTAACAAAGAAATGAAAATACTTAGCCAGAATACTTAATAATTCATAAAAGGAAAAGATCCCAATGGAACTGTGACATTTATCGCTTGTTAAAATTGGAACTAATTCAAAGATCATACAGATTTTCTTTCACTGTGGGGACTGTGCAATATATTTGTGTACAAAGTGCAATGCACTTTGTCCAAATG
Organism: Cetorhinus maximus; assembly: GCF_964194155.1. Taxonomy (NCBI): domain Eukaryota; kingdom Metazoa; phylum Chordata; class Chondrichthyes; order Lamniformes; family Cetorhinidae; genus Cetorhinus; species Cetorhinus maximus. The sequence goes on along the minus strand of NC_135893.1, from coordinate 73,472,303 downwards.
GAAAATCCTGCAAATAGTTAGATGCCATTTGTGTTACAGTATGGTAAGTAACTGTTGGTTGTCACTCAGTAAAATTGCAATGCTTTAGTTATACATCCCACAAATACACAGAAAATTCCGGATGCTTTTGTTTGCCATGGTACTCGCCATTGCTAAAAAGGAAATTGAACTCTATCCACTCCACGGTGCATATTATTAAAAAACTAATTGTTGTAAGGGAGTGATTTCCAAGCAATAATCCTATCCAGTTTGAATGACCAGCAACATTCTCTCCTCTTTTACCCTGCCTTCCAATGAAGAAGTGGTAGTTTTCAGCTCAGAACCTTCCAACCATAGCAGTGCTGCAGTTTGGTCTTCGTCTCAATGGGCCCCGCAGAAAGGAACTTGCACTGTACCACCCTGATTTGACATTTTTTCGTTCATCAGAGAAATCACAGTGTGTAGTAAACCATGATGATGTCAATGGCATAAGAGAAAGTGGAATGTGAAGAGCGTAACAATACATTTAACTTGTGTAAATACCACTGGCTTTCATTAAACAGATCTTTCCTTTGCCCCTCATGTTTTCTTCTCTGGCTTGGCATTCTTTTTTTTTTACTATACCTCTGTGAAGCACCTTGGGATGTTTTTCTAAGTTAATGACACTATGCAAATACAAGTTACTGTTGTTGTCCACTGCACCTTGTCAAAAGCTATATATTTTAAATGTAGTCAAATAAATTATGGAAAGTGGTGCACTACCCAAGTATGACCACACAGCACAACATGCTATCCAAGCAGATTATCTGATTGGTGATATTACCCTGGATCTCAAATTGTTTTAAAGGTGCATTTATTATTCAAATGTGATATCAATATTAATTAATTATCTTGGAGAATACTATTAATATTGTTATTTTTGAAGATTAATGCTATTTATACATTGCCTTCTCATTCCACTTTCTATTAATTTATTATTACTCTCATTGTTTACTACACATTGAGACAGCACTGGTCGGTGAACATTTTAAGCTTTGATTTAATCATGAAAACATTATACCTATGCACTTAAAAAATAAATAATTTAAACATCTCAAATTCTTCACACAATTAATTACCTCAGAAGTGCAATGATTTGGTGTTAGCCACCAATCTGTGCCAATAAAACCCCACCAACAGCAAAAAGCAATCAATTTGCTTCTTTGACAGCATTGGTTGAGAGTGGACTGTTGGCCACATCAGAAGAGGAATATGTCCCAGGACCTTTTGTTGGAATATTTGCCTAAATGCAAACTATTGGCCATGGGGAGAAAATTCTATTGGCTCTCTCCTTTGACAAAACAGAGATACCACTTGGGTTGTTTCATTTTTTTCTAAGCAGTAATGTAATTTACTAAATTTCACTTCATGGTAATTAAATTAAGTAAGGAGGTTAAAAATGACCTATCTTAGTTCAATACATAACAGATTAACTGAAATCAAAAAATGACACCGCTGAATTCTACCAAACCATAATTAGGGATATTATAAAAGTATTTTGCAAGTTAAACAGTCTAAATGGAAATATCCAGGCACTTTATTAATATAAGTCATATCACTTAATCCTAACTCCTAGAGCATCAATTGTTGCAAAACTGGAATTCACTTAAATCATCCTTAAAAGTAAACCTGCCAGTTCAACAAATAAATTCTTGATTTTTTTTCTTACCCGTGGCATTGATGTAACCAAAGATCCAATTTTCTAGAGCTTTCTTTGTAATCAATGTCATCTCAGCCAGACTTGCTTTGAATCCTTGTATGCTGATTGTTGAATAGATTTTGAGCACAAATGTAAACATTGAGTAATTGAGAAAATCAGCTAAATGTAGTTAAAATGACTATCAATTAACAAACTATTGCCATTATGTTCTTGTAGCTTATAACTATAATCATTTTAAAGTGTTTTAGGCTGTATTATTCCTATCAAGCTGATAGCCTTTACTGGATAACATACCTAATGTATTAGTCGATTACAACAATTATTATTCCATTATAACAATTAATACATACATTATTTATAGGTATGTAATGCAGAATGACATCATGTAGATCCAGGAAATAAAAAGAAACTGGTTCCAATGGCTACAGGGTCGATAACCAGAAGGCACAGATTTAAAGTGATTGGCCAAAGAATTAGAAATAACATTAAGAAAACTTTTCAACTCATGGATAGGATTTGGAATGCGCTGCCCGATAGGGTGGCTGAAACAGATTCAATCGTAACCTTCAAAAGAGAATGAGATAGATACTTGAAAAAAATTGCAGGGATATAGGGAAAGAGTGGAACTAACTGGATCACTCTTCAAAAGAGCCAATGCAGACTTGATGGGCTGAATGGTCTCTGCTGTACTATTCTGATTCCATAAAACATATTGGTAAATTGCAAAGAGGCACCACCTACATAAGGAGTTCCTGGCAAACATTTTTTTGTCTAGTTGCAAGCACACAATGCAATGACAGACTTGCATATTATATCACCATGATCCTCTTTGTTCTTCTCTCTCCCAAGCAAAGCAAAAAGGGAAAGATTTATCAAGAATACAGTCTATCTTTAACAACATTTAGCGTTAGATACAGAAAGACATTTCTTACAATGTTTTGAAGCCATCACATGATACGTCCCAGTACGGAAAAGATTGCAGAATTGGTTCAGAAATGCCAGCGATAAATGGTCTAAGGACCTGTAGAAAGGCACCTAGAAATGTTGAATTTTTTATCCTTGGGTCGCTTTTACACCTTTCCCACACGGCACGAAAGATTGTTTCTTTGGCCACCAGTGGAACTGAAAATGTGTCATTAATCTGCAGTAAGTCAGAAAATAGTGTGAGTATCCTCAAAGGCTAAGATACCATTCCCTACAAAGTAGACAGGTCCCATCTCAAAGAGAACTCCAATACACTTAGCTCTGTCTGCAGACATCTATGATTTATCAGAACATATTAATCTATTCCGTAGAGAGAGTATTCTGAAGATTAGTCCAAACAGATAAAGAAATCAGCATTTAAACTCTTTAAGCTCGCTAACATCATGCTTCCAGCAATCATAGCAGCTGTGGTGCTTCAGTTAACATACCCAGAGTGCATCAACAGTGCCAACACAGCTGCTAACCCCTAGACCTCACCCTGACAAATACGGCTAAAGGGTACTCAAAGGACAGGTGGCAGAAACAGTCAGAAAGTGCAAAGGTTTTCAAGATGCACATTAGGTGAAAGTGATTTCCCACGGCATTTATACACTGCTAGTGCGCTGAAGCAATTCACTCCATAGTAAGCATAATAATTCCATTGGTTAGCTGATAGGGAAGGAAAAATTGTCCTGGTCATTCTGCATAGCAACATCATAAATGTGTTCAAAAAGAGCATGTTTGTGAATACATGGCCTAGTTACAAAAGCAATTCTTCTCCCAGAAACTGTTGAAATGACCTCATTGGATAAAATCACCCTCTGGGCTTTCATATATAAAAATATTAGCCTTCACAGTAAAGAAACAAAGATGTTTTAATTCATTCACACTTTTAGGGTGGAATTTTTCAGACTAAGTGCGGTGGTGGGCAGGATAATCGACGTGTTCTCCGCTGATCAGTGGGGCAGGTTCTCATGTCCAATTTTCCACTTGAAAGCTATTCATTTTGAATTGGCAAGCTGCTCACCAAATGGCAGGTGGCCACTGACCTGCCGTAACCTCATAGAGTCGAAGTTACCGGCGCGATATTTCAGCTGTGCCCAAACACAAATTTACTCTCTGCAGGCCAGGTGTGTGCTGTGACCAAACTAAATATCCTCCAGGAGAATCAACCCTGTCCGCTATGATTCAGCTACAACTCCCTGGTGACTCTACTCCAGGCCATGTGCGAATGCCAAGATGTCTTCTTCCCAAGGGATAGCAGCAGGAGGGCAACCAACCTGACCTCGGCAGCCTGGGAGTAGATTGCTAAGGAAATCTGTGTCTGTGGCACACAGAAAAGAAACGTGCTGCAATACAGAAAGAGGATGAATGATCTCATATGCTCTTCCAGGGTAAGTCTACCTTCTACTCACTGTAGACTCTCACTCCCATAAGAGCATCAGTCACTCTAAGGATCTCACATACTATTAGCAGAAGGGACATCTGCAATGAATGTCTCACACACACTTTAACATCACCACCATCTCATGTATTATCCTGCACACTCAACATCTTCTGCTCTTTCTTGGGAGGGGGGAGGGCGCGCACAGCGCACACAGCAGCCATGCTTGCTTCCCAACTTCTTTTCCATTCCTTCTCAGCACATTCCATTCCATCTGTCTTCATGCAGGCAAAGCTAGCCCATTTCATGAGGGAGAGATTCCAGGCAAGTGGGGGATCCCCCAAGATACAGGAGCTGACTGCAATCGAGGAGGAAGCAGCCAAGTTCACAGGGGAGGACAAGGATCGCTCCTGTGGCGAAGGTGAAATCAGCCTTCTCCTGGCAAAGCAGTTTGGATTAGCCCTCCATTAGTCGAACAGATCATGACCTTCACAGTGAGTTAAATGTAATGTTGAATTCTACCTACTCAGGAACTAATTCTGTCTTCTCTCTCTTCCAGGCACCAGGAGGAGCAAGCTGAGGAAAACCTCCAGCCAGCCCCAGTCCACCTCAGATGACGATGCTGAGGACCCATTGGATGTTGAGATGTCACTGCATTCATCTGCACCTTCCACCAGTGCAGAAACACACACCTCAGTGGGTCCTAGATCTAGATTAAGCTCGGGTTCGCTATCTGAAGAACACTTTATGGACACAGCTCCCCAGCAGTTGGAGGCAGTGACAGGTCTCTGGCACTTGGAGGGCTGCTGGAGAACAGGCCCGTGCTGAGTCCTAGTCAGACGATGAGCCTCTGCAGTTGACCATTGCATACATCCTGGAGATGCAAAGACAGACAGGAGAACATCAGGCAGAGTTGACAGAGACAGTCACCAGACTAGAATGAAGGATGGAGGAGTCCATCCGCATTCTCTCTGAAATCCTGGTCCAGCATGTGAGCACATAGAGGTCTCCATGGGAAGGTTGGTGGCAGCCTTGGAGACCACCGCCCAGCAGTTTGCAAGCAGACCTACACTCCAATGCTCTAGGCATAGGTGAGGTCCATCAGTGGCTAGACGAGAGGGGTACAGGGCACCTCGGCCTCTCTCAAGGTACCCCACAGGGGCCCACAAGCAAACAAAGGGTAGAGGAGCATCTGCCAGAGACCCTGGGGCTATCCACACTGGAGACTCCAAGGATCGTCCAGCCTTTCCCAATCCTTGGCTCAGGCCAAGGAGGGTGCACCTGCCTCCACAGCAGGAGACCAAAAGCAGGCCGGACACCTGCTGGAGTCACCTCAGGCAACAAGGCATTGCAGTCAGCAGGCTGCCTCCACCTCTGCTGCGGGTGTCGGGGCTGCACCCAGGCATAGCGGTAAGTGCATAAAGTTAAGAAATTATGATTGGACACTGGTAGCAGGGGTGCTCATTCACTGCACCTCTGTAAATATAATTTAATTTTATGACCAAACACCTCAGGATGTGAACGCCGTCTTATTTCAAAGGTGGCCTAAGCTCCCATTCCTCAAATGCTCTGCCTCCCTGTCCTTCAGATTCATGTTATGTTTGGCAAAGTCATGTTAGTCACTCGCCCCTTGTGTCATCCAAGGGAAATGTGTCAAGCCAGAGCCTGAAAGTGCAAGATACAGAAATGCTCTTTTAAGGTTAAATTATGTGTGCTCCTGTGCCTTAGAAAATGGCCTCTAATATTGTGGCATCAGCACAGAGCTGTGTTCCCTGCGAATGTAAAAGCACATGTCCTGGATACGTTATGTTCAGTGCGACCAAATCAAATTCAAATGGCCACTGGAAGTGTCGCATGCTGGTGGTAAAGACTGCACAATGTGGAGCTCTCTCAGGATGCACGCTGTTGTACTGCCTTTCATTTTGCACAGGCGCCACATGCAGCTTTGGATGCAAATCTTTCCAACGCTGATACCTTCATAATCCTTGAGGGTTATGGATCCCAGGCTGAAAGATGAGCTTGCTTGAGATGTCGATCATTGGAAAGTACTCCCTGATCACTTCCATGCCTCTAAGGGACAGGTGAAATGCACACTTATCACTTTGTGTGGACCTTAATCCTGCTGAAACCTAGTTGCGATCAACATGTCACAGGCACATCTTACACGTCATGCCACTGTGATGGCATCCTCACATGGAACTTCTCCATCCTGGCCCTTCCAAGTCCTCCTTGTCCGAGGAAATTTCTGCCTCCGCCTTGTCTCCCTCCAGCAAGTGATCTCCCCTTTGAAGCGCCAGGTTATGCAATGTACAGCAGACCATGATGATGCAGGACACCCTCTGTGGAGAGTTCTGAAGACCCCCCACCTGAACAGTCCAAACATCGGAAGCACATCTTCGGGACGCCAATGGTTTGCTCTACGACAGACCTTCTCATAGAAGGTGCCGCATTATATCTCTCCTCTGAGGCACTCTGAGGATGTCACACGGATGTCATATGCCAAGTCTTCTGCAGGTACCCCCTGTCATCCAGCAGCCAACCCTGTAAGCGCCTCAGGCCCACAAAGATCTGTGGCACCTGGGAGTAACTCAGGATGCAGGAGTCGTGAGAATTCCCAGGGAGCCTGGTACAAAGATGTATGATCTTCTGATGATTGCACACCAGCTGCACATTGAGGGAGTGGAACCCTTTCCCATTGATGAAGATCAGTGGCTGCCGTCACAGAGCTCTTAAATCGATGTGTGGGTAACCTATGGCAGCCTGCACTCATGGGAAGCCGGAGATCACCGCATATCCTAGAAATCTAGCGGCCTGGCTGGCTTTATCCATTGTGAACTGGATGTAACGACGTGTTTTGCTGTAAAGGGCATCTGTAACTTCCCTTGAACATTTACGCATGTAGGACTGAGTTATGTTGCATAGGTTCCCAGTGGAACCCTGGAACGAGCCACTTGCAAAAGAAATTGAGTGTGGCAGTCACCTTCACAGCCACCGGCAAGGGATGGCTTCCCAGTCCATACAGTATCAGATCCCCCCCTAAAAATGTGGCATTTGTGAGCAACTGCATCCCCTGACAGACAATGACGTCTGTGGAACTCTCTCTCGGTCTTCTCCAAATATGAGAGTCTTCTTTGGTACACCCTGAGTTGTGCCAGACGCCTCCGTGGGATGGGTCTCACCTCCTCAGTCTCTGGGCCTTCCTGGAGCCCCCCTGGACCATACACCTCAGGCTGAGGCTCTTCTCTAGGTCCTACCAGACGGTGATGGGCCCTCCTCCTCCTCCTTATTCTGAACATAGGCATCAAGACGACAAAATTGTCTGCAGCCTCCATCTTGCGCTCCTCTTTTTTCCTGTGGACAGATAGATCAAACACACGAATGCAGCTTACCCTGCAAGGATCAATCTCCCACTCTAAGGCAGAAAACCACCATGAAGCCCTTGGGCTGCACTCATTAGATACATGCCATTTCCAGTTCCACCCTTACAGCTGAGGTACGAATGGATCATAGGTGCCTAATAATCCCCCAGCAACTTGACAGCACAATCATAAATGTGATTGGAGAGGGTTCAGCACAGCCATATGATTTCAGGCTCATCCAAGGCACTGTCAGGCTGCCCCAGTTGGATTTGAATTCACCCTTGCCTTGCACATTTTGAATGTTTGGAAGCCTTGTGCCCTGGAAGCCATGGTTGTTCCTCAATGCAATGTACAGGGTCTCATGGAGCATATGGCATACATCCTGCCATTGTACTCCCTTAATGGTATGGTCCCCCTTCCCTTCTCACTTGAGGTGTCAGCTGTGGCTCAGTTCATAGCACCCTCGCCTTTGAATCAGAGGGTTGTGGGTTCATGTCCCACTCCCGGAAAACCAAAAACTGTGATTGTACTCAAAAGAGTTGCAATCTGTGACTGTTGATAACTCGAAAGAGTTTCCTTTAGAGGTGTCAGCTGTGGCTCAGTTCATAGCACCCTCGCCTTTGAATCAGAGGGTTGTGGGTTCACGTCCCACTCCCGGAAACCAAAAACTGTGATTGTACTCGAAAGAGTTGCAATCTGTGACTGTTGATAACTCGAAAGAGTTTCCCTTCTCACTTTGCTCTGACAGTGAGACCAACTCAAATCTGACCCCAAGCCCCATGGCGTTATCGTGCCAAATTGCACCATGAGTTAGAGTTCCCAATTCATTAACTTTTCACTTAAGTCTTCATTAGTGCTTTCAGCTGAACCTTGATCTCAATGCTCTCATTTGCAAAAAATTAGGATGGGCCTTGAGATCAAGGCCCTTGAATGGGCCCATTAGCACCCTCGCCTTTGAATCAGAGGGTTGTGGGTTCATGTCCCACTCCCGGAAACCAAGAACTGTGATTGTACTCGAAAAAGTTGCAATCTGTGACTGTTGATAACTCGAAAGAATTTTTGAATGGGCCCATGAGTCCAGCCATTGACTCCTCCCACACGACCTCTCACCTTCTTCCCAGGCAATTTTTTTCAAAGGGTCTTTTTTAACCACGTCATTCCATCAGGCAGCCAACATGAAGGTGCACTTTTACTGTGAGACCAGCTTCAACTCTCCCCGTCATCGCTAATGTCCCTCCGATCATCCTGAAACCCTAGGATGTGCAGGCAGATCTCCCTCCGGTCACTCTCCTGCCACCCCCAGTAACCCTGGAGCCCATTGTAATTGTTGCGGACATTACTCCCCTCCCCCTGAACCAATCATTGTAGATGCCCCTGTGCTTCATGTGGACTTCACCCTCCCCATCCTGAGGCTGCCTGTACCATCACATACCAAGACCCCCACCAGAGCTTCAAGTAACCCCTCTCCGCCACCTCTGTATTAAGTGTTTCCCATCTACAGGTTGTAGATGCCTCCCCTGATCATAACAATACCATCTGCGCCCAGTACCAAACCACGCACCCTCCGGATCACCATGTGTGAGGCACTGACCATGCTCTACACACCATTCTGTGCACCACCCTTGTAGCGCAGACAGGCCTTCCCCTTTCCTGGACTGGGACCATGATGTGCGTGCCATGCATAGCCCTACAGAATGGCCCCGCAGAATGATCCAAAGAGACACGACTCAATGACTGACTGCCGCTTATCCTCCTGGTTCCATCAAACTACTCCCTCTCCCAATCATGAGTCTGTGTGCACCCCCTCCCTCTTGTCAAAAACTAATCCCCACCCAACCCCTTATTAGTCTGCGTCCACCCCTTCCATGTCGGGCTCCAGCTCCCCTGTCCCAGTCATTCCTCTGCATGCCAGCCCTCCCCTGCCTTGTTCCTCATAACCCCACCCACCCCCAGTCATTCCTCTGCCTGCTATTCCCTCACTCCTTCCATTGGTCATCTGAAACCCACTCCCCACTACTCCTCCGGCCTGATTCTGCCTATTCCCAACCCTGCCTTCCTCAGTCTGGTCTTTCTGGGTACAGTGCAGCCCTGCCTGTGCCCCACAACAGTCTCTCTGTGTACAGTGCAGCCCTACCTGTGCCCCACAACAGTCTCTCCAGGTACAGTGCAGCTCTGCCTGTACCCCACAACAGTCTCTCTGTGTATAGTGCAGCCCTGCCTGTGCCCCACAACAGTCTCTCTGGGTAGAGTGCAGCCCTGCCTGTGCCCCACAACAGTCTCTCCAGGTACAGTGCAGCTCTGCCTGTGCCCCACAACAGTCCCTCTGGATACAGTGCAGCCCTGCCTGTGCCCCACTACAGTCCCTCTGGATACAGTGCAGCCCTGCCTGCATCCCACACCAGCCTCTCCGGGTAGAGTGCAGCCCTGCCTGTGCCCCACACCAGCCGCTCCGGGTAGAGTGCAGCCCTGCCTGTGCCCCACACCAGCCTCTCCGGGTAGAGTGCAGCCCTGCCTGCATCCCACACCAGCCTCTCCGGGTAGAGTGCAGCTCTGCCTGTGCCCCACAACAGTCTCTCTGTGTACAGTGCAGCCCTGCCTGTGCCCCACAACAGTCCCTCTGGATACAGTGCAGCCCTGCCTGTGCCCCACAACAGTCTCTCCAGGTACATTGCAGCTCTGCCTGTGCCCCACAATAGTCTCTCTGTGTACAGTGCAGCCCTGCCTGTGCCCCACAACAGTCTCTCTGTGTACAGTGCAGCCCTGCCTGTGCCCCACAACAGTCTCTCCGGGTACAGTGCAGGTCTGCCAGTTCACCCCACCCTGTTCTAGCCTGAGTGTGCAGCTTTGCCAGCGGTCAGGAGTCAGAGCAGTGGATAGCAGCAGCGTAGTAAAAGGTAGGTGAGTGCTGCATGTACACACGTCCAAGTTGCGAATGAAGTGAAGGTGAGCAGGAGTGCGCCACTTTTATTCAGTCGTAAATCAGACCAGTCTAATTACGCCTTGATGCAGCACTAAATTAGGAGGAAGAACGTGATTCCAGTGAGTTGTGATTTTAATGCATATCCATGACATACTAATGCATGCAAATGGAGTTCCTGACATGGATTAGCAGGAAAGTCGACCCGCCATTAAGCTGCCATTAAACTCCTAAGGGGAAAATTCCAACTTATTTTCCGCCAGCGGATTTCCGACTTTTGGCCTCGCACAATTTTGCGTTCCCACCCTCTACAATTCATGCTGCTGGCAGGAGCAGAAAATTCTGCCCTTAGTTTAACATCCATATAAACTAATTTCAATTCGACACCAACTCTAAATCAATTTGAGTATAAATTGAGTGTGAAACCGCAATCTGATTCTACACTGTTGGAAGTGAGGTCTTCACCCAGGAGCCTAACTCCACTCTGAACTAATGTCATGTCAGGCCCTGACTCTACAGTAGGGTTGCCAACCCTCCTGGATTCTCTGGACTTCCCCCAGAATTGAAAATTGGCGCCCAAATGCTAATGGTGACTGCCCGCTGCTGTATCTGGAATGACTCCTTCCGACTTGGTCCAGCCACTCCCACGTGCCAGCCGTGGATCTGTGCAGCAGTGACTGCTCCATTCACAAAGCAGAGGAGTTTCTGGGGCCTGAGGCAGTGTGTGTATCCTGTGCCATTATTGTGACCTAACTGTTTTTGGTATCTGATAATCAAATGGCACTTGATCAAAACTCAAGGCATATGTTTGCTGACAGTTGGCACCCATACTCCAGACTGAAGCTGCATTAACAGTGTAACTATAATTGTTATGTTTACTTTGTACCAGCATTGCCCTTGTCATGTTAATTAGCACTTAATGTTGGCTTAAACATTTCTGAGGCCCTGCTTTGCCAGCATAAATGTGCAAGGCCAGAGAACCTATCTAAAATTCTAGGATAGAGTCAGTTGCATAGCCAGGTCAAAATATTCCAGCTTAACCCCGCAGTGTAACTTTCATGTATGACCACTCTAGACCATGTCTGGACTTTATTCCTGATACCAGGTATTGGTAACGTAACGGCAGACTGAAATTCTACCTCTTCCAGGTCCATGGATATTTTAATGTGTTTACTTTGCACCATCTAGTGGTGGAACTTGACTGCTACAACTCACCCTGTGACGATCGTGGACATGGCCTCAAAGAAGCGTTCAGGAGTGCAACTGAATCAGACCGTTGCTTCTTTACATATGCTACCATGTGTTTGAGACACCCCGTAGGCAAATAAAAGTTTATTTAGATCCAGTTGGTCCTAATCTTTCATAGTTTTAAACACTTCTATTACTGTCCTCTTAGTATTCTGATTCCAGGAGACAGAAGACACAAATAGGCAATCTTTCTTCAGCCATAATTCCCTCAACTTCTGGGATTAACTATACCTGCTCCAATAAAATGACTGTCCTTTGTAAAGTAGGGAAATCAAAAATTGCCAGGAGCCATATACAATTTTAAAATGATCTCTCTGGATTTATATGTTATATCCCTTGCCAGGCCTCTCAACACTTTTTTTTAAAGTCCTGTGAACACTATGTTTATGATTTTAGTAATATGTCCATTAAAATCCCAAGATCTCTTTCCAGCTCCAATTCCTCAAGTACATTCCCATTTAGCACATAACCCACATCAAAACCCCTTTTGTGAAATCTCTCAAACTTACATATTCCTGTATTAAATTGCATCTGCCAATTGTCTTCCGAGCTTGTCCGGATCCTGTTGCATTTATGTGCATTGATGGTCATTGTCTGCCATTTGTCACATTTGCTATATTTCAATCCTATGGGATTTAGCCTGAGCCCAGTGAACTCTGAGAGTCCTCTTGAGGACTTTTTTCAATGGTTAAATCCAATTCATTCAGAACCCAGGGACAAAAGTTATCAGAACTAAGAGCCTTATCTATCTGGAGCTTCAATATGCTCCCCAATATGCCTCTTGGAGAATATGGGGATTATTTGGTAGTGGGGCCTATCAGTGTCTCATCCCCATGAACTGGATTTCACATCCCCTGTCCCATCCAGGACCACTGCTACCCTCACCTTTCCAAGCTACCTCTTGCAAATGGCAACAGGAAAAAGGGATCCACATCCAGGTGAATTTTCCTGGCATCCACCCCACCTACTGCCATTTGCACGAGATAGCTGCAAGTTCCAGGAAGCAGCAGTAACAATCCAGAGGTTTCCCCCCTCCAATGTCGTCAACTCCAGCCTTCAATCTGAAGCCCAGCTATCTTCCAGCATCTGTGCCAAGGACTGCTAAACTGTTGATTTCCCATATTTGGGGCTCTTCTTAGATGCCTATTTGCCTCTTTTGGTACTGCAGCAACAGTCCTATCATTTTGTATGAATGTTACTGATGGACTGTTCTTGATGGTAGGAATTTCACCAGGAGCCTGTCACCTTATCAATAATGATCCCTGATGCAGGGAAATCAGTCAGGTTTGAGTCAGATTCAGAGGGATAGACAGAAATCTGGTCCTGAACTGGAACTCTACCATATCCAAGGAGTGCTACTTATCCCTTACCACATCATAATTATTCTGCCATTTCATTGACATGCAATTGTTCAAACTTGGGGTTTAATGAAAATTAAAATGGATTCAATGAATTCACTGAGGAATTTTTATGTAGTTTCATCTGAAAAAATCTTGCTTTCCAAGGAGGGCTGATAAAGTCAAGGATTGATCAGATACCAGGTTTGAGCAACAGGTGAGGATATATTACATGATCATTTTCTCTTAAGAAACAGGTGGGGGAAGTCCCTTATGCAGAAGGTTTTCCACCTGACTATTCATTCCTCATTAAGGGAAGTCTTTGATAGCTAAATATATAGTCGGTTACACCCTGTCAGTTCTCTGTGAAAGTTGGACCTTGGAAATAATCCATTGCTGTGCACCTACTATTTTCAAAACAATATCGCCTGCAGTTTACAGATTTTATCTGTTAGAAAAGGAAACTTTCTACAGGAAAATAAAATCTGAGTTTTCACCTGAGTTTAGATTTCTGCTGAAACACTCAGTGAAAAAGTACATTGCTGCTTTCTTGGAATCCACAATCTTCCCATTATTCTCAATGACTATTAGTATTATAAACTACCTTCTTGTTGACCTTGTCCAGCAACTCCTCAAATTTTGTTAGACTGATCTTCTGCATGAATAAGATGGTGGCGTTCAGATCAGAGATGCTCACAGGGTTTGTGACAGCAAAACAGTTCAAGATCGAGGCCAGGTTATCACTCGTTAAGTTCGCCAGCAAGGTACACTGAAAGGAAACAAACACATGGGAAGGCTTACATTTGTACAAGAAAGATAACAAAATAGCAAAAGCTTCATTCAAGGATAGCGGTGGCAATCATTGTGTGGGGGTTGCGATCGGGGGGAAGCAGTGAGAATCGGTGCAGGGAAAGAATCGGTGTCTGGCAGTATCTGCATCCTTTCAATGTCCAAATTCAGGTAAACAGATTTTAGAAGTTTACCCAATTGGCAATGGCCTGCATTGATCCCCTTAAGGGTCTGAATATGCTGCGTGTAGGTGTGGTTTCCCTGAGTGGAACCAGCAGCAAATGCCTCAGGGAAGCCAAATATTCAAACAAGTGTTGGCCCTTTATCTGCATATACAAAGGGCCAGTGTGGGCATTACACACCAATTTGTTTGGCTTTTACCAAATAGCACTCAGCACCCCTCTAGCTTGTAACAAGTGTATTTTTTTCATTCATGGGATATTGGTGTAATAAGCAAGGGCAGCATTTATTGCCAATCCCTAATTGCGCTTGAGACGGGATTAGCTGCCTTCTTGAACCGTTGCATCTGTGTGGTGCACATTATACTTTGTCATAATGATTTGATACAACTGAATGGCTTGCTAGGCCATTGCAGAGGGCATTTAAGAGTCAAGCACATTGCTGTGAGTCAGGAGTCACATATAAACCAGACTGCATATGGTGGGGAAATTTCCTTCCCTAAAGAACATTAGTGAACAAGATAGTCTTTTAAATGAAAATCCAGTAGTTTCATGGGCCAGGATATTGAGGTCGGCAATCGGGGGGCGGGGCCCGCTCGCCAACGTGTAAAATGATGCGGGATGACGTTGGACGGAGCTCCCGATGTCACCCCACCCCATTTCAATTTTCAGGTCAGGGGGGGCACAGCCGAATCAGCTGTGCACCCACCGACCTTACAAACGGCCAATTGAGGCCATTTAAAAACTAATTCAAGTAATTAATGGACCTGCCTGTCCAACCTTAAGGCTGGCGGGCAGGCTGGGAGTCCTGGTGGGCTTCAGAAAAAGCGTGAAACCTTATCCATGGGCGGGATGAGATTTCATGTGGGTTTTTAAAAATTTAACAAAAGTTTGATTAAAAGTGATGGACATGTCCCAACTCATGTGACACTGTCACATGAGGGGACATGTCAGGGAAATTTTATTTCTGTACATTGACCATTTTTAAATTTGGCGCCGATCTCCCTGGGGCAGCACTTAGCCTCAGGGAGTTGAGTGTGCTCTTTCGTGCGCATGCGTGAAAGAGCGCACTCCCGGCTGAGGGAATCTCCCCCTGCCCGCACATGGGGCGCATAGCGCTTCCTGGTGGACATCACACTGGACGGGCCTTAATTGGTCCGCCCACGTAAAATGGTCGGGGGCGCCAGTCGGAGGCGCGCCTTCACACACCCGCTCCTGTACTTCCCCCCCCCAACGGGGGGAAAATTCTTCCCATGGTCACCATTACTAAGACCAGCTTTTTATTCCAGATTTATTAACAAATTTAAATTTCCCAGCTGTCATAATTTGAACTTCTAGCTCTGGATCTTTAGTCTAAACCTATACATTACTAATGCAGTAACACTGCAACTATGCTATCGAACTCCCCAGTAATGTTGTGGTTCGTGTCAGTAATATTAGCGATTTGGGAGGCTGGTTAGCACATATCATTTGATAATAGGCTGATCACAAGAAAGTGCAATTCTGTAAAAGGTTTTAAAAGATGAAGTAATGGGAAGTACATTTTAGAGCAATTGCTGCACATGTGTAAAAAGGGTACAATAATTTTGTTGTTTTGAATTAGTAGATATTTTGCTCAGCCCTGTTGAGGAATTATCTTCCAATTTTGATCCTACTGTCTCCTTCTTTATCTCAGTGTCAATTCTATTGTCCGATTACGCTCTTGTGAAGCACTTTGGAGCATTTTACTACATAAAAGGCACCATATAAATACAAGTTGTTCTTGTTGTTGAATATTTACTCTTAATTTAAGAATAATTTTCACCTTGGCTGTTTCTGTATTTCCTTATCATTTTTATTTATTTCTCTACAAAAGGTGTAGTAAAGATCAAATTTTTCAGAGAGTCCAAGTACCTAATTTATATTTTTAAATGCTGTCAGATGTCATTACATTCCAGCAGTGGTTATCTCCAATTTAATTACTGTCAGATTCATTAATCCAGGCCAGGTAACAAGATTACTCATTTCTACCTTTCATTGATATAGAACTTACCCGAGCACATGCATACTGTGAGACCGTAAAGCTACAGAAGTCACTTATGTTGCCAGAATGTAGTTCGGATTCCAGTGCCATGCTGTAAGGAAATAATTGCTTTAGACAATATTTTATGAGTACAAGATAAAACTGGATATATGGAGTACACAGTTGTCAAGAAGATAAACTGTTGTTAGAAGTGTGTGTTTTTTTTTAAATTAAAGTTGAGTTTCATTCAATCTAAACTGGCATGGAGATTTGATGCACTAAGGTAATCCTGTTTGTTTTGTATTATACTTCTACCATTTGTGGTCTAAGATTTATGTGCTCATTGTAAAAGAAGCTAATGGCTTGCTATAGGATTCATATTTGTATCCTGTGTACCACTTTACTACCACTGAGGCAGAGTTTTCAACCATCTTGTTCCATGCTCTGAACTTACCCCCCTGAACTTCTCTGCCCAGCTACATCTCTCACCAACTTAAAAAATCTTTCATAAAAACCTACTTCTTCATCCATACCTTTGAAAATCTGCTCTAAGTCCTTTCTTTTTGCTGCTTGGGTTCAACCACTAATTGTAAAGAATATTGCAGTGTTTTTTTAAAAATGCTATACAAATGCAAATTGTTTTTTGAAATTCCCTTTACTAACCAACCTCACCCATGCCTTTTGAAGATATGGTGCCCTACATTATGCTTGATATTTGAAATGCAGCCAGCATTCCAATATTTGGATAAAAACTTCAAAATCACCAGATACCATCAATGAATGGTGGACAATCCCTTTGTTCCATTTTACCAATGTTCAACCATTTGATGTTTAGCTTTTCAATTTGCTCTGTCTATTGAATCAATCTGTCTATTGGATATCTTCTGTGACCACTGGGTACTATATTAAGTCTTTTATTTGATTTCCTTCAACGTTGCCATGTTAATTTAATTTTGAGCTATTTTTGTTTTTGCATCAGTTGGGTGGGTCAATTCCTTCCTGATTTTTAATGGTCTCCTCCGTTAGAGGCTGCTGTGATTGGGCTATGCAGCATACAGTCCATCAGGATACCTCAAAATATAACCGTTCAACATATACACATGTTGCTACTGTCCTATTCCAAACTACATTAACTGATATTCATCCACGTCAAAATTCATCCATCATTCATTCCTTAGCACATTTACTTATATATCCAGGTTCCTCTGGATGCTGAATCTGTGCGAACTCATGGGATAGCTGTGCAGATGGGGTTTGTTACCAAATTTTATAATTCACTATTTTCCATCTAGCACCCATATTAACAGAAACTTACAACAGGTGACACTAAGATCTGTTTCTTTTTTAGCAGATTGGCTTCCTCAACTCGTTAATAGATATTACTTGCCCTGTAGCTCTGCAACTTTAAAATCAATTAACAGGATCCCATCGATGGGAAAGTGAGTTTAACCATCCACTAACTGAGCTGTGCATGCCAGGAAGGACCAAATTCTGTGGCAGCAAGAGAGCTGATTGGTCGAGACATTGCATTTTTCTGCTGTGCCCCAGATTTCCACAGCCAAAGAATATCCAGCGACAACCCCCAAAATCACCACTGGAAAATGCATCTGTGTGGACAGCATGTGCAGAGGTGCAAGTCCAGAATGAAAGCTGACTGTGATGCACTCTGTGGTCTGGCTTCTCCAGACAAACGTTCAGGACTCAATTTTAACTCAGGGCAGGATCAGTGTGTGCAGAGTCCTGGGCATAAAAGAAACTCAAATGCCAAGGTCTGGAGAATTTTTTACTCTTGGGCTAAGCTCAAAATCCCACCCAGACGCAGACCCAGGAGAAATCATTGTTAGGCCGGTGGGAATGGCAATTTGGGCAGCTGAGAACCCACGAGAACAATGTACTGCAGTCAGGTGCTCTGAGGGTGAGCTTCCATTAGTGATCAAAGGGAGGAGCGAGGGAAGCACATGTGAAGTGAGACCTAAGGTTTCCTTGGAGGGCTGAAGGAGTACATCTGGCCCAAAAGGAAACTTAGAAAAATGCAAATTAAACTTTCCTTGCTGGGGCTTGACTGGCTTTTGATCGAGCTGTAAGCAGATTTGGCCTGGCAGCAAAGCCACCACTGCTTCCCATCACACAGGCTGCAGGTTGAAATCACAGATCATGCCCCAACAATGTCACTGGAACCCAAACCGCTTAAAGAGGACACCACCAGCTTGGGGAAGGTTTGTCCTTGCTTCTTGCAATTTAAAACTGCAGTCGGTCAGATCAGGGTATAAAAGGAGTGGGTAAGCTCCCCCTCCACCTCATTTTAATTGCTCCCCAAACCTGTCTGGTTTCTGCCAAATGGCAGGGGGTGGGGGGGTGGGGGGAGTTAAAATCATGGCCTGCCTTCCTAGCCTCAGGCTTTAAGAATGGTGATTTTAGAGAGCCATTACAATTATGCAACTGTATTCTATCAAGGGACAATGTTGCAATAGGAACCATGGGGCTTGGCAGCTTTAAGAGCAATTAAAATTATAATACCTCGTACCTGTTTTTGCCTTCACAAATTCTCTGTTCTGTAAAGGGGAAAGTAAAAGGAAAAGTTACCCATTACAAATTGTACAAATCCCTGAAACTGAAATAACCCTTATAAATCGTATAAAAGTTGCTCCTACTTACCATCAGGGAAAATGCCATTGCACTAAGAAGAAACAAGAAAATATTTTAATAAATTGTGACTAAGTTTAGATACACGAGGTGGAGAATTTTGCCAGGTTTCTCACAAACTCTGCTACTTCAGGAAGAGATCAGCAGAAACCCTGCGCAAGTGGTGTAAACAGCTGTCTCCAACATTTTTCCCAGATTTCAGCCTATTTTCCACCAACTTACAGCGAGAGGTTGGGAGAAACCTATGGACGTTCCAAGCAGAATAGTTTAAACTCAGGACAGATAAAAATTGTGAACTTTTTTTGGTAGTCCTGACTTACCTCTTGGGTATTCACAGGTGTGACCAAACAGGCTAGAAAAAAGATGTCAGAAAGATGTTGTTAAAAGAAAATCCTCTGGAACATGCTGAATTTCCTTCTCACAAATACAACACATCTTTACTTAGTTAGACTGTGGTGGGGTAGATTTACTTGTTTTCAGGCATGGGAGCAACCCATCATCTCTGGCCCACCATACTATCGACTGGACTGACTCCCCCCCACCTCCCACCTTTGGACCCAAGGAAGATAGGCCCTGGCGGATGCATGGGTCAAGCATCTGTTCTCATGTGAGGTCGGTCCCAGTACTTTAGCAGCTCAGGTTGTTTGCTGGAACCTGCTGAGACTGTACAGCACCATTCGTCAGGCACGTACCACCCAGGTGAAACCTAAGCGAACAAATGGGGCCCTCTGTAAGCTGCACCAATTTGCATGGTTAAAGGACCACTGTCTGACTCAGGGGGCTGTTCTGGCCACTCAAAAGTCTAAAGTGCTAAGAGACCACAACTGTGCAAAGGATCAGTAACAGTCTCCTACTTTCGCTAATCTCTCTACTTTGTATTGCTATCCGACCTAGAACCATTACTGAACTGTTGGTCTCACACGGGTGACTCAAAAATGCAGGAGGAATTTGTGTTGAAAGCTGCTGAGGGAAATTAAAAGCAATAAATTGTCTTTTGATTATTCCCTAAGAAATCTGAGCCAAAGACAATTTCTTTGCCCTACAAATTGTTAGCACACCCTACCAACATGTGTGTGCCACAACGCTTTTGTATACATCTGCTGTGTGGAGGACAGGAAAATTTACTCATAATTTGCCATTCAAGATTTTCAATGACAACGGCCGGAATTTTCCAGCTCTCCCGTGGCAGGTTTCCCTCGAGGCAGGGCCGGCGAGCCATTAAAATCTCCGTCCACATCAGCGGGGCTGGAAGATCCCACCGGGATGGGGACCTGGAAAATTCCAGCCAATCTGTATCATGTTGATCATCAGCCAACAGCAACAGTGAAAAAACAGTGACAGAAGAGGTAAAATAATTTTTTTTAAGTATATAATCAAAAGATCACTGGAATCCAATCCCAGGGTTCAACTATGATTGTGTCTTAGTTATAAGAATGTACATCTATTAAAACAAGTGTCTGTGGATCAGAGCCCCTTTACCGTAGAATACTATTTATGCTCCTGTGTTATTCTTGGCTTATTTAAAAAATACTTGTTTGCTTCTACTATTTTCCAGCTACTGTTGCATTGCATTTTCTGACAGAGCTCGCTGAGAAAACACACTTACCAAATGTGATGCTGACAATGAGCGTCCAAGAGCAAGACCGTTCAAATACCATGTTCGGCCACATTGTTGAGATATATTAGCTCTTTCCAAATCAAATTCAGTTGTCCATCCTGCAAAAGGAATTGTTTATCATACAGGCGACATGAAGGAATACCAGAACAATTGTGAGAATAAACCAATCAAAACCTTTTCAAAAATGTAAAGGATCTAGGGCTTTTGCCTCAATATGTTATAAAGAATGGGACACTGGTGATAGGGAGGTTACTCCTCAAGCAACACTGATCACAACAACAATTTATATTTATATAGCCCCTTTAACAAAGTAATAAAACCCAAGATTCTCAAGAATCTAGTTTAGTGATTGTTCCAAAACAATTCATGGTATAAAAGAAAACCTACACCCAAATAAAATGCTCAACTGTATCACCTGCTTAAACTGTTTCTTCAGTCCTAGGCTCTCCGTCTCAATATATATATTTTTATTCATCTATATTCTTGAGGCAGCTGCTTGCTGCTGCACCTTGAGAAAGCTTCTAGTTGCAGCTCCTTGGCAAAGCACCTTATTGTGATGCCTGTTACAGAATAAGTAGTACAGTTGTGCCACTTAATTCATTTTCAAGGGTTAGAAATTTATCTTGGGCCTCAACAGAACTGAGCATATAACAGGCAGCCAATACAATGTCGCATCTTGGGTGGCATTGTATTTGCTGCCTCTTATACATTCAGTTCTGTTGAGGCCCAAGGCAGATTTCTACTCCAAGAAGTTTCCCGTTTTCAAATAGCCAAGTTTCTGTACAGCAGTTAATGACTCTGAACCGGCGCTTTTAAATTTTAAATGCTCTCCGTGTTCCTTGTCAGGTATTGCTATGGCACAAATGGTGGTGGCGTATATCTTATGATGTATTTCCTCATAATTTATGGATGGAAATTATGCACCAGTTCCACAATGCAATGAAACTCTGGTAGGCACAAAAAAAAGAGGTAAAGGCCCCAATTCTAGTCTCGCTTGCTTACGCTTTTCACAGTGGTTTGGAAAAGAAACTCAGGACAAGTGTTTTCTCACCGCAGGCATGATGGTCTTATCATCAACAGTAAAACTCACCCTAGGCACCCTCCCATGTTTGCAACATGTGGAGCATTTCCCAGTCAGGAAAGGTTGGGTAAAAGTACTAGGAAAGCTAATGGGACTAAAGACTCACAAGTTCCCCAGACCTGATGGCCTGAATCCTAGGGTCTTAACAGAAGTGGCTTCTGAGATAGTGGATGGATTGGTTGTAATCTTCCAAAATTCCCTAGATTTTGGAGAGGTCCCAGTTGACTGGAAAACCACAAATTGAGCACCTCTATTCAAGAAAGGAGACCAGGGAACCATAGACCCCTTAGTCCAACACCTGTCATTGGAAAATGCTGAAATAAGGAAATAGTAGCAGGATATTTAGCAAAACATAATACAATCAGGCAGAGTCCACCTGGTTTTGTGAAAAGGATATCATGTTTGACACATTTATTAGAGTTATTTGAGGCTGTAACAAGCAGGGTGGATAAAGGAGAACCAATAGATGCAGTATATTTGGATTCCCAAAAGGAAATTAATAAGGTGCCACATAAAAAGGATGATTATACAAGATAAGAGCTCATGGTGTTGAGGGCAATGGATAATGGGGGTAATGGCATAGATAGAGGATTGACTAATGAACAGGAAACAGAGAATTGGGATAAATATGTCATTTTCAAGTTAACAGACTGTAACTAGTGGAGTGCCAGAGGGATCAGTGCTGGCCCTCAACAATTTACAATCTATATAACTGACTTGGATGAAGTGACCAAGTGCTTTGTAGCCAAATTTTCTGACGCTACAAAGATAGGTAGGAAAGCAAGTTGCGAAGAGGAGACAAAGAGTCTCCAAAGGGCTATAGATAGGTTAAGTGAGTGAGTAAAACTTTGCCACATGGAGTATGATATGGGAAAATGTGAGGTTGTCCACTTTGGCGGGAAGAACAAAAAAGCAGAATATTATTGAAATGACAAGAGACTGAATGCAGCTTTATAAGGGATCTGGGTGTCCTCATACATAAATCGCAAAATGTTAGCATGCAGATACAGCAAATATTTAGGAACACCAATGGAGTGTTCGTCTTTATTGTAAGGGTGAAGAAGTATAAAAGTAGGGAAGTCTTACTACAACTGTACAGGACAGTAAGTTGATTTCCACGATGAAGGGGTTATTGTCTTATGAGGAAAAGTTGAGGTTGGGCCTGCGCTCATTGGAGTATAGAAAAATGAGAGGTGATCTTAATGGAACTTATAAGATTCTGAGGTGGCTTTACAGGGTAGAATCTGAGATTCCCCCAACTAGGTGGCACAGTTTAAAAATAAGGGGTCTCAACTCCACCTTCTTACACTATACCCATATCCCTGGATTCCTTTAGTATCCAAAAACCTATCGATCTCTGTCTTGAATATACTCAACAACTGAGCATCCAAGCTCTCTGTGGTAAAGAATTCCAAAGATTCAGAACCCTTTGGGTGAAGAAATTTCTCTTCATCTCAGTCCGAAATGGCCGCCCCCCTATTCTGACTCTATCAGTTCTAGAGTCCCCAGTCAAGGGACACATCTTCCCAGCTTCTACCCTGTCAGGCCCCTTAAGAGTTTTACACGTTTCAGTGAAATTTCCCCTCGTTCTTTTAAAATCAAGAAAATATAGCCTAGCTCACTTGGGCCCAGATTTTCACTCCTGGGTCAGATGAGCAGAGAGAGGAGAATTCCCGCCTCCACGAACCTGACTACTAAAACTGGCTGCCTGAACTTCCAATTTTTGGTCCAGGGAGGCAGGTGAGAATAGGAATCGGAGCAGGTGATCGCGGGAGCAGTAAAAGGTCGGAGGCGGGCCTCGTGTGGGTTGGGGTCAAACGCGGGCTTGGCATGGATTGGGTGACTCAGGCGCAGATCAAAAGGACTTCAGGAAGGCCTATTTGAGAGGTTGGTCATCCATGGTGAAGTCCCTTTGCCTCAGAGGAGACATCATTGCCTTGTCATGTGATTGTCAAGGCTGTAAATGTTGTCCAATGTTAGCTGACCCAGGAATGGATGGCCCATCATGGGAGAATTGTCATTGTTGTTAACTAATCAAAGTATACCCTACTGAATCACTGAAAGCATGCAGTGGATTCTCAAGACACAGCCATGGAGATGGCATTGTCTTGCTACCACTAATTGGTACAGATATTAGGTGGTCATGTAGTTAACTGTCAAGACCCAGTGGGTGGATGAATGATGAACAATGCCATGCTCATTATCTTATCCACTTGCCCTCTTGCCACCATCTATCAGGACTGATGACCCTTGAGACTGTTGACCCTTGAGCAGGTCCATCATGGCTGCACACTGTCACAGCATAACAGTGTGACTAAGAGGGAGGAAACCAGTAGAGCTGTAAGTGGTCACGCAACATACATGGAACCAAGAATTTACCCAGAGCCATTTTTTCCTTCAAACCTTACCAGTAATCATTGATATGGTGAAAATGTTTAGTACATGTAAGTGGACAAAAGTGAATGAGAGCTTGTAATCTGAATAGCTCACCACCCTTTTCGCCGATGTCACACAGAGAGGATGCTGGGGAAGGGATGGTTCCAGCAGCCTCACGCATTTCTGACCAGGACCTTTAAGTTTTGGTAGGAGATGTCCAGAAGAGGAGACTAGTCTTCTATCCAGCTGGTCTCAGGAATGCCCCTGCAGCAACCAGGAAGGCCTGGATTACAGTGAGTGCAACAGACCATCAGCGCTCATGGATTCAATGCTGGAAAAGATTCAATGACCTGCTGTGTTCCAGCAAGTTGAGTAGCTTGAATCATGCACACAGGGCACCGAGGGAAGTGTCATATCTGCATGCTGCAGCTAAGAGACATGCCACATACCTCTGCTTCAGCACTGAGACTTGTACATATACCCTGCTCATGTATGTGTGCACAGAACAGATGGGAATGAGCACTGTGATGCACAGACACAGTGAAAAGCAATATCCCTCCATGCACTATATATCAGACTAACATAAATTCATGTCGTCATTGAAAACAAGAAGGGTACAAAATGCTACGGAGTTGGCCCAGATTGGGGGCATGTCAGCCTGGCTGAGACCCATCCATCCTATGGAACAAATGGCCATGGAGATCGCCAGGGTACCTGAACAGCTGTCTGCTGGTTTTGGTGAATTGCCGGGAGCAGGTGATAAAGGCAGTGTTGAAATCACCTTGGGCATCAAGAGGAGGAAGAGATGTCCGAGGACGTAGTGTCACATCATACTAGCCCGCTGCTGGTGGTGGTAAGCCAATTAAGTTAAGTAACGAGCCACCTGACACCAATTATCCCTAAACTCACCAGAATTCAGTGATCGCTCAGGGATTATACGCATGGCTCTCCAGTGCCTCCAGAAGGCTGCCCAGCAAACCTTCTTGGGTTTGCCTATAGCCTCGTCGGGGGCGTTCCTCATTACGGAGCACTGAGTGCCTATCAAAAGGACCTGACATCAGGAAGGGGAGGAGGTGAGAGCCTTCGGCCTGCCCTTGCTTCCAGTCACCCTGCCATCTCCACTCTGGCGATATCTCTCCACAGAAATAATACATTTAGTTATAACATTTTTCTATTTTTCCTAGATGTCACTAGTTAATGATGTTGCAATGATCATTATGTTTGTAAAGTTCTCTGTCCCTTCCTGATCCACTCTGCTTATTTTTACCCATATCACTACCCAGGTCTACAACCTTGACATCTCTTACTGTTTCTGAATTTCCTGAAGCCTCCCATCCCTATTATTTTAAAGCCCAATCAACACCCTAGCTATTCAATTTGCCAGGACGCTGGTCCCAGCCCAGTTTAAGTGAACTCCACCCCAACGGAAAAGCTTCCTCTTTGTTCAATACTGGTGCCAGCCTCTCATGAATCTAATCCCTTGCCTTTCACACCACTCTTTTAGCCATGCATTTAACTTTCTAATCTGTTTGTCCCTATACTACTTTGTGTCTGGCTCAGGGAACAATCCAGAGATTATTACCTATGGGTTCTGCATTTTAGTTTTAAACTTAGCTCCTCAAACTCACTCAGCAGAACCTCATTTCCTAGTTCTACTTATGCTGTTGGTTCCTACATGGACCACAAGAACTGAATCTTCCCCCCTCCCCACTCCAAACATTTTTCCAGCTGCAAGGAGGTGTCATTAACCCTGGCACCGAACAGACAACACAACCTACAAAACTCCCAGTCGTCATGGTTGCTGAGGACAGTACCTATTCCCCTGACTATATTGTTCCCTATCACTATCACATTCCTTTTAACTCCCCCACTTGAATGTTCTCCTGTACCACAGTACAGTGGGTAGTTTGCTCATCCACCCTGCAGTCATTGCCCCCATCCACACAGGCAGCAGGAACCTTATTCCCGTTGGATAAGGGTGAAGGCAGAGGCTCCTCTAGCACTAACACCTGAGGTCCCCTTAAATGCCTAACTTACAGACATACTAATCTGTCTCTGACCACTAACCAGACTTGTACCACTACCTAACCTAAGGGATTTGACTGCCTCCTGGATCAAAGTGTCCAGATAACTCTCCCCCTTCCTGATGCCCCACAATGTCTGCACCTTAACTCCAGCTCAACAACTCTAAGCTGAAGTTCCTCAAGTTGCAGGTATTTACTTCAGATGTGGTTTTCCAGGTTGTCTAAGGAGTGTCATATGTCTATACTACCATCCTTGCCAAACCTTGCTTTATTTATTAAATTAATTAAAGCTTATGTATTTAATCAACTTAGTCACGTTTTTAGTGTTTTAACCAATCACTTAATGTGTTTTAAATTATAAACAAGTTAAATTAAATATTTACCCCTAACTTATTCCTGCTGCCTCTCAATATTGATTGAGGGATAAATATTGGCCAGGACACTAGACAATACTCCCCTGTTGCAAAAGCTCAATACTCAGGCACACTCGATACGCAAACACTTCCCAATAATTTAGGTAAATCCAACTTACAGTTGCAAAATCGAAAGCAGCACTTATGTCACTAAAAGTAGCAGTTCCTGAATTCTGAATGGAGAGCAATTTGATAGTGAAGGCAGTGCCCCTGCTCTCCAACCTCCGCAAAATTATTTGACAGGATTGTGCCTGTAAAAGGCTCAACTCATTCTTGAACTGTTTTTTTCTCCAGGCTCCTGTTTCAAGCCAGCCTTCACATTAGCTGGGGTTGGGCTATGGTTAGAATTAGTGGAACCTGCAATCTTACATTAGGGCTATGGTGGGAAACAGGCACATCACTTTTGCATTGGCAGTTAATACAGCTTTGTTTGAAACCAGAGCTAATAGAAATTATAGGTTTGTTCTAAGGCAGGACTTTGGGGAATTACACATTGTTTAAAAGTTAGAATTGGGGAGACTTGCAGGTTGATCTGAGGTGAGTTTTAAGTGGAATTGTGCATTGCTTTAAGGTTAGAGTTTGGGGGAATTGCAGTCTGTTTTTAGGTTAGGTCAAAGGGAAATGCAAGTTATTTTAACGTTGCGTTATGCAGAAACAAAGATTGTTTTAAGGTTAGAGTTGAGGGAATCTTAGTGTTACAAAGATTTAACAGTTGCTTTAAGGTTAGGATTGGGAGTATTGCAGGCAGTTTTAAGAGAAGATTAGATGGGGTTGCGAGTTATTTTAAGATTACAGTTGGGGAAATGTTCGTTATATTGCAGGAACCTCAGCTTTATCTTACATTCTAACTATAAATCTCAGCCTTACCATTCAGTACATTCCAGCTATACATCTCAGCCATACCCTTCAATACATTTTAACACTAAACCTCAGTTTTATCTCTCAGCACATTCCATCTATAAATTTCAGCTATACCTTTCAATGTATCCGAATTATAAGCCTCAGCCATAACTCCACCTATAAGATTCATCCTTCTGTTTCCATTATTTAATCCGCTGTTTGCAGACAAATCATGAACTCGTACTTTATAAACACGTCTATGATTTTGGCAAACAGACCACAGGAAAAATCTTTGGCAAAAAATAATTCGGAAAAGAAGGAATTCCCAAGCCACTTCTCTCCTTTTGTTAAACTGCGCACCATTTATACACCTATATCACAAATAACCGGAAAATCCTAACATTAAGGTTTATTCCCTATATTCTGCAGATCTATATTTTCACCTTTGGTTTAAAATATACAATAGGAACAGCAAATAAAGCATCATAAATGGCTCGGACAATGATAGTGTGCAGACTCACCTTCCTTCTACCTGAGATGATGATGCGAATAGTGATCAGACAGGGACAAAGAGCAGTTTCGTTTCCAATTGGGTGGGGTTATGTAACGTAAAACAAAAAGTTGCACTAGCGTGAGCAGAGAGACAAAAGAAATGGAATTCGAGTTTGTATCACCAGACCGACCCTTTCCAAAACACAATATAGATTCGTGTTCTTTAAATAGCCTTTAACTATTTCACTACAGGAAGTTCCATCATTGACTGACTGGTCGAGACCACCAGTTTACTCATGTTGGGCTGTGGAGATATTATAATAGTGCTTCTTTAAAAACTTTAAAGTCAAAATGCCAGCCAATAAATTTGGCGTTATTTTTTATCTTTATTTCGTTTCCCTATATTCAAACTGACCACTCCTCCACTTGAGGTGAACGGGTAAGGAAAGGGAGCACACACCCCCAGGTGCGATGTGTTGCTGTCACAATTGAGCCGCTTGCTGCAAGTTTCCTTTTTGTCCGCAGTCATCCCCCTAAACGTGCCCTCGCTTTGATGGGATATGATTCCATGTGTGCTGGACATCATCACATTTCCTGGATGAACCCTGATATGGCTATTCAACTATGAAGGGAACATCACTGTCAAACCCAGTTTTTTTTGAGAGAAAATAAATTTGTAGTTACTAGTGGCTAACCAGCATTGAGAAAACTGTAGAATTTTGGATAAAACAGATATATTGTGGGTGCTTTTGTTCTGTTGTCATGTACTGGATTGACTGCATTCCATAGAATTGTTATTCTTTCTTAGGATGTGGGCATCACAGGCAAGGCCAGCATTTGCAGCCCAACCCTAATTGTCCTTGAAATGAGTGATAAGCCAGAGGGCAGTTAAGAGTCAACCACATTGCCGTAAGTCTGGAGTTACATGTAGGTCAGACCAGGTAAGGATGTTACATTTCCTTCCCTAAAGGGCATTAGTGAACCAGATAGGTTTTTACAACCATCAATGATAGTTTCATGGTCACCATTACTGAGACTAGTTTTCAATTTTAAATTTTATTAATTCCACCAGCTACTATGGTGGGCTTTGAACTCCTTGTCCTCAAAGCACTAATCTGGGCCTTTGGGTTAATGGTCTGTTGAAATTACCACTACCCCACGTTCTCCCCTAGAGGTTGGAGGGGAATGGGCGGGGAGGATGTGAGGAAGGGGAAATTGTGTTTGACAAATTTGTTAGCATTCTTTGAGGATGTAACAAGCAGGGTTGATAAAGGGCAACCAGTAGATGTCATGTATTTCGATTTCCAAAAGATATTTGGTAAGGTGCCACATAAAAGGTTACGACACAAGATAAGCAAGCACTCATGGTATTGAGGGTAATATATTAGCATGGAATGAGGATTTGCTAACTAACAGAAAACAGAGAGTTGGGATAAATGGGTCATTTTGAGGTTGGCAGAGTGTACCTAGTGGACTGCCACTGGGATCAGTGCTAGGCCTCAACTAGTTACAATCTATATTAGTTACTTACATGAAGTGATCAAATATAGTCAAATTTGCTGATGATACAAAGATAGGAGGGAAGGCACGTTTGAGGAGGATACAACGTTTGCAAAGTGATATGGATGGTTTAAGTGAGTGGACAAAAAATTTGGCAGGTGGTGTATAGTGTGAGGAAAATGTGAAATTATTCAGGTTGGACAGGAAGAACAGAAAATCAAAATATTATTTAAGTGGAGAGGGACCATAGAATGCTTTGATACAGAAGGGTGTGGGCAACCTCGTATTTGAATCACAAAAAAGTTAGCATGCAGGTACAGCAAGTAATTAGGAAGGCAAATAGAATGTTGGCCTTATTGCAAGGGGGATGGCGGATAAAAGTAGGATACAGGATATTGGTGAGATCACACCTGATGTACTGGATGCAGTTTTGGTTACCTTATTTAAGGAAGCATATACTTGCATGGAGGCAGTTCAGAGAAAGTTCACTACACTGACTCCCGGGATGAAGAAGGTTGAGCAGGTTGGACTGATACTCATCAGAGTTTAGAAGAATGAGAAGTGATTTTATTGAAACACTTAGGATTCTGAGGGATCTTGACAGGGTAGATATGTTCCCCCTTGTGAGGAAATCTAGAACTGAAGACATTGTTTCAGAATAATGGGTCACCCATTTAAGATGGAGATGAGGAGGAATTTCTTCTTTCAGAGGGTCATGAATCTTTAGAATTTTCTACCCGAGAGAGCTGTGAAGG
Source organism: Cetorhinus maximus (assembly GCF_964194155.1). NCBI lineage: Eukaryota > Metazoa > Chordata > Chondrichthyes > Lamniformes > Cetorhinidae > Cetorhinus > Cetorhinus maximus. Next base: position 73,442,705 of record NC_135893.1, on the reverse strand, counting down.
CTGGGTCATTGATAATATTCAGTGCTGATATAGACAGATTTTTGAACTATAGAAGCATCAACGGTAATGGGAAACAAGCAGGAAAGTAGAGTTGAGACTAATTTTAGGTTAACCATGACTGGTGGGGCAAGCTTGAGGGGCTGAACATCCTACTTCTGTTCCTGTTTCTTATGTAACATAATTCTAAATCCAACCTGTAGATCAGAGCTGCTAAGAACTGCCAAATGCTATTGACTTCTAAGAATATGGCCTCTGGGCTAATAAGATATAAAAACACAAAATCCTAGAAAACACTGAACCTTCGTGGAGTCCCAATGCTGCCTGATCTGTTGGGTGTTTTCCAGCATTTTCTGTTTTTAATTTCAGATTTAAAGCATGGGCAATATTTTGTTTTTGTGTCAGGCTATATAAGGCCGTGTGCAAATAAAGAACAGGAAAAATATCCTAAATAAATTCAGGTGGGCTTGTGGCTATAAACAATTATGAGAATGAAATCAGGAGTGAGTCTAGTATAGGAGTCAATCATGTCAAAGTATAAGTGAATCCCACTCATTTCCAAACAGGAACAAGTTTAATGGAAACTCCTCAGCTGCCGGGTCAACCAAGCAGTATCAGAATTACCAGTTTTCTTCATAATCTTTCCAGTGGAAATCAGGAAGCCTATCAGTTGTCAACAGGTGCTCCTTTCTAATGAGGTTAAAATGAACTAAATCTCAGTGGTGGGTGTATTATTTAATGATGGTAAAGTACTTGTAGTGATGTTATGACGTGGCAGATGGTGTGTGCCAGGTGGACCAAATCCACAAGGGAAACTTGGTTGCACTGTCACAACGGTTTTGCAATTTGTATTTATTATGAGATGTGTGCACTGAATTCAGGAGTAATAAGTCCACCAAGATCTTTAGAGATTTTAAAAATTAAATTAAAATATTTATTAATAAAATATAAAATATTTCAAGCACATAGGTAAGACTACAATTATTTACTACTATAATAACTCCTAAAATTCCTAATTAACCTGACCCCCAGTTACACCCCCTTTAAGGCGACAGACCAAAATAGATTTTAGATTTAAAACAGAATCAGCAAGTTCACACAATACCCACTTGACAGTGGAATTCCAAATGGCTTTCCCCAACCTCAGTTTTGTTATATAGCAGACTTATGCACAAATGCTGGAAGCTTCATTAAAGCTATTTCACACACTCCTGTTAGATCTTACATGGCCTTCTGACACTTAGCCTTTCATTCTCCTTTATATATGTTTCTCTCTTTTTAATATGTAAATTCTATTGTTCCATATGTCTTTGAAACTGTATCTTCTTCATAATATAAAAACTTTCATGTTGCCAATATATTGTCAGTAACCTTTGGGGAAAATAAACACATTCCTTAGCCTTGCTTATCTGGCTAGTTGTAAACAGACTAAGATCCTTTTGAAATCCAAATCTCTTCATTTATCTAAAAAATGGAAATTCCCTTCACACCTTACATGCTAAGCCAGCATCCATGTTTACTCATTAGCATGTCAAGCACCTAGTTTCTTTTGATGATTTCAATCTTGCAGTCTACTTGACTCGAAATGTAATTAAATCACACACAGATCCAACTATACTTACCCCCATAAACCTACTTCGCAATAAAACAGAAAAATGTAATGAAAATGATTATACTTTCATCACATTTAAAACAGAAATCAAACATTCCCACTTAATTCCAGACATTAGCATATTTTGCATGTTTGTGTTTTCTTTAAATAACATTTTATTTTCTCAGAAGTAACCCATTAGATTGTGCCTGACTTTTTCATTTTAAAATTGTCCCAAATTTGAAAAGCAGTGTTGTTGGGCTGGCAGGTTTTGTTAGTGTTCAGCTTGGTGTTCAATTTATTTCTTCCAAAAACAAACTTTCTATTGACATCAGGGAACCACCTGGGCTGTTTTTCCATTTGCCTTTTTTTGAAAATTAGAATTTTGTTTATCCCCTTAAACGTCGGGTAAATTTTCCTTTGAATGCTTGAAATAGCAACTCATGTCCCAAGTTATTATGCCCAGTCTTGGTGATTTTAAATGGTGGTTTTGCATCTGAGACAGAAGTGTTGGCAATCAGTTTAGAGGTGACTTCTGTATCTCCCGTACTCAAACACTTTGGGCGGAATCGTCCCAGATTTGCACTAAATGCGGTAGCGGGCGGAAAAAAAGGATGTTTTACCTGCCAACTGCAATGGCGGTCTTTCACACTGTATCATCCCATTCCCACCCCCATTAATTATGCAGCCACAAGAAACACGCCGCCTTGCGCAGGCGCCACTCCAATTTACCCACAGGGTGCCATATTTAAACTGAAGCCACACGCACACTTCTCAATGCTTGCAGCCCAGCATGGCACTGGTGAAGACCTGGCCCCAAAAGCTAAGAAGAGTTCAGCTCCCCAATTCAGTGCACATCCCTGGGATGCCTTCTGGAGGTCCACTGCGATGTCCCCTACCCTGGCTCTGGCTGCAGGATGCCCATCAGTCTCACCTCTCTGGCTTGGGAGGTGATGGCAGAGGTGGTCAGTGCCTATACTGCACACAAGAGTCCAGCCATCCAGTGCAGAAAATGGATGAATAATCTCATTTGTGCCACCAGGGTAAGGCAACCACCTCATCACTCTAAACTCATACACTCACAAGGCCATCACACATTCATTGGTATCTCATTCACTGCCAGCTCAAGGGACATCACCAATCACTCTCACACAAACCCTCAGAGATCACCATCTGGCCTCATCTCCTCTGGAGACTGCCTCCTCAGCCTTCACCATCTTGAGGCCTCTTGTACAGGTCAACATAAGCTCCCTCACACACCCTGGGATTCTCCCCCCATCTCCAGTACAGCCCTCACCCTACTGAGGCCACTTTTCCCCCCGCCTTCCTCAAGCCCTGCAGCCATTGAAAAGCCACCCCCACCTTACAGCTGGTCCGGTAGATAGAGACCTGCCTGGGAATCCCCCTAAATGTTATGTGGTGATGCCTGCGAAGCCTGGCCCTAATGACTGCAGAGTGCTGCCCAAGAAAGGTAGGCAAACAAACCTCGAAGTCCAAGTGAAGTGCAGCTTGCCAGTTGCACATCGTTCATGCACAGTTGTAAAACGTTGGCATGCAATCATGCCAACATGCCCAGATGATCCAGTGTGGAGGGATGATTTCAGCAAGCAGGGCTTATAATTAGATGCAAATGTATTAAGATGACGCTTCTGATGTTGGACGACAGGAAAGATGGCCCATCATTGATGGGGGAGCAGACGATCATAAGCTGGTTTCACAATGGCATAAAATCGATTTTTGGTCTTCTCACCATATTGTCCTCCCCTGCCCACTATGACACCCGAAGCCAACAAGGCGGGAAAATTCTGGCTTTTGTCTCGAAAAATAACAAATGGTAACAAGTGGCCTGAATTGCTAAGGCCAAGTCTCTGAAAGGCAAAGGGTTTATGCTGTGCTTTAATTCTCAAAACTCTTGGGTTCATTTAGAGCTGGAAACTATCAACACCTTTTTAAATAAAACATAAACAATCCATTGTAGCTCTGACCAAGAGCCATATGGGTTAATATTTCCAACCGTGTCTGTAAATTTAGAAACTAAAGATCTAATAATGCTCAATACACATTTAACAATCCGAAGGTTGTGTGATGAATTGGAAGGAAGCAGCTATCAGCACAAAAGGGTTAACTGCACTGGGTGTTGCGGGGGTGGGCGGTAGAAAAAACTTGGCATGGAATTGCATCACTTTACGTAATTTCCAAAGAAGCGTCCACCGAGGAAGTCCGATCAAAAACCAAACTCCGTTTTAAAATTGTTTTATTAAATTCCTTTGTTAGCTTTTCTTCAGCTTGGTCCAAATTTTAGATTAAATTCCATTGTTTCGAAGCCTTTTAGCATTTTGTAAGACCCAATATCTCTCGAGTTTATCCTTTTTCTCCTTTAAAACAAATTCAATTTCCAATGTTTGTTACTTAACCAAATTTGAAAGTAATAGTCAGTAAAATTTGAATTTTTAGCATTTTTTTTTAGCTCATATGTTTCGAAAAATTCAAATTGGATTGCTGTCAAACTTCTTAAAGACTTCAGGCTTATCTTTATATTTTGAGAACAAACTGGTCTTTTCACGGGCCTGAATTTTTCGGATTGCAGGTCTCACTTCCTGTCATCTGAAGACTCGGCAGGGAACACATCCTCACCGACCCTGGGTGCCCCGCAGCCATTTCACGCTCGAATGAGAGTTAAGTGGCTGCAGGCGGACTTCCACCCCTCACTCAGGAGGAAGTCCTGCCTTAGAGAGCTGCCGGTCAACCTGATTGGCCGGCTGCTCTCCAGTCCATGCAGTGACAGCATTGCAGTGGTCAGAAGTAGAAATGCAGGAGGACATCGGAGCCTAAGTTCAAGCATTGAGGCTCAGGTATGTTCAAGGGGTCCCAGGGCGGGAGGGTGCATGAAGGGGGCGATCGGGGTCTTGGGACAGAGGCCGGTGGGGGTGGGAGGAAGGTCTGGAGGCCACTGGACCTTAATGGGGAAGGGGGGGTGTCTGACTTCAGAAAGGGGCTTCTGATGGAGCCCTCCTCCCCCCACCCACCGTTCCTGACCAAGGTGTAACCATTCTTTTCCAGGCTCCCCCCATGGATGTTCAATCCTCCTGCCAGCCTAAAAATTGAGGCTGGGTGGGAATTGGCTCTTTTATTGGCCTCTTATGGGTATCAGTTGGAGCAAACAGGGGTCCCCATCCGAGGCCTTTCCTGCCCCAATGTAAAATTTCTGTGTGGCAGGAGCGGGCGGGAACCAGGAAGGAATCCCATCCCTTCAATTTCACGCTCCATCCCCCAACCTAAAAACCCATTGGTGGGTGAGCGGAAAATTCGGGCTGCAGTTGTACAAATACATTTTAAACTCTTTTTCAGCACAGAAAATTGCAGCATTTTAAATTCATTTCAATTGTTTCTAAACCTTTAACAAAAATTCCCTTTCTTCCTTTGAGAACTTTGTCAGGAACCAAGTCTTAAATCTTTAAACTTTGTAAGAAGTTTCTAACCCAAGATCAAACCAACTCAGAAATCAGTTGTTTCCAAATTCCAATTTACACTATTGAACATTAAGGCTACTCCATTCTCACGTGTGTGAATTTGTATCCAGATTAAAAATCTCACATGTTTATCAACACATATTCAAGTTGTGATTTTTGGCCAAAAATCTCAACTCAAATCTTATAATTTAAAACATTGATTTGTTTAATTACGCTTTCCTTTAATCCAACTCATTAAACTACTCTGTTCTCAAAGTGCTGAGACTCCTTTGCAAAATTCCAGTTTAGGGAAGAAAACACATTAAAGGTCACACACACACATTATTCACACAGATCTTCATTACACACTTCCCATTCTTCATTCATATGACATCTGACTTAAACAATCCAAAACTTAAGAAAGATGGTCTTGATTCTTCTTTCTTCAAATAAAACTGTAACTAAAACTAAAAGGAAAAGTAAATTTACACAATAAAATTTTCTTATTCTCAAAACATATTCTGAACGAAACATTAAGCGGCAGTGGGGGGAAAGGGGGGGTCTTTCGAGGTTTCGACGAGGAACAATCCAAAGCAACCAAAGCTCACATTTCCTCTGCCCCTCATTTAAAAATGTAATCGCAAGACCAGAACACAAAAGATTAACCAAACTTTAGTGCAGAGGTTTGTAGACACTTGACGTTGACATGCAAACACACAAGTAAATTTTCACAGGACACTAATGAAATACACAAACAGCAACTTACAGACAAGTTTTTCCCTTCCGTTGACCTGGGATCCACTGAGGGTCCCAGCCATCCCTTATCATATTATTCTTTACCTTTGTGAATTTCCCTAGCAGGTATTCTGTGATGGGCCCCTGAGTGCCCACCACCTTGCTTGCCATACCTTCAGGTTACATTCTGTAGCATGACTGGCTTTCGCCCATCTCGTGCTTGCAACCTATCTCTTCTGCTGGGTGCCTGACCCTATGCACAAGGCTCTTCGCCTTTGGGGATACTAGTTAAGTACTCCCACCTTGACCCTGCTGGGGTGACTAACAGTCGCAAGGCTTTTCACCTCTGAGGGGCACCGGCTAAGCCCCTCCCTCACCCTATACATTGGTTGTCAGCCATCCTATGCACAAGGCTCTTCACTTTTGGGAACATCCATTAAGTATCCTCACCCACCTGTCCCTGTGTCAGGGTGTGTAACAAAGTCGTGAAGCTCTTCACCTCAGAGGAGCACCCGTTAAGACTCCCTCCCACAGCTATATGTCGGCTGTCAGTGATACTCTACACAATGTTGTCTCACTTTATTATCTTTTATGTTGTCTCACTTTAACATCCTTTAGCATTTTTTTACCCTTACTTTCAGCCACTCCAACTCCAAATTCAACTGTTTGCAGTCCCTGAGGTTCCAAGGAAGCCCCAGTGGTCAGGCAGACCTAACTAAAGACGGGTGGTATAAAATAAACAATACTCACCCTAGTGTCTATTGTCCGCGGAGACTTTCCTTTAATTGGAGACATCAGTGGATCCAGTTCGTGGTGCTAAGTTGTTGTGGGACAAATGCCACTCGGAGTCTGGAGTTAGTTAAAGTCAGGGAAGCTTTATTGCAAGCATGCAGGGGAATGCTTCAGCGAACCAAAGCATCTCAAAAAGCAGTTACAGTAACATACATTTATACACAATACAGTTTCAGCTAAGCCAGGCATGATTAGTGTGCAAGTTAGTGAGAAAGTACAGAACGTAAGGAAAGCAAACCACAACTTGAAAAGAGTTTGGGCTTATCGACTATAGTGGCTCCATCGCTAGCAAAGCACATCTAGGAAAACAATAGCATGTGCGTCTGCCAAGGGTAAAATAGCACAAATACAGTGAGAGAGAAAAAGCTTCTAGGAATATAACTTATTTTATAACTCATAATAATTGTATTAACCCTTTATTTCCCACATTAATCTCGTAACTAGTGTCGGCACTGGCTTAATTGGAATCATTCTTGCCTCTGAGTCAGAAGGCTCTGAATTCAAGTTCTATTCTAGGTACTTGAGCATAAAATCTAGGCTGACACTGCAGTGCAGTACTGAGAGTATGCTGCACTTTGGGGACACCATCTTTCAGATGAAACATTAAACTGAGGTCCATATACTTTCTCACACGGACATAAAAAAATCTCGTGGCATTATTTCAAGGAAGAATAGGGGAGTTCTCCTTAGTGTCCTGGCAAAACATTTTCCATCAACCAACATCAATAAAAAACAGATTATCTAGTTATTGGTGTATGTGTGTTTTTTTAATACCACGTATCTAAATTGCATCAGTGATATATACTTCAAAAGTACTTCAATGGCTGAAAAGTGCTTTAGGTTGTCTTGAGTTAAGAAAGTCACACTAGAAGTGCAAGTTCTTCCTTTCATTTCTTTCAGCTGCTTCACTTGTTTCTTTTCTGATGACTGTGAGTAGCTGGGCTGCAAGCACAACACATTCGTGAAAATTGCAGCAAGTGCCATAGCACCCAGAGCAGTAATCCCGTTTCCTGAGCACTTCTTTCTTTGTGTCAGGACTTCCCTCAGTAGTTTGCACAGTGCTCTGTCTGTCAGGACTCCTGCCAGTGACCTGTGATGTGCTATGTGCATTATATTATTGTCTCTCAATGTAAATGTGCCACGTAATTTATATTGCATGAAGGACAGTTAGAAAAAGAAGCATGCGCTGTGCAGGTCATCTCCCTAAAATTGCAGCAGTGGAGCCGACGCTTTGTATGAAAGATGATTACACGGTTAGGAATGTCTTCTTCAAGGGAGGAACTTCAATGACATGGCTTTCTGACTGTTTCTCTTCCCAATACTGCATCAGTTCCTGGGCTTAGAGGCTCCTGCCATTGTCAAGAGGGAAATATTTCTTCCAGTGCAAACATCACTGTGTGTGCAGTTAAGCAACCTGTTCTGTGTTTCAGGTGCATTGCAGAATCCTAGGGCAGAATTTTCTGGATGGCAGGGGGCTGGAGCAGGAGCGGGCACGGGCGGGTCTATGCCGCCATTTTGCGCAGGCGGGCCAATTAAGACCCGCCCAGCGTACTTCACGACTCCCGTGCATAGTGCGAGAGGTCGGGTGGCAGCCAGTGCGCTCAGCCCGCTGGGTCCAATGGCGACCTAGCTGCCTGTATGAAGGGAGGCCTGGCAGCCTTGGAAAGGCTGCTCTCAATGGCTGGGCGAAGGGCTCTGCAGAGGGGCAATGGAGGTTATGCAAGTCCGGAGGGTAGGCCATCGGGGCAGGACAGTCCAGAGGGTAGGGCGGGGGGCCAATGTGCCCCTTGTTTATCTGATGACTGCCTTGCTGCCCTCCTCAAGGAGGTGGCAGCACAGCGAGAGATGCTGGTTCCCCAGGACAGGAGGAGGAGACCCCCCACATGACGAAACGTGCCTGGGAGGAGGTGGTGAACTCCTGCAAAGTGGTGTGGTACACCTGGATCCAGAGTCGCAAGCACTTCAATGACTTGTTGCACTCTGTAAGGGTGAGGACAATGTTGGCATTGGTCACTTAACCCAACAGGTAGGCTTTCCCCCCTGCTGACGCCCCCCTGCCCAACCCCAAGTCTAAGTGCAATGACTGCATTGAATCATTGACGGCATGTGTCCTTTGCTGGGTGGGCCAGCAGATATTGCCCATACCGAGGTCAGCCTGAGAGGGTGGTGAAGAGATGGGTTCTGTGCCCGCAGCATGTGGTACACTGAAACCCACATGACTGCTTTGGGGGTAACCTGGAGGAGCTGTACCTAGGCACTGTGTTTGAACTGCAGGACATGTCCAAGTCAAGGTGATGACATGCTGGGGGGGGAGCTTCAAGGTGGCGTGGCAATGAACCATCTGCTGCCCTCTGCGCTTCATGTACTTGTGCCGCGTTGCTATGGAAGGATATACCAACCGGTGCCTAATGTGATGTAGGCAGCATGCGTCCATGGGAGGTGTGGGTGTGGGGAACAGGCCTAGCATCCTTGTGTGAGTGTTTGGCAGCAGCAGGGTGAGGAGGCACTGGAGCCCTGATATGTCCCACTCTGGTTGGGGTGGGCAGTGCGTGAAGAGAATCCATGTGCAATTTGCACAAATCCATGCTCTTCTCTCATTTTCAGGAGAAGAATGCTCATAACGTGTCAGAGTGTGTGAGGACTGGCGGTGGCCAAGCGCAGTTAGCCATTCTCAGCCGGTTTGAGCAGGAGGCCCTCTTGTGGGAGAATCTTGTGTTTCCTCTTGTGGGAGAATCTAACACTAGGGGGCCACTGTTTAAAAATAAGGGTCACCTATTTAAGACAGAGGAGGAAACATTTTTTCTCTCAGAGGGTTGAGAGGCTTTGGAATTCACTTCCTCAAAAGGTGGTTGAGTCAGAGTCTTTGAATATCTTTAAGGCAGAAGTAGATAGATTCTTGATAAGCAAGGGGGTGAAATGTTATCAAGGGTAGGCAGGAATGTGAAGTTAAGGTTAAAATTAGACCAGCCGTGATCTTGTTGAACAGCAGAGCAGGCTCTAGGGGCCAAGTGGCCTACTCCTGCTCCTAATTCATATGTTTGTATGAATGATGTCAGCTACTCAGAGGATCCATCTGGATCCACAATTTTTAAAAATTTATTCTTTCATGGGATGTGGGCATCACTGGCAAATCCAGCATTTGTTGCCCATCCCTAATTGCTTTTGAACTGCGTGGTTTGCTAGGCCGTTTAGATGGCACTTAAGAGTCAACTATATTAATGTGGATCCGGAGTCACATGTAGACCAGACCAGGTAAGGATGGCAGATTTTCTTCCCTGAAGGATATTATGAACCAGATAGGTTTTTTTTTATGGCAGTCAACAATAGTTTCATGGTCACCATTATTGAAACTAGCTTTCAATTCCAGATTTTATTAATTGAATTTAAATTCCACCAGCTGACATGGTGGAATTTGAACCCCTGTCCCCAGAGCAATTGCCCGGGCCTCTGGATTACTAGTCTAGTGACACTATCACTAAGCCACCACCTCCAGTCCCATGGTGCCACCAGGAGCTCCAGTGGCCACTGCTGGGACTGTACCCTGCACCAGTCCCACCCAGTGATGGTAATTGGGGTGGGCTCTCTGAGACGAGTCAGGCAGATTCCGGTGAGGGGGCAGAGAGCTACGATCAGGAGGCTGGGGGTGGGGGGCATCAAAACCTAGTGGTTTCTGCTGGGGTACCCTCCAGGGGCAGAGAGTGCTTGAGCAGGAAGTACCACCATCCTGACCCAGCCCCGAGCCCAAAGTCAGGCTGCCAGGGTATGGGCACTCCCACCACTGTTAAAATGTGATGGTGACAAGAAGCCCTCATGGGGCCATTAGTTGGCCATTTAAGGGCCTCAAATGGTCCCAGGGTGAGCAGGTCGCCCAACACCAACATTGTCATTGGTAAAATCCCAGCAGAGGCGGGTCGGCAATGGGCATGGTGCCCGCAGCCATCCCAACCGATCTTACCAACCCCCACCTACCAGTTAGTTCCTGGGGTGTTGGGGGGGGGTGGATGGGGGGGTGGGGTGCATAAAATTCCAGCCAAGAATTTCTATCGTTTACTCTGTGACACTTCTTGTTCTGTTGTTCCATTCTGTCTGTGAAAGCCTTACTGGAAACATAAGACTCACTCACTCTTATGAACAGGGAAGTTTTTCATTTACAAATGCCCAGCTATCATACAGTTCCAATTGCCTTATCTTGCATATCAATATCAGAAATGCAGGAAGCTCTCATGCAGCTTCTGTCATGTGACCAATCAATAATATCAGGTTTCGTGACTATGGACATGTATCAGGATGATAGATTGCTGATCAATTCTATCCCCTGCAGGAAGAGGTTTTCATATCGGCCTTTGCTGTCATGTATGTTCCATTGATTGCTCCTTGTCCCTGTGGCAACCCTGCCAAGTTGGTAGAACTGAGTAGTTCCTTCTGCTTTCATTGGAAAGAATATGAATTACACAGTCTAAGTGCATAGAGTATCAATGATTTTTGTGATGCAGTGGTGAATATGCAAGGGGAGGCAATGGTGTAGTGGTATTGTTGCTGGGCTAGTAATCCAGAGACACAGGGTAATGTTCTGGGGACCTGGGTTCAAATCCCACCACAGTAGATGATGGAGTTTGAATTCAATACAAATCTGGAATTAAAAGTCTAATGACCATGAAACCATTGTTAATTGTTGTAAAAATCCATCTGGTTTACTAAACTCCTTTAGGGAAAGAAATGTGTTGTCCTTACCTGGTCTGGCTACATGTGACTCCAGACCCACAGAAATGTGGTTGACTCTTAAATGCCATCTAAACTAGGGAGGGCAATAAATGCTGGCCTGGCCAGTGATGCCCATATCCCATTAACAAAAAATTGTGACCAGATGTTGCCTGGAAGGATTCATGAATATTTTACACCAATGGTGACCTTGATTGCCACAGATAAAGCTATTCCCTGGTGCATGTGGGTTACAGGATATCAGGATAGCAGGTCGTATATCAACCAAACAGCCTCCAGAAAGAATTGGAACCTTCTGAGGTGCAGAGCTTAGATAGTCTAAGTAAGTCCTTTTTAGTCAGTAGACCCTGTTCAGTGGGTATGTGCCTGTAATGAAGCAATGCCTTCTGTGACGCCTCACACTCAAAACCTTTAATTCACCCTCTTTCATGTGCTCATCCCCTTCTTTATAACTCAAGAACAGAGGTATTCCAATTGAGAAATCCATGTCCTCAGTACAAAACAGTAGTACAAAGCAGAGCTGAGTAAAATGGAGAGCAAAAGTCTTGACTGAACGTCCAAAATGCTAAAGAGATCAAAATAATATCAACCTTCAGTAGCAGCACACAAAATGACTTCCTCAATGTGTTCTCCGCCTCTTGAATATCTTCCTATAGTTCCTACTGCCATTCCCTAGTATCTGTAATTATTTGGGACAGAAGTTGGGAAGAAGGGGTTAGCTAGTTGGATCCCTGATCCAATTTACATGCAACAGATCAGTCTCCTGCCATTAAAGGGACTGGAGATTTTTTGGAAGAATAATCTTGATACAGCATAGTTGCAATTTTGAATTGGTAGCCTTGAAGATTCTGTCTTACTCCATTTACCACCTTAAATCTGCCTCCAAAAGCCAATAATAATTCAGAGTATCCAGCTCCTGAAGCTGTAATATTTAGGTGAAGGAACAAATGTCACTTCTCTGTAGTTAGTGAATGTTTTAATAACAAGTGACTACGGATAATAAAATGTTTTCCTATTATTACTATAGGGTGAGCATAGTTTCAATTATGTCCGATAGATGATATTGCATGAAAGGTGCAGATAGGAACTATCCTAGGCTGCTGGGGGAAACAAAAGTAGAAATAGCACAGGCATTAGCCACAATCTTTTAATCCCCATTCGATACAGGAGGAGTGCTGGAGGACTGCTAATGTTATACCACTACTTAAGAAAGGAGACATGGATAAAGCAGGAGAATCAGACGAGTAGCCTAGCATCAGTGGTGGGGAAGTTACTAAAAACCATCATCAGGGACAAAACAAACTCATTTGGAAAGATGTGACTTCATCAAGGTGAGCCAGCATATACTTGTTAAAGGCAAATCATGTCTGACCAGCTTGACTGAATTCTTTGATGAGGATAAGAGAAGTTTGATCAAGATATTGTGGTAGATGTTGTAAAAATTGAGCTAAAGTTGGATAACGTCCATGAGCAGGGACAGGGATCAGACTGCACGATTACCTGATGCCCAAAAGAATGTGCAGTGAGCGGGGAGGGGCTCAGAGCTGGTGACAGTTCAACCCAGCCCAACCTCCTGGGCAGACACAGGCTCCTGGCACCATTTGAGCCTGAAGGATAGGGCGTGTGATTAAAATTTCCACTTTTATTTTGAATATTATTAATTTTGTGCTGCCTGCAAATCTCCATGATTGTGTTATACTGAAAGTGCTGCTGATTGGCTACATATGGAGCAGTCGGTGCTCCCAGGTTTGCCAACACAACATTGTAGAGGCCTTATTACAGGACGTGGAAAGGAGTAAAGAGTTCATCTCTCTGCAGGAGGTCAGGATGCCTTCCACTCTGAATGGAATGGGGGAAGATAGCCACAGAGCTAAATGCAAGGAATCTGGTCCTGAAGATCTAGCTACAGTGCCAGAAAAAGTTCAATAACCCCACTTGAGTGGTCAAGGCCAGTCAATGTATCTTCAAATGTCATCACCTACCCGCCACTGCACCAACCTAACACATTGCCTAACTCACCTAACCACTTCACTCACGCATCAACATTCTCTAGCAATCAGGTCTCATGCCTAACATTCATATGTTCCAGCTCACCCTCACACACCTACCATTTCTGCAAAGCCCACACCCAGATCTCACAATTTCCACATACTGCCAGCTATTCAGCTATGACTTCACATCACCCTAACACATTGCAATGCATTCACTGGCACCCTCTCTCACTGGGCACGGTGGTACCTAACAGGAGGGAACAGCAAAGAATGGATGGTGGACAGACATGGCTGCATGTCCTCACCCCAATGGAGGTGACGGTGCTCCACATCTCTTGCGACTGTCATTGAGGCCTATTGCAACCAATGTCATTGAAACCATCCAGGATGACAGCATGTTCCTGCCTTATGCACTTCTTCAAATCCCACTTCATCCTAATCCCGCAACTTGGTATGTAACTTGTACTTCAAGTTACAGAGCACTCAGAAAAGGACTTAAATGGGGCAGTGTATGGGATTTTTCTGATGAAAGTACGCAGACCTAAAACACTGGGCAGAATCTTGTGTTATCTCTCATGGCGTTTGGTAATTGGGGACAGTTAATCGAGCAGAAGGGTGCTAGGTGGGGACCCCACCATCTTCCCCGCTCTACCCCTATTAAGTCTGTGGCAGGAAGGCCGGAAAGATGGTCTGCCCACCTAAATGCCAATTGAGACCCTTAAGTCAGCAAATAAAGTTCACTTAAGGGCCTCATCCCACCACCACTGGTGTTAATCCAGTGGCGGGTCAGGGGCTCACCATGCAGTGAGCACAACAAGCAAACCCTGGAGTGTTTGCTGCAGGGTCCCGGTTTGGGGCGGGGGGAGTCCCTCATTCAAAAGTACTCAGCATCTGATAGAGGGACCCAACATTTAGAAGGTGGGAGCCCACTGAGATCCACTCTCTGTCCATGCTGCTGATCCCCTCCCCCATCCCCCTTCCCCTTCCCCCTCCCCCTCCCCCTTCCGCTTCCCCCCACTCCCTTTCCCCTCCCCCTTCCCCCTTCCCTGCGATCCTCTTCTTGCCATCACTTGTGCCTGGCCCGCTGATCGATGCAAGGCTTTGAGTGGGTGTACTACCGAGAGTAGCCACCGACAAGATGTAGTGGGCTGTCCTGAAAAGATGCAATGGGAGGGTCTCATCAGCTCTCCAGCTAGTGGCCAAGACCCCTGCCGTCTCCACAAGATTTAGCCCATTAACTCTGCTTTTCTCTCCACACTTGTTGTCTGACCTGCAGTGTACTTCCAGCCTTTACAATTTTATTCAAGGTTTCCAGGATTTCTGCAGGATTTTGCTATTGTACAGGAAAAGGCTAATGGACATGTACATCAAAATGTTTGGTGCATTCACAGGCCTGACAGAGAACCTGTTGGTTCCAACTTGGCACTGGATTCACGCAGAGCTTGGAACCCATCCTTTCCAGCTTGGAAGATTTCCTACCTTACAACAGTGACGACACTTCAAAAGTGCTATGTTGGCTATAAAATGTTTTGAGTTATCCAGTGGCTGTAAAAGGAGCTAAATAAATGCAAGTCTTTCTTTGTGCATGACACAGCAGACCACAACGAATCATGAGACACACACATTAATTACTGGAGGGTTCTCCTTGAGTGATCCATACAGCTTGGTATTATTCCAGAACACTGATGATCTACTCCATAATGTTCCTAGTTGCTGCATGGCTCCCTTGGAGAAAGACTGCCCATATGTTGGCGAGTTGCAGAGGGAAGCCAGTGACCACATATAAAGTGGGTACTGCTTGTCACCAAGTAGCCACCCACTGCTTCAACATGGTGACTTGAAGATTGCGGGAACGGCTGATGCTGGACAAAAGCATAGTCCGGGATTTTCCGGCCCCGTCACGGGCAGGACCTGCCGCGGGTGAAGTGGCGCCCCAGCCAGAAGTCCATTGACTTGTGGCGGGACCGGAAGATCCCGGCGGCGGGCGGGTGTGGAAAGTCCCACCCATCGTGACTGCTGCCTGAATAGCAGCCTGTGTATGGTTGCACATTAACTGCATGTTGGAGTGGAGCTCCTTACAGTTCTGGTACATCTTCCTACTGAGATGTAGAACCTGTCGGGCCATGTACGTGCAGTTGATGGTTCCCTGCACCATTGGAAAGCCCATTATCCTGGCAGAGCCTTGTGCCAGCTCCTCCTGCTTCTCCCTACCTAAAGCGAAGACAAGGGATAATGGTGAAAAGGGACATGAGAGTGGGAACTCCATTCAAAGCAGTCTCATCACTGCGTACCCACCCTCGCCAACCCCCCCCCCCCCCACCCCCCCCCCACCCCCCACCCATCCCCACGTTAGCCAGTACTGTCATGCTGTCTCATTTGCCGATGGCTGAGTTTGCCCCTGTACAGGTGTAGATGGAGCAATCTTTGGTGGAGCCCTCGGGCTCCAAAACCCAGGGGACATTGGCCAAAAGCATCTCAGCAGTTAGTGCAGGGATCTGAGCAGCCTGCTTCTGTCTCTGCTGAAGTCACGCAGGAGGCAGTATGCAGAAATGGGAAGAAGTGTAAGTTGAAAGCAATTGTAATTCACCACAAGAGCGTTTGACAAAATGATATGTTGCTAAGTTTCCTTTTTCCGTAACATCACATAAAACATATTGATTAACCACACCTCCACGTCTTTCGCATTACGGCATCCCGAATGTTAACTTGTCCTTTCACATGTTTCATGATGATTGTCAATACATGATGAGATCTGTTGGGCAGATGTGCAATGGGTGCATGCATGGTTTAAGGATCCTATAGTGTAAAGGTGTGTTAGGTGTGAGGTGGGTTACCCTGGCACAGGTGATAGCTTTCATTTGTTATTTGCTCCAGTTGGAATAATTAATTGAACCCTCCAGCTATGAGTAATCTAGGGCAGCCTGCCATCCAAGATTGCAATTTACAAGGCTCATCTGGTGATGGATGCCATGTCTTCATAACTTTCCTCCTACTCCTCTTCCTCTTCTTCAGGGTTCTCCATTTTTGAAGATGCTTGACGAATACCTCCATCCACCTCCGCCAGTAATCTTCTCTGCTGCGCAATGTTACCTAGGATGCAGCACACCACGATCATTCTGGACAGTTTTGCCAGCGAGTCCTAAGGGGGGCCTTCAGACCTATACAAGCACGTAAAGCATACATTCAACATTCGGTTGGCTTGGACTATGGCACACTTGATGGTCATGTGGCTCTCGTTAAAGCACTTCTGCACCTCATTGGTGGGTTTCTTCCCAGGTGTCAGGAGCCAAGTTTGAAGGGGGTATGCTTCATCTCTTATGAGCCAACCTTAAGTCTGGTTTCCTGGAATGCTAAGGTCTGGAACATCGGACTACTTTATGATAACTCCTAGGGAATTCGGCACACACCTTCCTGAACCTCTTCTTGTGGTTGCATACCTGATAGAGTAATGTTCCTCGTGCTTGATTAAAAACTCCTGGTTCCTGGAATGGTCCTCGGATGGCAATCTGTGCCTGTGGGAAGCCAGCCAGTGAGGTGAATGCAAGTGCCCACTCATTCTGGTCATTGTCATCACAGTTTACATAACTGCTAGATTTGGAAAGCAATCAATCCATCATCTGCCTTATGCATTATGTGCAACAGACTGCAAGACTCTCAATATGTTTCTGGTGGAGCCTGGAAGGAACCAGAGCCAGGTGGTGAATTTTATATCCACTGGTAATGTGTGGCTACCACGTCCAGCAGGAGGCAGTTATTCTTTTTGGGGACTGCAGTTGTCTGCGACCACCTGAACTAACAATCTCTGGAAGCATTGCTGTTCTGAGAGGTCAAGGAAGCTGAGCTCTGTCCATAAATTCAGTTATAAATAAGAAATTTGAGTTTGCTCCGCCATTCAATAATGGCTGATCTGACACTGACCTTAACTCCACTTTCCTTCCTGTCCCCATACCCTTGACTCTGTTGTAGATCAAAAATTTGTCTAATTCTGCCTTGTCATTATTTAGTGACCAAGCTTCCACTGCTCTCTGGGGTAGAGAATGCCAAAGATTACCAACCCTCTGAGGGAAGAAATTCCTCCACATCTCCAAATAGGAGATCCCTTATTTTGAAACTACTGCAACCTTGGCTGCTTTGTTGCTCTCCTTTCTGCTGTTCTGCACCTCCACACCTGCATCTTTCTCCTGTGCACCTGTCTCCTGTGCACCTCTCTCTGTGCATCTGCTGATCCCACCACAGCATGTTGTTGCTGTCATGGATGGTGATTGTCTTCGTCTTCTGAAGTAGTGTCAAAAACACCAATGAGGCCTACCATTCTGCAGTTGCTGCTTGATTTCTCCTAAACTTTGATGCTGATAAGAACGAAACATGTGCAAGAGGAAACTGACGAAACAGTTGTAAGAACTGAGCCTTTATTGAGATCAGCATTTTAAGGTTTAAAGGCACTAGTGAACTGCACCTGGCACTCACCTTGATTTTACTGGCAAGCATCCTGAGCCCTGTGCTGGAGGCATTAAATGTGAAAGGGAGTTAAACTACTTTGAAAAGCCCACCATTTCCATGTAGTAATGATCTTAAGTGGTGTCTTAGTTGGCCACCTATCTGTTCTAATGATCATGTCAACTCCAACAAGTAGGTTCGCACACAGACAAACATGCCTCTGGCAAACCCAGAAGTCAGCACATTGGAGTTGTGTTTCATTTTTCCCCAATTTTAAGTACACACTCAACCCCAACCCTCCCATTCTTGCCTGTTAGGATTCTTCCAGACTTTTATTCTCTGAAGCTTGTTCATATTCCAGCAGATCTTTCAATTCTTGCAACCCATAGAATCACAGAATAGTTACAGAAAGGAGGGCATCCAGATGGTCGAGACCATGCCAGCTCTTTCAAATTAGCTAGCCCCATTTTCCCACCCTTTCCCCTTAGATATACAAATCTTTCCCCTTTGGATGCTTAGCCAATTGCCTTTTGAAAGCCATGACTGAATCTGCCTCCCTCGCCCTTTCGGGCAGTGTAGCTCATAACCACTTGAAGCGTAAAAAAAGTTTATCCTCTTGTCAGCTTTGGTTCTTTTATCAATCACTTTAAATCTGTGTCCTCTGGTTCTCAACCCTTCCATCAAGGGTTTCTCTCCATCTACTCTGCCTACCCTAGACTGCTCTTGGTTTTGAATGCCAACCAAATCTTCTGTCAATCTTCTCGGCTCTAAGGAGAACTTCTCCAGTACCTTCTCCAATCTATCCACATAACTTATATCCTAAATCCTTCATCCCTGGAACCATTTTTGTAAATCTTTTCTGTGCCCTCTTTAAAACCTTCACATTCTTCCTAAACAGGTGTGTCCAGAATTGGGCACAATTCTCCAGTTAAGGCTGAACCATTGCTTCATAGAGTTTCATCATAACCTCCTTGCTTTTGTACTCTATGCCTCTCTGTATAAATCAAATGCCCATATGCCTTTTAAATCATTTTCACAGCCTGCCCTGCCACCGTCATTAATTTGTGCACATGTTTTCCCAAATCCTTCCGGTTCCTGCATCCATAGAACGATAGAACTATAGAAAGGTTACAGCACAGAAGGAGGCCATTCAGCCCATCTTGTCCATGCCAGCCCAAGGACACCCAGGTGCCCTTTCTAATCCCACCTTCCTGCACCCAGTCCATAGCCCTGCAGCTTACAGCACTTTAGGTGCAGATCCAGATACTTTTTAAAAGAGTTTAAAGTTTTTGCCTCTACCACCAACTTGGGCAGTGAATTCCAGACACCCACTACCCTCTGCGTAAAAAAGTTCTTCCTCATGTCCCCCCTACACCTTCTGCCACTTATCTTGAATCTATGTCCCCTGGTTCTAGAATTCTCCATCAATGGAAACAATTTTATCCTGTCCACTCTATCTATTCCCCTCATAATTTTGTACACCTCAATCAAGTCACCTCTCAGCCTTCTTTGTTCTAAGGAAAATAACCCCAACCTATCCAATCTCTCCTCGTAGCTACACTTTTCTAACCCTGCCAACATTCTTGTAAACCTCCTCTGCCCTCTCTCCAGAGCTATTACGTCCTTCCTGTAATGTGGTGACCAGAACTGCACACAATACTCTAGTTGTGGCCTCACCAGTGTTTTATACAATTCCAACATTATATCCTTACTTTTATATTCTATACCTCTGCCAGTAAAGCAAAACAACTAGAGCATTCCATATGTCTTCTTTTCAACCTTGTCTACTTGAACTGCTGCCTTCATGGACCTGTGTACTTGTACGCCAAGATCTCTCACTTCATCTACCCCTCTTAGTATATTTCTAAGCTCAATCCATAAAGCCTCATTTGTTGACCCATTTAGTATATCATCCCTTCTCACAACTGGAATTAATTCTTTAACCATTAGTGCTACCCCACCCCCCCCCCCTCCTTTTTTATCTCCTACTCTATAACCAGGGATATTTAGCTGCCAGTTTTGTCCCTCCTTTAGCCAGGTCTCCATTATAGCAATGACATCCTGCTGCCATGACCTGTGCCCTTAACTCATCTACCTTGTTTGTAATACTCCTTGCATTGAAGTATAAACAGTTTAACCCCATCAATTTCCCTTGCTGGACACTTTTAAAACTTTGCTTCTCCTGTAACTCCATGTCTATCACAACGTCCCTAGCTAATGTTCTACCTCCATTTTTCTGATCTGAATCTGACCTATCTGATCCTACTCCTGGGATCCCATCCCCCTGCCACACTAGTTTAAATACTCCTCAACAGAACTAGCAAAAGCCCCCACGAGGACACTGGTCCCAGCTCTGCCTGGGTGCAGCCCATCCGGTTTGTACAGGTCCCACCTTCCCCAGAACCAGTCCCAGTGCCTCAAGAATCTGAGTCCCTCCCGGCTACACCATCTCTCCAGCCATGTGTTCATTTGGTCTATCCTCTTATTCTTGCTCTCGCTAGCACGTGGAACTGGGAGTAATCCTGAGATTACGACATTTGAGATCCTGCATTTTAATTTATCTCCTAACTCCCTGTACTGAGCTTGCAGGTCCTCATCCCTTAGTTTACCTATGTCGTTGGTACCAATGTGTACCACGACCACTGGCTGTTTACCTTCCCTCCCCAGAATGTCCTGCTGCCTCTCCGTGACATCCCGGACCCTGGCACCAGGGAAGCAACATACCATCCTTGATTCACGTTTGCGGCCACAGAAACGTCTGTCTGTGCCCCTAACTATTGAATCCCCTATCACTATAGCCTTGCCACTTGTTTTCCTCCCGCCCCTCTAAGCAGCAGAGCCACCCACGGTGCTGTGAACTTGGCTGTTGCTGCTTTCCCCTGAGAGGCCATCCCCCCCAACTGTATCCAGAGCAGTATATCTGTTAGAGAGGGGGATGACCACAGGGGACTCCTGCATTACCTTCCTGAGTCTTTTACTGTTCCTGATGGTCACCCATTCCCTTTCTGCCTGTGTAATCCTCACCTGCGGTGTGACCACCTCGCTAAACGTGCTATCCACGACTTGCTCCACAATGAGTCTACCCGCAGCTCCAGCTCCGAAATCCGGTTAGCTAGGAGCTGCATTTGGACACACCTTCCGCACACATGGTCAACAGGGACGCTTCCAGCGTCCCTCATTTCCCACATCCTGCAGGAGGAGCATATCATGGGTCTGAGATCTCCTGCCATGACGTCCCTCTCGATTAAGCTAGTTACTCCCTTAAAAAAATACACTAACTCGGGGCCTTATTTATGCTAGCTAGGTACCTTGTTTCTTGACTTGTACAGTACTACTCTATACTTTTTTTTAGCTCCCACCTCAGAATGATGCAATGAATAACTTTAATAGATTGAAAAAAAAAACTCACCAGGATTTACTCACCAATCAGCTGCTTTTTTTAAAAAATCCACTTTCAGAAGAGTGTCCCTTGCAGGTCTGGTGCACTCCTGAAGATACTGACTCTCCCTCTCTTTTTTTTTGGTTTGAGGAGGACAGAGGGATGGAAACACTACAGCAATGTAATATTTGGGGCTATTCCGTTCTTTGACAATGGGTCCTCCTCAATTCCCTTCTGAGTCACGGTGTCTGCGGTGACTTCTCCCAGAATGCTTCAGTCACTTCTCACTAGTGCCCTCTGTTGGATGCTCTTCCTCTTGTTGAGTGCAAGAGTCCTTCTCCTCGATTCCCTTCTGAGTCACGGTGTCTGTGGTGACTTCTCCCAGAATTTTTTTTTTTGTAAAAATATACTTTATTCATAAAATATCTTCAATCACATTCCAAACCATTTCAAACACAACATTACAAGGGTACAATCCAGGTTAAACTTTTACAAAATGTATCACCAGGTGCATCAGTACAAACAGTATTACAATCATTTACAGCCTTTCATTTTGATCTGTACAGCCCGAGGGGCTCTAAACAGTTCCCAGTCTCTCGGTGCGCTGTGGTAGAAAGGTCTTAGACAGCGACCCTTCCCCATTGCGCCTTTGCGGCAGCTGCCCCAAGCTTTAGCACGTCCCTCAGCACGTAGTCCCGGACTTTGGATTGTGCCAGTCCGCAACAATCGGTCGGGGACAACTCTTTGTGCTGGAAGACCAACAAGTTTCGGGCAGACCAAAGCGCGTCTTTCACCGAGTTGATGATCCTCCAGCTGCAGTTGATGTTTGTCTCGGTGTGTGTCCCTGGGAACAGCCCGTAGAGCACAGAGTCCTGTGTCACAGAACTGCTCGGGATGAACCTCGACAGCAACCACTGCATCTCTCTCCAGACTTTCTTTGCAAAGGCACAATCCACAAGGAGGTGAACAACGGTCTCTTCCCCACCACAGCCACCTCGAGGGCAACGTGCAGAGGGGGTGAGCCTCCTGGCGTGTAGGAAGGATCTGACGGGGAGGGCCTTTCTCACCACCAGCCAAGCTACGTCTTGGTGCTTGTTGGAAAGTTCTGGCGATGAGGCATTCTGCCAAATGACTTTGACAGTCTGCTCGGGGAACCATCCCACAGGGTCCACCCTCTCCTTTTCCCTCAGGGCCTCTAGGACGTTACGTGCTGACCACTGCCTGATGGACTTGTGGTCAAAGGTGTTTTTCTGCATAAATTTTTCCACCAGGGACAGGTGGTACGTCACGGTCCAACTACTTGGAGCGTTCCGCGGCAGCGTGGCCAGACCCATCCTTCGCAACACCGGGGACAGGTAGAACCTCAGCACGTAGTGACACTTGGTGTTTGCGTACTGAGGGTCTACGCACCGCTTGATGCAGCCACACACAAAGGTGGCCATCAGTATGAGGGCGATGTTGGGCACGTTTATTCCCCCTTTATCTAGAGGCTTGTACATCGCGTCCCTGCGGACACGATCCATTTTCGACCTCCAGATAAAGCGGAAGATGGCTCGAGTGATCGCCATCGCGCAGGAGTCTGGAATGGGCCAGACCTGCGCCACGTACAGCAACAGCGAGAGTACCTCACACCTGATGACCAGGTTCTTTCCCGCAATGGAGAGGGAGCGTCGCTCCCACATGCCCAGTTTCCTTTTCACCATAGCCACTCGCTCCTTCCAGTTTCTAACGCATGCCCCGGTCCCTCCGAACCATATCCCCAGCACCTTCAGGCCGTCAGCCCTGACAGTGAAGGGGACAAAGGATCGGTCAGCCCAGTTCCCAAAGAACATGGCCTCGCTCTTCCCACGATTTACCTTGGCTCCCGAGGCCAGTTCGAACTGGTCGCAGATGTGCATCAGTCTGCGCACCGACAGCGGATCCGAGCAGAAGACGGCGACGTCGTCCATGTACAGGGAGGCTTTTACCTGAGTGCCTCCACTGCCTGGGATCGTCACTCCTCTTATGCCCGGATCCTTCCTGATGTACCCCACCAGTCTTGCCTGAAAGAGCAGCTTTGACAGTGGTGACAGGCCAGAGCAGCACTGTTGCAGGCAGGCTTTCAATGTTTTATGCACCTCAAAGTCACAAGTGAAGTGAAGGTGGGCAGGTGCATACCACTTATCTCTGATCGTGAATCAGACCAATCTATTTTCCCACTGGCGCGGCACGTAATTAGGAGGGAGAATGTGATTCCGGTTAGTAGTGTATTTAATAAGTATTCATGACATGTTAATATATGCAAATGGGGCTCCAGAAATGGATCAGTAGGAAAATCACTCCTTCATTAGGCCGCCACGGAAGTGCTGAGGGGAAAATTCCGATTTGCTTTCCAGCCAGCGGAAATCCGACTTTCGGTCTCACTCTGAACTTTCTGCTCTGATCCATCATGACTTCCAGCGCTGGTGGGACCAGGAAATTCCATCCTTGGTGTCACATCCTCACAATATTTTCCCTATTTTTCGATGGTGATCAAAATGGATGTCATTCAACTGTGCTTTAATTTTGTGTTATTTGTGTGAAGGGCTTCCGAGAAATTACCGGCATTTTCACAAATCTTTGCCATTGTAAAAGGGAAAAGATTGGAATACACAGATTGAGACAGTGTAATTACAAACAGGCCCTGCCTAAATTGGCTTAAGGGACATCGCTGAGCAAGGTGAGCAATTAATGCAAGTACACATACTATAGAGACTGCGGGCTTTGCCATTTAAGACGAAGGTGAGGAGAAATTCCTTCTCTGAGGGTTGTCAATCTTTGGAATTCTCTACCACAGGGAGCAATGGAGGCTGGGTCATTGAATATATTCAAGGCTGTGATAGACAGGTTTTTGATCGACAAGGGAGTCAAGAGTTATGGAGAGCGGGCAGGCAGGCAGGTGGAGTTGAGACCACAATCAGGCCAACCATGATCTTGTTGAATGGCAGAGCAGGTTCGAGGGACCAGATGGCCTGTTCCTGCCACTATTTCTTATGTTCTTGTGCTCTTCACTCTGCACAAACATGACCGAAATCTACTATTCATGGCAATTATATCCAAACTGAATAGACATTAAGTGAGTTGCTTTGCCTCTTAAAACTTAAGGAAGGAAGGGCCTAAGTCCTTTCACACATCATGGGGCAATTATGCCAATTTATGGGGGTTGCCAGAGCAAGGCATTTGACACAGATTTGTTCTACTGGATCACCACTGTGTTTGTGCTCAGTGGGAAAAGAATACCAATGAAGGGATGTAATGTGTGCAAAATCTTACATTAAATATGAACCATTTTAGCTTATTCATCAGGGTGTTTTTCTAAAAATACAATCTACCTATCATGATTTCTGATTGGCTACGCAAACCAGAATTCTCTGTCGGGCCCTGCTTGCAATTTTCAGTATGAATGTGTGAAAGTTGAAACTCACACCCCCAGCACCAAACTCTGACATTGCTCTCCTGTCTGTTGCTTTCTTCCCTTCAGCTAATTCCTTATCTACACCCATCTTTTACTTCAAATTTCCACTGTGTTCATTTTCAGCCGCAATCTTTCATGAAGAACTCTATCAAAGGCTGTTTGGAAATCTAAATATACCCTATCACTTTTGTCAGACAGAGCAGTCACATTTTGAAGCTGCATTGGTTATTACTTTGATTACCCAGTGCAGGTATTCCTCAAGTTTGTACCTGGCAATTCATTCCATTATTCTATCAGCTATTAATGTGACTGATGGGTCTACAGTTGTTTTGATTAGATTTTTCCTTTCTCTTGAGTACCATGTTTGTTTCTTTCCGATCAGTTGTTACTCCCAACATTCATTGATTTTCACATCCCAGATAACCCTTTGTTATTTAGAGCAGATGCAATAATGGGGGCAACCTTTCATAAGGGCTTTCTCATTCACATGGGCCTGAGGTGGCGGGTGGGCTCAGCGGGAGCGGGCGGGGCAGTCGTGGAGCTGATCGCCGCCCACGATCGGCTCTGCACCGCCATTTTACACGGGTGGGCCAATTTAGGCCCGCCCAGCTTAAAGCGCGATCCGTAGCGCTCAGCGCTACCTGTGCAGGTGGGGGTAGGAGAGAGAATCAGGCGCGAAAGAGCACTCCAATTTCCCTGAGGCACGGAGCTACCTCAGGGAGATTGAATCGCTACTGAAAATATTAAATTCATGGAATAAAAATTTACTTAAACATGTCCCCTCATGTGACTGTGTCACATGAGATGGGACATGTTTTTATATTTAGGAAAAAATTTTTATTAAATTAATATAAGTTTTAGGAAACCTCATCCCGCTCGTGGATTAGGTTTCCTAAAAAACATGAAGGCCGCTTGGCCTTTTCGCCTGCCCCCCTACCTAAAGGTTGGATGGGCAGCATTAACAATTACATTAATCACTTCCTTAATGGTCTTAATAGGCCGTTTAAATATCAGCAGGCGCGCAGCCGACTCCGGCATGCCCACTGATATTGAAACGGCTTATTAAGGAAATGGTTAGTGTTCATGTGATATGGGTGGGTAGGCCAGCATTTATTACCCATGTTCAAAGGGCATTTAAGAGTCATTGCTATGGGTCTTGAGTCACATATAGGCCAGGCCAGGTAAGGTCAGTAGATTTCCTTCCCTAAAGGGCATTAGTGAACCAGATGGGTTTCTATGACAATGGTTTCATGGTCATCATCGGACTTTTAATTCCAGATTTTTATTTGATTCAAATTTCACCATCTGCCATGGTGGGATTTGAACCCAGGTCCCCAGAGCATTTCCTGTGTCACTGGAATACTAGTCCAGTGACAATACCACTATGCCACCACCTCCTCCAACATCTGGGGGCTTGTGCCAAAATTGGGAGAGCTGCCTAACGGACTAGTCAAGCAACAGCCTGACACAGTCATACGCCTGGAATCAAACCTTGCAGACAATGTCCCAGACACCACCATCACAATTCCTCCACCACCCTCCCAGGCAGTGCATTCCAGACATTCGGTCGTGAATAGTGATGGACAATTAAACAACTCACTGGAAGAGGAGGCTCCACAAATATCCACATCATCAATCATAGGGCAGCCCAGCACATCAGTGCAAAAGATAAGGCTGGAGCATTTGCAACATTCTTAAGCCAGAAGTGCCTAGTGGATGATCCATCTCGGCCTTCTCCGGAGGTCACCAGCATCACAGATGTCAGTCTTCAGCCAATTCGGTTCACTCCACATGATATCAAGAAGAGCATAAAGGCAATAGATACTGCAAAGGCTATGGAGCCTGACAGTATTCCGGCAATAGTACTGAAGGCCTGTGCTCCAGACATTGCCAAGCTTTTCCAGTACAGCTACAACACTGGCATCTACCCGGAAATGTGGAAAAATTGCCCAGGTATGTCCTGTACACAAAAAGCAGGACAAATCCAACCTGGCCAATTACCACCCCATCAGTCTACTCTCAATCATTAGTAAAGTGATGGAAGGGGTCATTAACTGTGCTATCAAGCAGCACTTGCTTAGCAATAACCTGCTCATTGATGCTCAGTTTGGTTCCTCCAGGGTCACTCAGTGCCTAACCTCATTAAAACTTTAGTTTAAACATGGACAAAACAACTGAACTTCAGAGGTGAGGTGAGAGTGACTGCCCTTGACATCAAGACAGCATTTCACTGTGTATGGCATCAAGGAGCCATAGGAAACCTGGAGCCAATGGGAATCAGGGGGAAAACTCCCCGCTGATTGGAGTCATACCTGGCACAAAGGAAGATGGTTGTGGTTGTTGGAGGTCAATCATCTCAGTTCCAGGACATCATTGCAGGTGTTCCTCAGGGTAGTGTCCTAGGTCCAACCATCTTCAGTTGCTTCATCAATGGCCTTCCTTCCATTATAAGATCAGAAATGGGGATGTTCCTTGATGATTGCACAATGTTCAGCACCATTTGCAACTCCTCAGATACTGAAGAAGTCCAGGAGCAAATGCAGCAAGAGCTGGACAATATCCAGGCTTGGACACACAAGCACCAGGCAATAACCATCTCCAACAAGAGAGAATCTAACCATCGCCCCTTGACATTCAATGGCATTACCATTGCTGAATCCTCCACTATCAACATTGTGGGGGTTACCATTGACCACAAACTAAACTGGACTATCCATATAAATACTGTGGCCTCAAAAGGAGGTCAGATCTAGGAATCTTGCGGCATGTAACTCACCTCCTGACTCCCCAAAGCCTGTCCACCATCCACAAGGCACAAGTCATGATTATGATGGAATACTCTCCACTTGCCTGGATGAGTGCAGGTCCAACAACACTCAAGAAGCTTGACACCACCCAGGACAAAGCAGCCTGCTTGATTGGCACCCCATCCACAAACATTCACTCCCTCCACCACCAACGCACAATGGCAGCAGTGTGTACCATCTACAAGATGATCTGCAGGAACTCACCAAGGCTCCTTAAACAGCACCTTCTAAACCCACTACCAGCTAGAAGGACAAGTGCAGCAGATACATGGGAACACTGCCACCTGGAAGTTTCCCTCCAAGCCACTCACCATCCTGACTTGGAAATATATCACCACTTCTTCACTGTTGCTGGGTCAAAATCCTGGAACTCCCTCCCTAACAGCGCTGTAGGTATACCAACACCACATGGACTGAGTGGTTCAAGAAGGCAGCTCACCACCACCTTCTCAAGGGCAATTAGGGATGGGCAATAAATGCTGGCCAACCAGCGAGGCCCACATCCTGTGAATGAATTTTTAAAAATTCTTGTAGACCAGTGTGGCTCTGTTTTGTTCGTAGGAGGTTGCCTTTACTGATGAGTCTGCGCCACATAGACCGATGCTGTGCAAGATTCTCCTATTACCCAGGGTGATATTGAAACTCTTTAATGAGACCTTCAGGGTCATTTTTCTGACCTCTATGTGAATATTTCTCTTCAATTAGCTTGCCATGCTAGAGCTCTTTTGGCAATCACTTATCAAGCATTTTGGAAATAGGTCCTTCCCATCTTTCCTGATGTGATAAATGGGCACTTGGATAATAATGCTCTGGTTGGGCATAGTCAACATGGACTTATGAATGGGAAATCATGTTTGATGAATCTGTTAGAGCTTTTTGAGGATGTTACTAACAGAATTGATAAAGGGGAGTTGGCGGACATAGTATACTTAGATTTTCAGAAGACTTTTGATAAAGTCCCCCACAGGAGGTTGCTTAGCAAAATACAGCACATGGGATTGAAGGTAATATACTGGCATGGATTAAGGGTTGGCTAACAGGCAGAAAACAAAGTAGGAATAAACAAGTCATTTTCACATTGGCAGGCTGTGACTAGCGGGGTACCGCAAGGGTCAGTATTTGGGCGCCAGCTGTTCACAATATATATCAACGATTTGGATGTGGGGACCAAATGTAATATGTCCAAGTTTGCAGATGACACAAAGCTAGATGGGAATGTATGTTTTGAGGAAGTGGCAAAGCCGCTTCAAGAGAATTTGGACAGACTTAGTTAGTAGGCAAGAAAATGGCAGATGGAATATAATGTGGAAAAATGTGAGGTTATCCACTTTGGTAGGAGGAATAGATGTGCAAAGTATTTCTTAAATGGTGAGATTAGAAAGTGTAGGTGTACAAAGCAACCTTGGTGTCCTCGTCAATAAGTCACTGAAGGCTCACATGCAGGTGCAGCAGGCACTTAGGAAGGCTAATGGTATTTTAGCCTTTATCACAAGAGTAGCGAAGTCTTGCTTCAATTGTATAGAACCTTGGTTAGACTGCATCTGGAGTACTGTGTGCAGTTTTTGTCCCCCCATCTTAGGCAGGATATTATTGCCACAGAGGGAGTGCAATGAAGATTCATCATTCTTGTTCCCGAGATGGTGGGACTGTCCTGTGAAGAGAGACTGGGGAAACTGGGCCTGTATTCTCTAGAGTTTTGAAGAATAAGAGGTGATCTCATTGAAACCTACAAAATACTTAAAGGAATAGATAGGGCAGGTTAGATGTCTGAGGAGTCTAGAACCAGGGGACACAATTTCAAAATAAGGGGTAAGCAACTTAGGACTGAGGTGAGGAGAATTTTTTTTTACTCAGAAATTGTGGATCTTTGGCATTCTCTACCCCAGAGGGCTATGGAAGCTCAGTCATTGAGTATGTTTGAAGTAGAGATTGACATTTTTCTAAATATAAATTATGTAAAGGGATATGGGGAGAGGGTGGGGAAAAAGGCATTGAAGTGGACGCGCAGCCATGATTGTATTGAATGGTGGAGCATACTCGATGGGTTGAATGGCCTACTCCTGCTCCTATGTTCCTGTGTTCCTATTTTTGAATCCCTGAGGATCTTCCTGTTCCACATTATCTGAGATAGTTTGAGGTTGTCAGTGAGTATTGTACCTCCTGTCTTGTATATTTCACCTGGTATTGCATGTGACTCTGGTGCTTTGCTGCTCGACAGGAGGCTCATTGCTTTCATGATCGCAGCTTTGTTGGGTGTGTCAATAAGTGACATTGGGTTAGGGTTTTTAATGGCTACTTGCCACACTTTTCAAGTGATTCACCTTTCATTAGTCCTCACTGATGCCCAACTCTCATCTCTTGCTGCAAGTTGTTGCTTGCATGTGATAGCAGCCACACCCCAGCAAACAATCTCAACAGGTGAGCAAAACCAAATGAGGGTAACAGTTGTATTTCCTGATCACTGAGTTAGTGTTCACCTATCCTTGCCTGCAAAGTCTTAGCATTGTTTTATTAATTTGTTAAACAAGAACCAAGTATTCATGCATAGATTCTAAATAATGAATAGTAGATTGCTCAACTCTTGACCCACCTTTATTTTTGTGGAAATAATGTAATAATGATTCAATAACTAAGCATTTTGGAGACATTCCAACATTACTAGCTGTCACCTTTGGGTTATTACTGGGACTGAGTTAGCTCAGATTAAACTCTTTTTTGGCATTTTAATTTTCAGCAAGAAAATATCTCCAAGTGGATTCTGCTTTCTAGGTTACTGCTCCTTCCCAACTCCCTTCCACCTTTATTGGAGGCTCATTTCTCAGTTACCAAGCTCCTGTCCTATGGAATTCTCCCCAAAATAATCCTTTCCCTCAACATTTTCTTCATCACATCCAAAAACCTCCTCTTTGATTGTGCGTTTTATTTCCCCCTCTGTTTTCTCCTTTTTGCATGTTTCTTCCCGATTGAGTGCTCCAAGGTGTTTTTTTATACCAGAGATTTATACAACATGTAGCTTTTTTGTTCATTTTAATCACATGATATTTGTTTTCTTTGGATCTCCATGCTTTAATCTACATTACTTTCAATCACAATATGTCAATTGTTATGGCACAGTGGATGGTAATTGCTGAGCTGCTCAAATCCCAGAAGGAAATTTGAAACAGCTGCCACAACTGTTTGCAATTTGTACTATATTTCAAGATGCATGCCTTGAATCAGTAGTAATAAGCCCACCAAGACTTAGAGGTTTTTTACAAAACTAAATGAAACATTTATTAATAGAAGAAAAAGGTTTTCAAGTACATACATAGGTCTACAAATTACTACCATAATAACTCCTAAATCTCCTCATTAATCTAGCTCCCAGTTACACCTCATTAAGGCAACAGTAAAACAAGAGAGATTTTAACAGACCCAGGCAAATCACAGAATACCCTGGACAGGGAGATTCATAATGAGTTTTCTTAACTTCAGTTCCTGTAGACAGCAGCTTGATGCATAGAAGCTGGAGACTTTTCACGCTTGTTAGATCATAGAATTCCCTCTCCTTACACATAACCTCATCTCCTTTATACAGGTTTCTCCCTTTTTAATGTGAATTCCATTGTCCCAATATGTTTTTGCCACTTTACTTTTTCCATAATATAAATCTTATATTATCAGTAATCTTTGGGAAAAATAAACATACTGTTTGGCTTAGCCCCTGTTGGCTAGGTGTAACAGCTCTTTGAAATTCATGACTCTGGTTTATCTAAAAATGCAAATGTTCCTCACACCTCACATTCTAAAACTTCAGCCATGTTTATGTATTTAAAAACAAAAAACTACTGCGGATGCTGGAAATCCAAAACAAAAACAAAATTACCTGGAAAAACTCAGCAGGTCTGGCAGCATCGGCGGAGAAGAAAAGAGTTGACTCGAAACTCGAAACGTCAACTCTTTTCTTCACAACCGATGCTGCCAGACCTGCTGAGTTTTTCCAGGTAATTTTGTTTATGTTTATGTATTTAGCATTTCAAACCTAGCTTCTCTTTTGATAACTCAAAAGCTCCAGATCATTGTCTGCAATTCAATTTAAATCCCCCCACAACACACAACCTCACACATAGAAACTAAGCCAAACCCCAATATTAACCTATCTTTATAATAAATCACAATAATACTATGAAAATTATTACATTTTCATGACAGTAATACAAGCCTCATCTAACTTTGTGACAATTTTTGCAAAATATAACAAAATCATTGGACAAAAGTGAGTATATGGGCAGAATTTTCCCATTGGGGTGCAGGGACGGGCCCCGCACGTCTGCGCGTAAAATGATGCATGGTGACATCGGGCGAGCGTCCAGACATCACCGCGTGCTATCGGGATATTTTGTTGGGCGGGTGTGCGATGATATCCGCTGCGCGCCCGCCATTAATTAATGGGCCATTTAAGGCCCCTGACTCACCATTCAACGCCGGTTTTTTGGCGCCTGTGCAATCTTCGGGTTGGCGCACGGGCGCAATGGGCAGGTGGGTAGGACATATTTGTATAAACCTCACCCACGGGCAGAATAAGAAGGCTCACTGGGGTCGTGAGTGTGCTCCCTCGAGTATTGATTTTTCAAAGTTTTTGAAACTTGCCTGTGTGATCTGCAATATTTCAAAACGCATACCAGCTGCTTTGTCTGGACTCTTAACCCTCAAGTCAGCACTCTGCAGTGAGGAATCTTTTTGGGCCTGCAGGTTTCTGGAAGCCTTCCCATAGCCTGGGAATGGGAGCTGAACTCTCCACTGGAGGCACCTCCTCTGAGGAGGGAGGGCTAGAAGGGGGAGGAGGCCAGGAGTGCACATTCAGCCTCCAGGGGAGCCACCTTTGGGAGCAGAGGCTCAGGCACAAGGGGCACAGGGCCAAGAGGCCAAGAACAGAAGCTGAGCAGCGGTACAATAGGAGCCATGCCTCCACAAGGGTTGTGATGGAGAGAACCATCGGTCTTCTCAAGATACGCTTCCGATGCCTGGACTGCTCGGGTGGCGCACTCCAGTACCCCCCAGATCATGTGTCGTTGATAGTGGTTGCATGCTGCGCTCTCCACAATCTTGCGCTGGAAAGAGGGGACGCAGTGGACGATGAAGACGTCAGTGCAGTGGCTGCGGCTGCACATGATGAGTCCAGCAGAGAGTCTGAGGATGAGCATGCACAGGGAAATGATGAGGAGGTAGACACTGACCCGGGCATACTGCAGAGAAGCAGGGACACCCGGGAGGCTTTAATTCAACGAACCTTCAGCTAGCACAGCACAGATGGACCCCCAGGACAAGCCTGGGCTGTAGACTCCATACTCAATACCTAAGTGCCAAATCTTCCAGGTTAGGTACAGTAACTAAGGGCCTTGTTAATAAAGCTGAATGTCCCACAAAGCACGCCTAACATTTTTGGAAACCACCTGCAGAAGAAAAGAGGCACCTTCAGCCATGGCCACATGTCTGAATTTAATATCACAGGCAAAGAAACTTAATGAAACAAAATGACAAGGGTTTTTCAATTCAAAGCAAATCATAAAGACCTCATCTCGGGCCAACAAAAAAGCACCAGCGATAAACCCGTGGTGTGCCTAAGGTGCCTTATGTTTACGTTTCCAGGTGCAACGTCGTGGTGCTGCCCCATCGCTGGGAGTGGATTCTGAGACAGCCTGCTGACTCTGCTGTCCTGTCGGCCTCGATGACCTTGGTGGTCATCCTCTGGCCCGTGGAGCCTGTGCTGGTCCTGCCTGGGAGGGATCTTCCAGTTCCACAGCTGCCATCTCCCCAGTTGTCGCAGCCTCACCAGATGCTACGGTCATTGGGGGAGGGGCGGAGGAGCTACCGCCCTCATCCGGAGCACCCTGAGAGGTGCTCGCAGAGACAACAGGCAGCTGCTGCACCGACGTGAGGTTGCTTTGGACCTCCCTGCTCACCATTGATGGATGGGCACCGAACTGAGAAACTTGATGCCCACACCATCTCCCACACTGGCACCGACCAACTGAGGTCAATGCCGATGTGAGGGCTTGCTGGTCAGAGCGCATCCCCAGGAAGCCCTGATGGGTCTCCTGGAGGAGCCTATCCACGAGAGTCGCCACTCTCTCCATGGAAGACGTATGGCGCTCGGACATGTGGCTCATTGCTTCGGCGATCGTCCGCGTAGACTCCTCCACCACAGACACCAAGCCAAGCATAGCCACATGTATCTCCCCCAGATGCTTCCACACACCCAGCCCCATCTCCTGCACCTGCTGCATCGCGGATGACTCCAGAGGCACATCATCAGGCACCGACTGAGCATGTGCCTGGTCCCCTGCTGGTCTCCTAGCAGGAAGAATGAATCCAGAAGGCTTCCAAACAGTGCAAGGTAACATATATTTGGGAGTGCAAAAACTATTTACAATGATTGAACACCCGTGTCTCCAGTGCTCATTCAATACTTCTTAACTTTCCTTTCTCTACCACTACGTCATTTCCCCAACATCCACAGCAGAGGTGGAGACAGCCTGCTGACTACCATGCTCTGTCGTCTGTAGTGACTTTAGCAGGCATCCTCTGGAGGGCCTTGGGCTGCTTTGAGTCTCCTGCTCCAGAGCAGGTGTGCCCTTCCCAGCCTGAGCAGCTGGAGCTGAAGAGGTCACAGGCAGAGGGGATTGGGAATGCCTGGACACCCTTGGAGATTCCTGGGTGGATGCCCCCAGGGTGTCTGCCAGACTCTCCTCCTCCCTTTGGATGCCCAAGGACCTCTCCCTGACTCGAGGATAAGGGGCACCTGGAGAGAGTTCGAGGTGCCTTGTCACCCTCCCAGGTAGCCATTGCGAAGGCTCATCCATGGCTACAGCAATGGAGTGTAGGTCTGAGCTCACCTCCGGCAGAAACTGGGCGTTCTGTTGGACCAGGCTCTCCATGGCATCCCCCTTCCTCCCCATGAAGATTTCGATGCACGCGTATGTCAGAGCTACTAGTTCAGAGAGCAGAGGAACACACTCCTCGGCCTCATGTCCCATTCTTTTGAGGGCCTCTGACACCTCTGCCTGATGTTGCCCTGCTGATACTCCAGCATCGTCTCCATGGCCACTTCCAGAGGCTCGTCATCTGACTCAGACTTAGCAGAAGTCTCTTCTCCAGCAATCTTCTGAGTGCCAGAGACCTTGGCTGTCTCTGCCTCCTCCTGCTGTAGACACATGTGTGTGGTGACCACCAGAGTGAGCCTGAGCCTGAACTAGATCTATGACCCACCAAGGTGTGTGTCTCTGGGCTGGTGGAGGGTGCCAGTGAATGTTTTGATGGCTGTACAGATGTAAAGTCATCCTCATCCTCTTCCTGGGGGCTGGGGCTGACTTCAGGTGTAGGGACTGGCCTCACCCTCTTCTTACTGGGACCTAGAATGGAGAGAGGAGAGAATGAGTGACTACCTAGGTGACTCAAAAGTGGCACTTATCAATTGCCTTGATTTTCTGAGGTTGTATGGATTATGCATGCTTCCTCACTAGATGCTTGGGGGAGGCCAATCTCGCCATCGGAATAGGCATGGTCACAGCCCTCCCCTGCCAACTCTTGCAGTCTGCTGCTTGAATGCAGTGAGGAGCCTGAGCTCAGGCATTCCCCCTCCCGTCTTCTCTATCTCCCTCTTGTTGCGGGCCGCCTTCTCCTGCAAAAGGACATACAAATGGATTGTGAGTGCAGATGATGAAAGAGCACGCAGGCTGCTCATGATTCCCCAAAACCTAACCACCATATGCATGGCACAAGTGAGGAGTGAGATGGAATACTCTCCACTTGCCTTGATGAGTTCAGCTCCAACAACACTCAGGAAGCTGGACAACATCCAGGACAAAGCAGCCCACTTGACTGACACCCCATCCAGCACCCTCAACATTCACTCCCTCTACCACCAATGCAGAATGGCAGCAGCGTGTAACATGTACAAGATGCACAGCAGCAAGTTATCAAGGGTCTTTGAACAGCACCCTCCAATCCCACAAGCTCTACCAGCTAGAAGGACAAGGGCAGCAGACTTATGGGAACAGCAGTGCCTGTGAGTTGCCCTGCACTCCACTCCATGGCTGTGCCTTCACTGTGGCTGGGTGAAAATCCTGCAGCTGCCTCACTAACAGCACAGCACATGAACTACAGGGATTCGATAAGGCAGCAAGCTCACCACCTTGTCAAGGGCATTTAGGGATGGGCAAGAGAAATGTTGGCCTTGCCAGTGACACCCAGGTTCCATGAGGCAAACACAAATGTTGCGGTGGGTTGGAAAGGTAGAAGATTCACTTATCCTAGTAGCAAGAATTAAATCATTGTCCCTTTCCCTGCACTGCAGGGCAGTCCTCTTCCGCACCCCACGGGTGCTGACTGCTCTGGCTACCTCCTCCCAGGCCACAGTAGTCAGCTGGGATAGCCTCCTGCGGCCATTCCTGGGGAAGAGGACGTCACATCTTTCTTGCACTGCCTCCAGGAGATGCTCGAGGGATGTGTTGCTGAAGCAGGGAGCCATGGGATGCTGCCTTCTCCTGCTTGTCCTTCTTCCCATTGGTGAAAGCCTGTCCAGGTGCCTTCTAAATGTGGCGCTTGGGCATGACACAGGCGCCTGACTTCTTGCCCGCCCTGCCACAAGACACAATGTGGAACACACGCATACATAATTAATGAGGCAAGAACGCACAATTGCACGTAAAAGCCCGCCCCACTCCGTGGCGGGAGTCACTCTGATGTTCTCATCCCACCATGGAACTTATGGCAGGAGAGGAAGATTCTGCTCTATGAGTCAGGACTCATACCTGACAACCATATGCTCCATAGCATCTTCACATGTATTGCAACAAGCCTCACAAACACATCATCGCGCTTGCACACAAGACCAGCTATTCAACCTTGACAGCCACAACACCCAAACAGAATGCATGGCACTCACCTTCTTGAACTGAAAAATGTTATTATTTTATGATTACTGTTTCAAAGATGCTCATATCATGAATTAATTCTGACTCACGACTCGTTATTAAATCTAGAATAGTCTGTTCCCAAAACATATTGGCCTCCAGAGCCTCTATTTCTTGAGTGCTGCTTGAACCCAGGAAACATGCACAGACCTCTAGTCATGAATTCACCATCCCCGCCATACTGGGTAAAGACAAACAAGTGGTGTCTTACACCTGTCGTAGTAGGATCTGGTACATAAAGGGTTAATGTTGGACTGAGTACCACCCACACAGTGATGTAAGAAGGTACATGACCCAGAGCCAGGGTCACTCTGGAGATGGACACTGTTGGGTTAAGACCTAGAATGGGGTCAGCTGCATACCTGTACTTTCTACTATAAATATGCACATAGTTATGAGTTGTTAATAAAGACGTACTATTAACATACTCTAGACTGGAAGCCTACTTCATGGTGTCCGAAGCAGAACTCTTCAATACCCACACCTGAAATAGGCTTTAGGTCCTTTGCATATGCAAATACTTGAATAATATCTAGGTCCCCTCTCCAAGATTGGTGTGCTCTGAGGCTGCATTCAGGCAAACCAGCCCCGGGATCACCTAGTTGTAGAAGATAACTATTTACTGGAATGTAGAACTGGACTAAAACTACTTCTCCCAATCAATATTCCCTCTAGTACTTTTTAGAGTGTGTGGATGATTTACTTAAGTGCATGGTCCCTTTAAACTAAACAGACTATCTTGTGCATGGCCTGCATAGGGACTTTTGGGTTGCTTTACAGCTGAGCAGTTTAGGGATCATTGCTTCCAACCCCATGTTAAATGTTCTGTTCGCTACATGCGACCTACTCCATCCACGCTACCCCATCACTGCCTCAAGTAACTTTAGATCCCACAGTCTTGAAATTAAGTATTCCTGCTCTAGTCTCCCACAGAGCAACAAAGAATAGGAGAATATGTCATACTGCCCCTTGAGCCTGGTCTGCCATTTAATAAGATCATGGCTGATCTGCAACCTCAGCTTAACTACCCTAACATCTCTTGATTCCCTTAGAGTTCAACTTCAGGATTTTTAATACCCAATGGGATGTGTTGCGTAGTCAATTAATGGGAATTAAAAGCCAATTAATTGTCAGAGGCCAACTAGAATTTTCCAGTTGGCCTTTGGGCCCACTGAGGTATCAAGGAGTAGACCAGCTGCTTGGAGGTGACCTCCTGGTGACAGATTGGAGGGCCAGCACTCCAGGCAGGCTTTGATACTCTGCCCACCTGCCTGGCCTCTGGTGGGGGTGTGGGGCTCCCCATTCACCATGGTAACCTGTCTCCTGTGTCTATTTTTTATCTAACAAGTTGGAAATTGGGAAGTGCCTCCACCTTGAGATGCCCTCTCTTACCTGAAAAGGCAGCCAGCTGTTTCTTCCAAGTTGGAGAGCCTCCTTTTGGCCCTCCAGCTTTGAGAGTCTGCCTGTCAACCTTAATTGGATGGCAAGCCCAGACTCTGGCCACTAACTAAGGGTGACTGTTCCCCCTACAGTGCAGGGTTATGCCCTCCATATTTGACCCAAACATCAGGGATCCAACCCAAGATCCAACCTCAAAAATCTATTGATCTCAGTCATGGGTATATTCAATGATTGAGCAACCACAGCCCCAAAGATTCACAACTCTGTAAAGATATTTCTGCTCATCTAAGTCCGAAATGGCTATTCCTTTATCCTGTGACTACGTCCCCTAATTCTAGATTCTCCAGCCAGAGGGAATAGCCTCCTGGCATTAGACATTGAGACATATATTAAATATATTTTTTACTTTTTTGTACACCTTCTACCAAGCAGCTGAAATGTGATTTCTTTTTTGTTTTATTAATTTTCAGGTAGTACCCAAAGTTTGTCAATCTAGCCTCTTAGACAAAATGTATCATAACCTCAAAACCATTTTAAAGAGCCTTGCTGCAATCAATTAACAGGTGAACTGTTGTCATTGGACACCTGTAGAAAAGTCTTCTCCAGAATAGTCACATTCCTATCAGCTAACCATGCACCACGAACAAGCAGAAACTGCAACCGAGAACGTACAGAATGCCTATTGTTCTTCCAAGGTTCCTGTTAACTAAATGCTTCCCATGGGTAGACTGGCTTTATAATGTATGAGAAAACAACAGAGGGCAAGGAAAGTATTCAAATACCAGCACTCAATTACTTTTTAACCTTGCAGTGCAACAATACAATTGTGATAATGTTCCGAATAAAATCACCCAAAACATTCTTCAGTAACTTTGGCAAAAATGTTGACATGTATATCATGTGGATTTCCACCTTTACAATCATGGCGAATTTTTAACCAACATTACTGAATGGAAGAAAGCATCCCTTAATGTATCGTATGATGGTAAACACAGAGGATTTGGGATAATACCACATGTAGGTCTGCCTTCTTTAGCGCCAGATAAAAGGTTCCAAGAGCCTAAAGGCCTTTTTTGCAGTAAAGAAAGACTGTTAGTACCTGGATTTATAATAACATACAAACAAACGAACTAAAAGCAAGAGTAGGCCACTTGGCCCCTCAAGCTTGCTCCTCCATTCAATAAGATCATGGCTGATCTGATAGTAACCTCAACTCCACATTCCCGCCTACATCCAATAACCTTTCACCCTCTTGCTTCTACAGCCTTTGGGGGAAGTGAGTTCCAAAGACTCACGACCCTCTGAGAGAAAAGATCTCTGTCTAAAATGGATGACCCCTTACTTTTAAACAGTGACCCCTAGTTCTAGATTCTCTCACAAGAGGAAATACCTTTTCTACATCCATCCTGTCAAGGTCCCTCAGGATCTTATATGTTTCAATCAAGTCGCCTCTTACTCTTCTAAACTCCAGCAGATACAAGGAATGTGACTATTTTTGAAGACTTTTCTACAGGTGTTCAATAGTTCACCTGTCAATTGACTGCAACAAGGCTCTTTAAAATGGTTTTGTGGTTACGATACAAGCAGATAGACTGTCCAACCTTTCCTCATAAGACAACCCACCCATTTCAGGGATTAGTCCAGTAAACCTTCTCTGAATTGCTTCCAATGCATTTGCATCCATCCTGAAATAAGGAGACCAATACAGTGCACAGTATTCCAGATGTGGTCTCACCAATGCATTGTATAACTGAAGCATAACCGCCCTACTTTTGTATTCAATTCTGCTCACAATAAACGATAGCATTCTATTAGATTTTCCAAATACTTCCTGTACCTGCATACTAACCTTTTGTGATTCATGCAGTAGGGCACTCAAATCCCTCTGCATCTCAGAGCTCTGCAATCTCTCACTATTTAGATAATATGCTTCTTTTTTATGGACAATTTCACATTTTCCCACATTATACTCCATTTGCCAGATCTTTGCCTACTCACATAACCTATCTATATCCCTTTGTAGCCTCTTTATGTCCTCTTCACAACTTACTTTCCTACCTATCTTTATGTCATCAGCAAATTTAGTAATCATACCTTTGGTCCCTTTATCCAAGTCATTTGTATAAATTGTAAAATGTTGAGGCCCCAGCACTGATCTTTGTGGCACTCCACTTGTCACATCCTGCCAACCAGAAAATGATCCAATTATGCCTACTCTCTGTTTCCTGATAGCCAGCCAATCTTCTATCCATGCCAATATGTTACCCCTTACACCATGAGCTGTTATTTTCCACAAAAACCTTTGATGTGACACCTTATTAAATGTTTTCTGGAAATCTAAGTAAATTACATCCATCAGTTCCCCTTTATCCACAGCACATGTTACTTCTTCAAAGAACTCTAATAAATTGGTTAAACATGATCTCCTTTTCACAAAACCACGTTGACTCTGCCTGATTACCTTGAATTTTTCCAAGTTCCCTGCTATAACATCCTTAATAAGAATTTCTAACACCTTCCCTAAGGCTGATGTTAAGCTGACTGTCCTGTAGTTTCTTGTTTTCTGTCTCCCTTCCTTTTTGAATAGAGGAGGTACATTCGCTATTTGCCAATCTAATGGAACATTCTCCAAATCTAGGGAATTTTGGAAGATGAAAACCAACGCCTCAACTATATCACTAGCTACTTCTTTTACCATCCTCAGATGAAGTCAATCAGGACAAAGGGACTTGTCAGCTTGCAGCTCCAACAATTTTTTTAGTACCACTCCCCTGGTGACTGTAATTTTCTTGAGTTCCTCCATCCCTTCCATTTCCTGATTTACAGCTATTTCTGGGATGTTACATGTATCCTTTATAGTGAAGACCAATGCAAAATACCTGTCCTACTCATCTGCCATTTCCTTATTTTCCCTTATTAATTCCACAGATTCACTTTCTATAGGACCAATGCTCATTTTGTTAATTCTTTTCTTTTTTAAATATCTACAGAAACTTCTACCATCTGTTTTCATATTTCTAGCTAGCTTTCTGTCATACTCTGATTTTTTTCCCTCATTATCAATCTTTTAGGCATTCTTTAGTGTTTTTTATATTTTGTCCAATCTCCTGATCTGCCACCCATCTTTACACAATTATATGCTTTTTCTCTAAGTTTGATACCATTTTTAACTTTTTTTAGTTAACCATGGTGGGTCATCCCCTTGGAATTCTTCTTTCTTGTTGGAATGTATCTATTCTGTATATTCTGAAATATCCTCTTAAATGTCTGCCACTGCATTTCTATTGGCCTATCCCTTAAACTAATTTGACAGTTCACTTTACATAGCTCTGATTTCATGCCTTCATAATTGTCCTTATTTAAGTTTAAAATACTAGTCTTAGGCCCACTCGTCTCTCCCTCAAACTGGATGTAAAATTCAGTCATATCATGATTGCTTCTACCTCGGGGCACCTTCACTATGAGGTCATCAATTAATCCTAACTTCTGACAAAGAGGTGGCTCTTGTATGAATAGCCAGTGGTGAGTTTTTGGAACTTTTTCTCCCAGATAAATGTTATCCCTCCATCTAAAATTCATACTGAGGTTCAGTTCCACTGCTGCAAGTTATCTTCCAGTACCTTGCCTGAATTGCTCATGGATGGTGGGACTAGTATACCATCCCTACAGCCACCTTAGCTGAGACTAAATGTGCAGCTAAGTGCAAACTAGGATCCAGGCATGCCTTTCAGTGTTAACTTTTACCTCCAATTAGAGAACAAAAAAAGTAAATTTGGGAGAGTCTCATTTTAGAATTTGTGTTTTGCATAATTTTTGCTAGGAGTGAAATCAACAATGAATTTTCTATTTGCTGTTTTATGAATACAAAATATATGACAATCAGCTATGAGATATTTGAATATAAAGGGCCGTAACATCCAAGCTCCAGGGCAGTGTATCTAGGGGTCTGGGGGTATCAGAGATGCACTGGGGAGCCCACCGGAAGTTCCCAGTTAAGGATTGCATGGCAATTGCCTGGGAAGTGCAAATTACCAATGAGCAATTGCCCTGCAATGAGAACCATCCGAAAATGCAGTTTAAATCGCAAACTTTGGATACTTCCAACTGCGTTACATCAGTAGTTACCCAAAAAACATTAAAAGAATTAAAACTACTTCTAGCTTCTGGGTAACTGTTGTACAGATCCACACTAACCATCCCCCCACCCACAGTGACCCCCAGGGGACTCCCTCCACCCACTGACTACCACCTCCCTATGGGACTCTTCCCCTGCCCTCCCACCACACAGGACTCCCACAAACACCTGACTACTCCTCCTCAGGCCTGACGCCCTCCCCCTCGCCGACTGCCTGACCCGCTTCCCTCCGACTGTTCAACCCTGCCCCCGACTCACTGATCATGCTGTCCCAACTGTCGACCTCCCCCAACTGTCTGACCTCTCCATCCCACTGTCATTCCCCCCGACTGTCCAACCCCCACCCCCCACACCCCCTGTTGGCCCCCCAGCCCAGCAGTCGAACCTCTCTCCCGACTGTCTGACCTCCCACCACAACTGTCCGACGTCCCCCCACCCCCACCCCCACCGTCTGTCTGAATCCCCACCACCCCTGAAGGTGCTGGAAAGTAGGATAAAAACGATTGGTTAGTTTCTTTTTTTTCTCTTTTTTTGGCTGACGCAGACATGATGGGCTGAATGGCCTCTTTCTGTGCTGTAAGTTTTCTATGGTTTTTATGGTTTCTGTGGCTATTATGTATATATATATATATATCTAAATAGTTAAGCTAGCAAATTTCCTGTGTCATTGCTTATAGTATCTCAGGGATTAAATAGTTTTGTAAGTTCTAGAACTGACATTGGGACCTCTCTCCCAACACAGGTACAGCAGAGGTCACAGCTGCCCAAAATAAAGGCTGCCAACTTGATCCCAGCCTACGCACAGAATGTTCTATTATTATGTAGCATAGTGTAACTCTGCAGAACATTGCATAAATTATATGACATTCCGTACTTTCAAAAAAAAGCAACAAATTTCATTTACAATTACCATGTGTGGCTATATCTGGAGAAAAAAATCCTGCCTTTCAGACTGTAATGTGCAGTCATAGTTTTCTTCCCAGTATAAGGTAGGTTCTAAGAATAATTTGTACTGCCAGTCCATTTTTTTTTGCAGGTTACAGCACTTCAGGTGCAGATCCAGGTACATTTCAAATGGGTTGAACATTTCAGGCTCAACCGCCAATCCAGGCAGTGAATTCCAGATGCCCACCACCCACTGGGTGAAAAAGATTTTGCAAGTTAACTCTCTAACAAAGGAGGATTTC
Organism: Cetorhinus maximus; assembly: GCF_964194155.1. NCBI lineage: Eukaryota > Metazoa > Chordata > Chondrichthyes > Lamniformes > Cetorhinidae > Cetorhinus > Cetorhinus maximus. The sequence goes on along the minus strand of NC_135893.1, from coordinate 73,399,698 downwards.
CTGTCCTGTTGGAGTTCCGCTCTCTCTAGGGCTCATAGAATATGCCACAGAGAATTGGAGCAATAGAAGGCGAGCAAAGAAGGTCAAATCTGGAGCGCCTGCACAAGCCTGGCTGGGCCACATATGTCGTATTTTCATTTACTTTCCAATCTCAGCAGACTAGGGTTTCCTTAAAGAGAAGGGAGACTTATTTTCTAGTTTCCACGTATTGCCTTTTGTGAAGAACAAAATGATACTCTTCCCAAGAACAAAAAGCGTCAATTTAATTTTAAACATTATCATTGATCCCACAAACTTCCACATGTTTCTTATATTAAACCTTATCAATTGCTTCCTGAAAGTCATTACCGACCATTATATACCACTTCAATTAGATCCTAAAGTTGATCAAAGTCAGAGGCCCTACTCACCAACTACTATCCTGCCCCCACTGCCAACTCCCTGTCATTAATGTCAGTGCCATAGGTAATGATAGATTAACCTTGCACCATTGAAGGTGAGGGGGGAAGCATACATGACCTATTTTAGGCCCAAGAAAATGGATGGACTACAAGAAGAAAGTCCAGGTCATAGACACTTCTGCACAGAAGCTGTCTCAAACACAACACAATCTAAGGCAAAATCTGAACAACCTTTTGTTCTTAAAGTTGGACAGGAACACTCAAGAAGCTTGACACCATCCAAGATAAAGCAACCTGCTTGTTCTATGCTCCATCCACCAACTCAAACATTCACTCCATCCACCACCAATGCACAGTGGCAGCAATGTGTACGATATGCAAGATGCATGGAGGATACAAAGGGATTCATAGAGGATACAAGTTACATCCCAGAAACAGTTGTGAATCAGGAAATGGAAGGGAGGGAGGAACTCAAGAAAATTACAATCACCAGGAAAATGATACAAAGCAAATTGTTGGAAAACAGGCTGACAAGTCCCCGGGTCCAAATGGGCTTCATCCTAGGGTCTTCAAAGAAGTGGCTAGTAAAATAGTTCATGCATTGGTTTTAATTTTCCAAAATCCCCTAGATTCGGGGAACGTAGGAAAATAGCATATGTAACTCCCTTAATCAAAAAGTGAGAGACAGAAAACAGGAAGCTACAGGCCAGTTAGCTTAACATCTGTCATAGGGAAAATGTTAGAAGCTATTATTAAAGATGTTATAACAGGGCACTTTTAGAAAAATTCAAGGCAATCAGGCAGAGTCAACGTGGCTTTGTGAAAGGGAAATCATGTTTGACTAATTCACTGGAGTTCTTTGAAGAAGTAGCATTGCTGTGAATAAAAGGGAACTGGTGGATGTACTATACTTAGATTTCCAGAAGACATTTGATTAGGTACCACCAGAAAGGTTATCACAGAAAACAAAAGCTTATGGTGCAAGGGGTAACATATTGGTATGGATAGAAGATTGGCTAGTGAACAAGAAACAAAGAATAGGCATAAATGGGTCATTTTCTGGTCGGCAAGATGTAATGAGTGGTGTGCCGCAGGGATTAGTGTTGGGGCCTCAACATTTTCTAATTTATATGAACAACTTGGATGAAGGGACTTAAGGTATGGCCTGGGATTTTCCAGCCCCGCCTGCTGCTGGGATTTGCCAGTCCCACCGAAAGTCAATGGACTTTTGAGTGGCCCGCTGCATCCTGGGCAGGTCCCGCCCTGACAGGGCCGGAAAACACTGCCATGGTTGCTAAATTTGCTAATGATACAAAGGTAGGCAGGAAAGTAAATTGTGAAGAGGACATAAGGAAGCTGCAAAGGATTATAGACAGGTTAAGTGAGTGAGCAAAGATCTGGCAAATAAAGTATAATGTGGGAAAATGTGAAATTGTCCATTTTGGCAGGAAGAATAAAAATGAAGCATGGTGATGAAAATGAAGCTTCTAAATGGTGACAGATTGCAGAGCTCTGAGGTACAGAGGGACCTGGGTGTCCTAGTGCATAAATCACAAAGAGTTAGTATGCAGGTACAGCAAGGAAACCTAATAGAATACTATTGTTTATTGCAAGGGGAATTGAATACAGAAATAGGAAGGTTATGCTTCAGTTATACAGACATTGATGAGACCACATCTGGATTGCTGTGTACAGTATTGGTCTCCTTATTTAAGGAAGGATGCAAATGCTTTGGAAGCCTTTCAGAGGTTTACTAGGCTAATACCTGGAAGGGATGAGGAAAGTTTGGACAAACTAGGCTTTTATCCACTGGAGTTCAGAAGAGTAAGAGACGATTAGATTGCAAAATACGAGCATAAGAGTTAGGAGCAGGAGTAGGCCACTCGGCCTCTCAAGCCTGCTCTGCCATGCAATAAGATCATGGCTGATCTGGTTGTAACCTCAGCTCCACATTCCCACCTAGCCCTGATGACTTTTCACCCCCTTGCTTATCAAGAATCTATCCAGCTCTGCCTTAAAAATATTCAAACAATCCACATCCACAAACTTTTGAGTTCCAAAGACTCATGACCCTTTGAGAGAAAATATAATTCTCCTTATCTCTGTTTTAAATTAGCTTATTTGCTGCTACTTGTTTACAATATCAGCTAACATGAGGCCCAGAAGGGAATTTGAGTGGTCAACAGTTTAGTGAGAATAGGGTTAAGAAAGCAGAAGATGTGCCTCATGGACAAGATGAGCTCAGAGAGGACACCATGGGAGAGGACCTAGAGAAAGGTGCAGGTCCAGGTCTATGCAAGGGAGGAACTTTGGGGTAGGTCTAACAGCACCTGTGTAGAGAAAGACAGAGTTAATGTTATTTTTAAACAGTGACCCCTAGTTCTAGATTCTTCTACAAGAGGAAACATCCTCTCCACAGCCACCCTGCCAAGACCCCTCAGGATCTTAAAGGTTTCAATCAGGTCAGCTCTTACTCTTCTAAACTCCAGTGGATATAAGCCTAACCTGTCCAGCCCTTCCTCATAAGACAACCTGCCCATTCCTGGTATTAGTTTAGTAAACCTTCTCTGAACTGCTTCGAACGCATTTACATCCCTCCTTAAACAAGGAGACCAATATTGTACGCAGTACTACAGATGTGGTCTCACAAGTGGCCTGTGCACCTGAAGCATAACCTCCCTACTTTTGTATTCAATTGCCCTCGCAATAAACAATAGCATTCTATTAGCTTTCCTAAATAATTGCTGTACCTCCATACTAACCGTTTGCAATTCATGCACTAGGACACCCAGATCCCTTTGAATCTCAGAGCTCTGCAATCTCTCACCAATTAGATGATATGCTTCTTTTTTATTCTTCCTGCCAAAATGAACAATTTCACATTTGCCCACATTGTACGCTATTTTCCAGATCTTTGCCCATTCACTTAACCTATCTATATCCCTTTGTAGCCTCTTTATGTCCTCTTCACAACTTACTTTCCTACCTATCTTTGTGTCATTAGCAAATTTAGCAACCATACCTTTGGTCCCTTCATCCAAGCCATTTATATGAATTGTAAAAAGTTGAGGTCCCAGCACTGATCCCTGTGGCACACCACTCATTACATCCTGCCAACCAGAAGAAGGCCCATTTATGCCCACTCTCAGTTTCCTGTTAGCTAGCTCATCTTCTATTCTCCACTACTAATCGTCTCTTTTCCCCTGTTCTCCCCTGTACCTCCAACAGTAAGTGTGAGGAGCTTATGTGCTTGTTTGCCAATAAGGTTGAACCCATCTGTTTAGCTACTTCTTTTGCACTTGTCTCTTCTCCTTGCCCATCAAGCCAAGCTACCCCAAAGTTAAAAGCAAAATACTACAAATGCTGGAAATCTGAAACAAAAACAGAAAATGCTAGAAGCTCTGAAGAAGAGTCATACGGACTCGAAACGTTAACTCTGTCTTTCTCTCCACAGATGCTGTTAGACCTACCCCAAAGTTGTTCCCTTGCATAGACCTGGACCTGCACCTTTCTCTAGGTCCTCTCCCATCTCCTCTGATATCCTTTCCGAGCTCATCTTGTCCATGGGGCACATCTCCTGCTCTCTTAACCCTATTCTCACTAAACTGTTGACCACCCAACTTCCTTTCTGGCCCTCATGTTAGCTGATATTGTAAACAAGTAGCAGCAAATAGTTGAGAAATAGATGGGACCAAGCTTAGGTCCTTGGGGACTCTAGAGTTAACAGTGCGGGAACAAGAAGAGACACCATTGAAGATTTTCTGGCTACGGCTGAATAGGTAGGAGTGGAGCCAGACAAGGACAATCACATTTGGCATGATAGTGAAGTAGAGACACTGGGGTAAAACATTGTGGTCAACCATGACTGCAGGAAGATGAGCAGGGATAGTTCCCCTGCCCTAATATCTCTTTGGCTCGGTATCAATTTTTGTTTGATTACACACACTCCATTGAAGCGTCTTGAGAAATTTTGCTATGTTAAAGGTGCTATAGTAATGCAAATTCTTGTTATTGTACATTTGTGTATCATATTAGATGCTCTGAGAAGACACTTTTTTTTCTGGAAATGTTATCTCAGCTTAAGTAATGTCATGTTAGTATTGTACTTTAATTGCTGGGTTTTTGGCAGTCTCAGGCTCCCCCTCTGCACCCCTTTTCCCCTGGAACATACCTGATTACGGCAGTACTGACCAGCATGGTGTCCACCAGAGAATTCTAACCACACATAAAACTATAGCCAGAAAGGCTCATCGGGGCCCCAAAATAAACCTTGGGACTCTCTTGCCCTGAGCTTCACTTTTCCGAGCTTCTCTTTTCCTGTTCATCAATGATGATTATCTCTATATCCTCGGGCACAACATACCATTGCACTGGGAACCGTTCCCTTGGGTTCTAGTGGTGGTCCCTAGTACTCTAAACTCCTGTTCACATCACCTTATCATGCTCTACAGGTTTAGATGGGAGCCCTTCCTCTTGCATGGTAATGAGGCTCAGGAGTTAAGTTAGTTTATGCTTCATGCTGACATTGTCATAGGCAGTTCCTGCCCAGCCCGCATGTTCAGCTTGCATCCTGAGTTCAAATCTGATCTGTTGTATCTGTCACATACGTGCGAATCTTGTTTTTCAGTTTTGGAGTGATGGTGGCATTTATGACTCATAAATATGGATTTCCTCTCACAGGTAAACCAAACAAATATTTCCGGTGTTATGTAAACCTGGAAACCGATTTTGATAAATTTCTACCCTAATATCAACTAAAGCTTTGAAACAGATGATTTAAATTTAAGAGAATATTCCAAATTGCACTACATAGCTAAAATGCTGTGCAGTTTTGTACAGCTAGGTATTTTTCAGTCCACAAAAAGGTCAGTCTATTAGTCCTTTCTTCACAGTGAAGAGATGCAAACTATTGATCAATATCTGGGTGACTTTAAATGTCATGGTCAGAGAATGACATTAGAAGGCACAGCATTAGATAACAAAACAAAAACAGAATTACCTGGAAAAACTCAGCAGGTCTGGCAGCATCGGTGGAGAAGAAATCAGTTGACGTTTCGAGTCCTCATGACCCTTCGGCAGAACTGAGTATAGTTAGGAGAGAGGTGAAATATAAGCTGGTCTAAGGTGGGGGGCAGGGGGTCTCCCGCCCCCCCACCTTAGACCAGCTTATATTTCACCTCTCTCCTAACTATACTCAGTTCTGCCGAAGGGTCGTGAGGACTCGAAACGTCAACTGATTTCTTCTCCACCGATGCCGCCAGACCTGCTGAGTTTTTCTAGGTAATTCTGTTTTTGTTTTGGATTTCCAGCATCCGCAGTAGCTTTTAGCTTTTTGTTTTTATCACAGCATTAGATAAGATAGGTGGGTTAAGCCCAACACTAAATAATAGGGCAAGATCAGAGATATGAAACATCCCTATAGCAAAACTACATAGCAAAGTTGAGAAATATGGTGCAAGATGTAGCAAGCCCTAATATGCACATGCGTAATGTGAGGAAAACAAATACAGTGGATGTTGAGGACCTGTTTTTCCTGAGACCTAGGATAGCCGTTGGAGATGCAGAAAATACAAGAGCTGCTTTCTATTGGCCTTCTAACTGGCCCCACAATCACCAATGCCAGAATTTTACATTTGGCATGTGGGGGTGAGCCTGACATGCCGAAACACAAAATGACGCGTGATGAAGTCAGGCATGCGTCCCAACATCACCGCGCACCATCGCGATATTTTGGAAGGCGGGCACGCTATGAGGATGGAGGCGCGCCCGCCATTAATTAACGAGGCAGTTAAGGCCCTTGAGGCACCAATTGAAATCAATTTTGCAGAGCCCGTGCGATTTTCAGGGCGTCACATGGGCGCAACAGGCAGGCAGTTTGGCCACATTTTCAAAAACCTCAACCACGGGTGAGATAAGAGGGGTGAGTGGGCTCGCTAATGCGAGTTGTTAGTATTTTAGATTATTACTTACTGCTACTTGCTTGTGTGAACAGGACAACTTCATTTCGCTTCAAAGCTGTTTTGACAGAAATGACAGGCTTCAGTTCAGGACTCCGGAGGAGTCATACCACTTGGGGCCTTCCCGGTTTCAGACAGCCTTCTCTTACCCTGGGAATGGGGATAGTGGTCTCCGCTGGAGGCACTTTCTCTGAGGGGGAAAAGAGGGCCAGAAGGGGGAGGAGGTCAGGTGTCCCTTTTCAGCCTCCAGGGGAGCAGCCTGGGGGAGGACAGGCGCAGGCACAAGGGGTGCAGGACCAACAGGAAGTCCAAGGTGGAAGGGGCCACAGAAGACGCCACTATCCTGCTGCCAGAGTTTAAAGGCGGTGATGCAGCTACCTCAATATGTCTGAGGTGCAACGCCGAAGGAGGCTCTGCCTCTCAAGGGAGACAGTGACCTCCACCTGTCAGGTGATCAGCCCTGAGATCAGCTCCAATACCCCGTGCCAGTGGCGCTGAAGGTCACGGTGACCCTCAACTTCTATGCTTCCAGCTCATTCCAGGGATCAGTGGGCGATCTTTGTGGAGTCTCTTAATCAGCTGTCCACACTACCGCATGGACGAGGCCAGCCAGACACAGCGAGCCAGAGGCTTCACAGCGATTGCTGGCTTCCCCCACATCCAGGATGCAATCGACTGTACACATGTGGCCATCAAGGCACCAGCGGGTGAGCCCGGTGCCTTCGTCAACAGGAAGGGATTCCACTCCATGAACGTGCAGATAGTGTGTGACCATAGGATGCAGATTTTACAAGTCTGTGCAAGGTACCCAGGCAGCTCCCACAACGCCTACATCCTCAGACACTCCCAGGTGTCGAGGCTCTTCAGTGCTCCAGCCCAGCTGGATGGATGGCTGCTGGGTGACAAGGGCTATCCCCTCAGAAGGTGACTCATGACGCCTCTCCGCCATCCAAGAACAGAAACTGAGCAGCAGTACAATAGGAGCCACGGCACCACAAGGGTTGTGGTGGAGAGAGCAATCAGTCTTCTCAAGATGCGCTTCCGATGCCTGGGCCGTTCAGGGGGCGCACTCCAGAACCCCCCACATCGTGTGTCATTGATAATGGTTGCATGTTGCGCACTCCACAATCTGGCGCTGGAGAGGGGTGATGGAGCGGAGGAAGAAGATGTTAAAGCAGCTGCTCTAGCAACAGACAATGAGTCCAGTAGTGTGTCCGAGGATGAGCACACTCAGGAGAACGCTGAGGTTATAGGCACTGACCTGGGCAACCTCCAGGGAGGCAGGGACACCTGGGACGCTTTGATCCAACGCTCCTTCAGCTAGCCTACCAAATAAGAACCACCACCACATGCCAGGGCTGCAGGCTCCATACTCGATACCTGACAGGAACATTTGCTTGGTGAACAACATGCACTATGTGCCATTTCAATAAAGTTCAATGACAAACAAGTCACTCATAACATCATGGGTTACACTTCACCTGTAGAACTAATGAAGCACCCGAAGGCTTGTTGAAAACAAACACATTTACTGGTGTGGTGCCTGTCATACATAAATCAAATTAAATGTAAAGGTGTTCTCCATCACACCTACCTATAAATAACTTAAAAATGGGGCAAAAAAATAACACCAGTGATACGCCCATGTTGTGCCATGTCTATGTGTTCCTCCCTCGCTGGCACCAACATTGGAGACAGCCTGCTCACTCTGCTGTCCTGTTAGCCTTGATGACCTTGGCGGGCATCTTCTGGCCCGTGGAGCCTGTGCTGGCCCTGCCTCGACGGAGTGGCCAGTGGCACGGCTGGCATCTCCCCAGTTGCCACAGCCTCATCGGATGCCACAGTCACTGGAAGAGGGGCAGAGGAGCTGCTGCCCTCATTCGGAGTGCCCTGAGAGGAGCCCGCAGAGATGTCAAGCAGCCCATGCGCCAACATTAGGTCACTTTGGACCTCCCTGCTCACCATTGATGGATGGGCACCTAGCTGGGATACTGGGTGCCCAAACCATCTCCCACACTGACACTGACCACCTGAGGTCATTGCCGGTGTGAGGGCTTGCAGGTCCGAGCGCATCCCCGGGAAGCCCTGATTCGGGTCCTGGAGGAGCCTCTCCAGGAGAGTCGCCACTCTCTCCATGGAGGAGGCAGTGCGCTTGGCCATGAAGGTCATTGCATTGCTTATGCTCCGCATGGACTCCTCCACAACTGAGACCATGGTACACTTCCCCTCATGTATCTGTGCCAGATCCTCCCGCACACCCTGCTGGACTTCCAGCGTCTGCTGCCTCAGGGACGACTCCAGAGGCACATCATCATCCACCGACTGAGCATGTTCCTGGTCCCCAGCAGTCCTCCAACTACTGGCACCCTGGGCACTCTCTGCCTCACCGCTGTGCACCAAGATACTAGCCGATGATCTAATTCCCACCGAGGTGCTGTTTTCTGCGCTGATGCCTGCCTGGCTGAGAGGGTGTGGCGCTGGTGCATTTAGATCCTCTGTGTCCTCTGGGGTGAGTGGTGGTCCTTCAGGTTCCTGAAACTGAGGGTGTTCTGGTGAGCCTGAAAGTAAGAACAAGGACATGTGATTAATTTAAGTCATTATACTGTTACTGTGCATGCCTGGCATCCAGATCAGGGTGCCCTCATCTTTCCATTATCAATGGGGATTCCATGTTCGAGGCTGACATCAATATAGAGACAACAGTGGAATGGTTGCAATTACAGACATTCTGACCTCAGTGCACTGCACTCTTACCTCCCTGTGGCACCCCAACCTCACCACAGCTGGTTGACTAGGCGCATGGCGCCTCTCCAGCTCCAGTACCTCCTGCTTGTATCTGGTCAAGATTAGAAGGTGGGGCAGTCCTCCACCAGTTCGCAGCCTCTCAGCATTGTTGTGGGATGTTTTCTCCTGAAAGGAGAGAGGAGCATTGATTAGTCCACCTTGTACCTGCATTGCCATTGCAGCCTGGCCAACCCCACCTGAGGAAAACCTTGCAGGGCTCAGCCGATTCGTGACCCTGGAGCAGCAAGACACTCATTCCAAGCAGCCAAGGCTCACCCCCTTGCCCAGATGCTGCCTCATTGACATTTGCCACTCACACTCTAAGAACTCTGAGGTCCGGGGGTGGGGGTCGCACCTAACTGCTGTGCTAAGTGACCCATGCCAACACGGCACTCACCCTTCCCGATTGCAGGAGACCATTAAAGCGCTTGCGGCACTGCACCCATGTGCGCCTCACCACATCACGGGAACTGACTCTGGATGCCACCTCCTTCCAGGCATTTTTGGTTAGGTTGGGGGCCTCCTCCTCCCGTCCCTTGGGACGATGATATCCCAGCGTGCTGTCACCTCCTCCAGGAGGGCGGCGAGACACTTGTCAGAAAACCTCGGGACCGACTGCCCTGCCGACCTGCCCCCCTGTTCTACAATGACATTCTGCATCGCTACAGTGCTGCAAAGTCAATGGAGCCTTCGCACGGCTGCCTGCGCCGCTTTTGAATAGGCCGCCGGGTCGCCGTTAGACCTGGCGGATTTTGAGCTCCTGCCCCCGCCTGCCCCTTCACACTAATGCCGGAAACACGCATTACACTGGGCAGGCCTTAACTGGCCCGCCTGCGTAAAATGGCTGTGCTCGCCTGATCGCGTACGGTGGTTGGGTTTCCGACTGCCCCCTCCCGCTGAGCCTGCCCGACATGGGAAAAATTCAGGCCCAGATGCATTCTGGTGTTCAGAAAAAGAGGAGTGGTCACAGGTCTCTGTCTGAGTGTCACTCCCTCGCTTTCAGCATCAATGTAAACGGCCTTTTAATGAGTTCTTAATGCAAAAGCGCAGATAGTTTCTTTCAATACTGTACATGAGGTGTCTCACTAGACTTGCCATTCTGGGTTTTATAATTATAATGTAAATTTCCTTTTCCTGTCAAACATTCTCTGGTGCATATGACCCGAGGAGTTTTACACAAGTTCCAGCACTTTGGTCTTAAAAAAATGATGATCCTGACTCAATAAGTTTAACCAGGGGCAAGAAAATGAATCTGTTTAAATGCTGCAAGACATCTAAATGATAGGGAGAAATAGAAAAGCTAAAAGCTTTTTTCCTCATGTTTTAGTGAGGTAATGCTACTTCAGAGACAACCTGAACGACAACTATTGATTTTGGATTATTTTAGTGAATTTTGAGCTTATCAAGGTGAGAATAATGCTGTGATGAATGGTGATTACAAAATATAAGGAATTTTGAAAATCCAAAATAAAAAAGCCTGAATGCTCTCAGTACGAACCTGTTACACTGCCAGTTTATGTTGGAAAACCAGGCTGCATGCACCCATTTAACGACTAAGTGTGATGGTAAGCGAGATTTTTCAATATCATACGTACTCACAAAATTACCCCCACAGCAGGTCAGTCAGTGAGAACCACCTGAAGCATTAACTTACCACTTTCCTTCGAATGTCAATGAACCTGCTGTATATTTCCAACATTTCCTTGGAAAAAAGATTGTTTTTGCAGCCTGCATCAGCAGAACATGCCCCCAGACAAGCTACAAATTTTCATGCTGTTCATTCAGTGATCATAATCCCAGCTTCGCTCCCTACTGCATCAATTGGATGTTCCAGACCTAAATCACATTTGAGGCCTCTTGCCACTTTGGTACTAGCTTCATGTTGAATTATACTTTTTGTGGAGTCAAACCCACCAAAAGCAGGGTTTCAATTAATTTTATGCAATACAATTATAACCAGCAGAGAGAGAGACAGATAGAGAGAGATAAAGATGTTTCTCCCATCAACTGGGCTGGATATGAATTCAGATGCTGCAGTGCAATGGATTTTGTTTGAACTGGGAGGTTCAGTTCTCCTCAAAATATGATTCTTTTGGTGAACATCAAAAGCGGGAAAAGATTAACGTGGTAGAGATAATGCAGCTTCACAGGGAATATCCTTAAACAGTAATTAGCCTGGCTTTAAGGTGCAGTCGTTTCTTGATTCATTCAATAAATATTACTGATAATGATTTTTCAAAATTTAATTATTGGGCTAAAGGCATCACTTTATTCCCCATTCCAGGTTTGCCTTGAGAAGATGGTGGTGAACCCTCTAGAATGGTAGTCATGACATGAAGTCATTCCTGCTGTGCTGTTAGGCAGGGAGTTCAGGATTTTAACCCAGCGACAATGAAAAATGGTGATTTGTGTCCAAGTCAGGTGCTGTGTAAGTTGGATAGGAACATGGAAGTGGTGATCTTCTCATGCATCTGCTGTCCTTGTCCTTCTAGGTGGTGGAGGTTACAGGTTTCTCAGGTCTGATGAAAGCCTCCCACGTTTAAGAATTTTTCTGTCAGTGTGTCATTCTGTCCCTATTTTATATTCCTTGAGGAGAGGGAAGGACCTCTGGCAGACAGCACCTGACATGTCTCTGGGATCATTAAATTCCCTCTTATCTGACCCAACCTAATATCTTGCTATTTTATACTCTTGTGCTATCTATCTCTCCCAATTCTCTGTGCACCTTAGTTTCCCTCTCTAATATTATTTCCTGGTTCCGACATCCCTGCCAAGCTTATTTAAATCCTCTTAAATAGCACTAGCAAATCACCCCACAAAGACATTGGTCCTGACTCTGCTCAGTTGAAACCTGTCCGGCCTGTACAGGTCCCAACTCCAGCAGATTGGTCCCAATGTCTCATGATTCTAAAGCCCTCCGTCCTGCACAATGTCTCCAGTTACAAATTCTTTTGCTCTATATCCTCCTATATTTATACTAATTTGCACGTAGAAATGGGAATAATCCAGAGATTACTAAATTTGAGGTCCTGCTTGCTAGTTTCTTTCCTACCTCCCTAAAACCTGCTTACAGGAACTCATCCCTCTTTCTAGCTGTGTTGTCAGTACCGATATGGACCTCACCTCTGGCTGTTCACCCCGCCCCTTCAAAGTGCTCTGCACCCTTTCAGCGCAGGCATTTGAGCTGCTGTTAAATGTGTTAGGGCCTTTTTTTTTTGATGTGCCTCGCAGCCACCTGAAGTGAGTGCAGGTCTCGTTCCAATATTGAATAAGGGTCCTGCATGTATTTCAAGGACCTGTTTGTGAGATTCAGTAAGATTAGTTCCATATCTATGCTTATATGGTTTTTGTGGCACATCATTTATGAAGATCGCAACAAAACCTGCTGCTTTAATTCCCAAGAGTAGTTTCTTGCCTCCTAACACTGAAAGGCAAGAATAGGAAAGATAGCAACATCAAATCCAAACTTGATCAATATTCTGCAACTGGACATGCTGATTAGAGGCCCAAAATATATGCAGATTACAGGTGAAAAGGGAAGTGACTGTAAATGTCCCTGTGGCCTGTTATGTGTACCACAGCCCAGAGGGTGAGTGTTTGCATGTGGCAGGTTGGGAAGGCATCCTGAACAAGCCAATATACTTTTATACTTTTCAACAGGAATTACCAAGCAGCAATTAGAAGTGAGAACCTTGGCTAGTTCATGGGACTATATTTCCACATAGCTAATGCAATAACTGGTGCAGTGCTAAGCTTTGTAAACTTAGGATACCCAAGTTCAAACCCCAGTGTTATCGTGATCTCAGTTTGGATGAACATTGAGCCAAAGAATCAGGGTCGTCTCAGCCTCCCAACAGCAAGTGAAAGGATTATACATAAAATGGAATCATTTTGTGTTAGCTTTTGACCTCTTTCTCTTAGTTCTCTTTGACAATTGATCACAGTCCACCTTTGCTCATCCTGACCTGAAACGTTAACACTGTTTCTCTCCACAAATGCTTCCTGACCTGCTAACTATTTCCAGCATTTTTTGTTTTATTTCAGATTTCCAGCATCCACAGTATTTTGCTTTTGTCTTATGACTGTCTTAGATTGTCAGGGAGAAATTTTCCAGTACTTTTCTTGAATTTTCCTCATTTTTATAAAAACGTTTCCCCAGGAGAACAGCATTGCTAAAGGGAGTGTTGGATGGTGTGTAAGGTAGCATTGTTGACAAGCTGACTCAATGACCTTTCACTGTTCTTTTCTTATGTTGTATGGAGTTTTTCTGCAAATTTACCACAAGAGAAAGCAAATACGAGAAGCAAAAAAGGATTATGAAAAAAGACTGGCAGCTAACATAAAAGAAAATCCCAAAGTATTCTATAAGCACACCCCAATAGTAAAAGGTGGTAAAAGGAGGAGTAGGGCTGATTAGGGGCCAAGAAGGGGATTTAAACACAGAGGCAAGAGGCATGGCTGAGGTGTTAAATGAATACTTTGCATCTGTCTTTACCTATGAGGCAGATGTTGCCCAAGCCAGGGTTACAGATGAGGAAACTCAGTCACTAGAAGGGTTTAAAATTGATAAGGAGGAGGTATTGGATAAACTATTGTTACTTAAAGTTGATAAGGCACTGGGACTGGATGAGATGCATCCAAGAATATTGAAGGAAGTGAGAGTGAAAGTTGCAGAGGCACTGACAATAATCTTTCAATGTTCCCTAAATTCAGGGGAGGTGCCAGAGGACTGGAGAATTGCAAACATTATGCCCTTGTTCAAAAGAGGTTGTAAAGATCTGCCCTGCAATTACAGACCAGTCAGTTTAACTTTGATGGTGGGGAAACTTTGTTTTTTATTATTCATTCATGGGATGTGGGCTTCGCTGGCTATGCCAGCATTTATTGCCCATCCCTAGTTGCCCTTGAGGAGGTGGTGGTGAGCTGCCTTCTTGAACCGCTGCAGACCAAGTGGTGTAGGTACACCCACAGTGCTGTTAGGGAGTTCTAGGACTTTGACCCAGCGACAGTGAAGGAACAGCAATATATTTCCAAGTCAGGATGGTGAGCTACTTGGAGGGGAACTTCCAGGTGGTGGTGTTCCCATCTACCTGCTGCCCTTGTCCTTCTAGGTGGTAGTGGTCGTGAGTTTGGAAGGTGCTGTCTAAGGAGCCTTGGCAAATTACTGCAATGCATCTTGTAGATGGCACACACTGCTGCACTCGTCGCACAATTCCTAGATCTGACCTGCTCTTGAGGCCACAGTATTTATATGGCTAGTCCAGTTCAGTTTCTGGTCAATCGTAACCCCCAGGATTTTGATAGTGGGGGACTCAGTGATGGTAATGCTATTGAACATCAAGGGGCGATGGTTGGATTCTCTCTTGTTGGAGATGGTCAATGCCTGACAATTGTGTGGTGTGAATGTTACTTGCCACTTGTCAGCCCAAGCTTGGTATTGTCCAGGTCTTGCTGTTTTTGGACGTGGACTGCTTCAGTAGCTGAGGAGTCATGAATGGTGCTGAATATTGTGTAATCATCAGTGAACACCCCCACTTCTGAGCTTATGATGGAAGGAAGGTCATTGACAAAGTAGCTGAAGATGGTTGGGCCTAGGACACTACCCTAAGGAACTACTGCAATGATGTCCTGGAGCTGAGATGACTGCCCTCCAACAACCACAACCATCTTCCTTTGTACTAGGTATGACTCCAACCAGTGAAGAGTTTTCCCTCTGATTCCTACTGACTCCAGGTTTGTTAGAAACAATTATCTGGGATAGAGTTAATAGTCACATGGAAAAATGTGGATTGATTCGGAAGAGTCAACATGGGTTTGTTAAAGGAAAATCATGTCTAACTAACTTGCTGGAGTTTTTTGAAGAGGTAACAAAAATGATTGATGAGGACAAGGTTGTTGATGTGGTGTATATGGACTTCCAAAAGGCGTTCGATACAGTGCCACACAACAGGCTTGTGAGGAAAGTTATAGGTCATGGAATAAAAGGGACAGTAGCAACATGGATACAAAATTGGCTGAGGGATAGGAAACAGAGACAAATGGTTAATAGGTATTTTCGGGTTGGAAGAAGGTTTGTAGTGGACTTCCCCAGGGGTCGGTATTGAGACCCTTGCTTTTCCTGTTATATATAAATGATCTAGATCTTGGTGTGCAGAGGACAATTTCAAAGTTTGTAGACAACACAAAACTTGGGAGAATTGTAAACTGTGAGGAGGACAGTGTAGAACTTCAAAAGGATATTGACACATTGGTGGAGTGGGCTGATAGGTGGCAGATGAAGCTCAATGTGAAGTGAGGTGATACACTTTGGTACAAAGAACATGGAGAGACAGTATAAAATAATAGATACTCCCTTCCTAACAGCACTGTGGGTGTACCTACACCACATGGACTGCAGCGGTTCATGAAGGCAGCTCACCACCACCTTCTGAAGGGCAATTAGGGATCGGCAACAAATGCTGGCCCAGCCAGCAAAGCCCACATCCCGTGAATGAATTTTTAAAAATACTATTCTAAAGGGTGTGCAGGAGCAGAGACCTGGGTGTTAATGTACATAAGTGATTAAAGGTGGCAGGACAAGTAGAGAGAGCTTTTACTAAAGCATACAGTATTCTAGGCTTCATTAATAGGGGCATAGAGTACAAGAGCAGGGAGGTAGTGATGAACTTATATAAGACACTGGTTAGACCTCAGCTGGAGTATTGTGTACAGTTCTGGGCGTCACACTATAAGAAGGATGTGAACAAATTGGAGAGAGTGCAGAAGAGGTTTATGAGAATATTTCCAGGGATGAGACACTTCAATTATGAGGAAAGGCTGGAGAAGTTGGGACTGTTTTCCTTTGGGAAGAGAAGGCTAAGAAGAGACTTGAAAGAAGTTTTCAAAATCATGAGGGGTTTGAAGAGAGTAGATAGGGAGAAACTGTTCCCGCTCGTAAACGGATCGAGAACCAGAGGGCACAGTTTTAAAGTGTTTTGCAAAAGAAGCAAACGTGAGGTGAGAAAAAACATTTTCAGGGTTATGGGGAAAAGGCAGGAGATTAGCAGGAAGTTAAAATGCTCAGAGAGCTGGTGCAGACACAATGGGCTGAATTGCCTCCTTCTACACCGTAACAATCCTGTGATTCTGTGAAGAGAAGTGGGTAGTCCTCTGATAACAAGTTGTGAAATTGCTGAATCATTGGGTGCCCACTGCCCTTGGTTGTGTAATGATCAGATTGTTCATATCAATGAGTCCAATCAGCAAAATAAAAAACATGCGACTGTTGTCAATGACAGTCACAAATAAAAGTGTCTTTAATTAAGCTCCCTAGTCTCAATAACTCCTATTAGCTAATTGCTCTGATATCGTCTGTATTAAACCTACAAATAATTGCAACAGAAAACAGAGCCCAAAAAGAAACCATCTGCAAAAAGGGATTTGCTGCACCTATTATGATCGTTTATCGAGCTCAAGGAAGCTGAGCAGTGGATCAGAGACATAGGCATTTGATTTAATGGATCTGCGCCAGTGTATTTTATGTCATCGTGAGATGTAGTTTACAAAGAAATGTTTGCCAAATATTTCATTTTAATGACAAAACATATTTTTTAAAAACAGTTTCGTTGATAAAAGGGATCTTAATGGTGATCGTCAACATCGTATATTGTTATTTTTTAGTTGACCTTTTACAGAAGGGTGTTAAAAGTGGGCAGGCCTTTGGTGAAGTTACTCACTAAACTGGATTAACAACATTCATCAGGGTACCTACCCAGGGACTGTTCCATGCTATTTGTATTTGTGCATTTAAGTGTTTCGGACAGCTCCTTAAACTTACACAATGCTAGTAACTTAAACTTTAATGTACTACATTCTGTTCTCATTGCATCATTTTCAGAATAGACCTGGGCTGGTATTTTCCAGCCCCAGCCGCCACCGGGATCTTCCAGTCCTGCCGAAAATCAGTGGAGTTTTGCCTGGCCTGCTGCATCCCCTATGGCGGATCCTGCCACAGTGGGCCCAGGGGTGGAATTTTACAGCCCCTCCTACCGGTGGGATCTTCCGGTCCCACTAAAGTCAATGGACTTATGAACAGCTTGTTACACTTTCCGGCCCCTGCCCTGCAAAATTCCACCCCTGGTATCCGTTGATTGCATTTCTACAGGAAACTTAGGTATCATTATTTTGCTCATTTATTTTAAAATGCAATGAATTAAGCAAAGTTCATCTATTCTAAGTGTCTCCACTGCTGCTTCAGTCTTTTGAACTGTCAAGAAATTCACTAACGCAGATAGGAAAGAAACTTTCTGCACGCACGTAAGATGTTAAAATTGTGATTTCATGTTTGGTGATCTGTCTACTGGATCCTTTCTCGACAGTTGTCCTATTCCCACTTTGCAAAGGTTGCTCAAGATAACAGAGAAATTAAGGTCATCAGTTACAAAGGGAAGATGAAAAAGTTCATCTTTAAACGTTCCAGTGTTGACAGCGAGGAGTCTGTCTCATTGGTTCCTATGTGGATTTTGGAAATTTAGTCACAAAATTCGGCTCCATAGCACCTGGGTGCTGTTTTCCATGTCAGTGGCTTCATCAGGACAACAGAATTCCGCATGATGCAGGGTGGCATTGACAGCACACTCCTTGCTTTATGGGTGCCACACCTAAATTCAAAGATGTACTGCCAGATCCCTTGGAGATTGGTTTCTGCAGACATGACAGCAGCTGTCTGAGCTTGCATGACTTCAGCCTGAACTTACACTACAAACACAAACTTTGGGTGGTTGCTGCATTTGCTATAATGCCAGTTGAGACATTGGCTATCAGATGCTGTGTGATGGATGGTTGGGTCTGCAATTGTTCTCATGGAGTTTTTTTTTATTCCTTCATGGGACGTGGGCGTCGCTGGCTAGGTCAGCATTTATTGTCCATCCCTAATTGCCCTTGTTCAGAGGGCATTTTTTAAGAGCCAACCCCAATGCTGTGGGTCTGGAGTCACATGTAGACCAGACCAGGTAAGGACAGCAGATTTCCTTCCCTAAAGGACATTAGTGAACCAGGTGGGTTTTTATAACAATTGGTTATAACAAAATGGTTTCATGGTCATCATTAGACTTTTACTGAATTCAAATTCCACCATCTGCTGTGGCATGATTCGAACCCAGGTCCCCAGAGCATTACCCTGGGTTTCTGGATTACTAGTCCAGCGACAATACCACTACACCATCGCCTCCCCCTGTAATTATATACGGCTATAATTATGGAGAGGATGGGCTCCAAGCTCTACTCGAGGCCCTGTGCTGGTTGGTGCTGGATTCTTTCATACTCCTTGATAATGGCAGAAAGCTTTCTGGAAGGCCTGGAAATGCACCAAGCATTTCTGCGTGCATACCGACTGGCCTTTTTCTGTGCGCTGCCTATTGATGTCCTCTTCAGTCCTCTGCATCAGAATCCATGTGCGACTTGGCCCTCTGGTGAGCTGGCGCCTGCAATACCCTGACTGCAGGCCACTCTGCCCAGTGTCTCACCAAGCGCAGACCCTGCATCTAAGCTACCATCTAAAGTACATGCAATGTCAGTATCCGAACTGTGGCTGTAAGGAGAGGGTGGGAATGGGATCAGGGCCAGGTGCTGGAAAGTGGGATTAAAATGAGTGGCTAGTTTCTTTTTTCTCTTTTTTGCCGGTGCAGACATGATGAGCTGAATGGCATCTTTCTGCGCCATAACTTTTCCATGGTTCTATGGTTCTATGTGAGAAGGAGGAATTAGGTATGAGCACACACCATCGGATTCTATGGTTTCAGCCACACCTCTAGACAAGGTTCAGTCATGGCCACTCTAATAATGATGAGCATTATTGCTTCAATCATTTAATTGCTGATGCACATGGTTTTGCGCCACCTTGTCACGCAAGAGAGAGGGAATTGTGTCAATAATTGTGGTGCAATTATGCGGCTGTCATGGTTGACTAGCAAACAATATGTGCAAGCTATGAAATATGGGTATGAGGATTGCAGCAGTGTTAAGTGTGTCACTTCAGAATGATTCAGTGACTCTGACCTGCACTGCATCCAGGGTCTCAGGGCTATGCTGCTCCATTTCTGCTGTTGGATAGTTATAACTCCACATTTACGCAGTACAAAAAAATTTCAGGATGAATATTAATATAACAGTCCATTATTAGATTTCACTCCATATTATCTACCTGTTAATGGTGTTTATACAGGTTAAGGTATATCTCTGTTCAAATAACTAAAAAACAAAATAAATAAATAGCAACCCCTGAGCTCACTGACCTACATGTATGCCCGTTCCAGCAAGGCCTCAAATTTTAAAATCTCATCCTTCCGGTCGATTGCCTCCATGGCCTGGCCCATCCTATCATTGCAACCTCCTACAGCCCTACAATCCTACCAGATCTGTTTTCCTCCAATACTCACCTCTTGCTGATCCCCCACTCTCTTCACTCCTCCATTTGTAGCTGTGCCTTCAGTTGTCTAAGCCCGTTCTTGGATTCCCTCCTTAAAGGTTTGCACTTCTCTCTCCTCCTTTAAAATGCTCCTTAAAACCTGCCTCAACGGCCAAGCTTTTGGTCATCTGTCTTAATGCCTAATGGCTTGGTGTCAAATAAAACCTTACAATGTACAAAACACGCCAGTTTCTTGCAAGTCATGGGCGTTCACTGCCTCAAGGGCTAATAAGTTCTCTTGTGTTAACTTTAAAAGATGGTTTTTGTTTTGATGTCTACAGAGTTTATCTCTTAGTGGGCTGCAGTAGCAGTTCCACAGTGTTCCGAAGCAACCATCTTGCGCTTGAGATGTTAAACCCAAATCAAGCTAGCCCGTTCCACTGAACGTAAGAAATCCTATTCGAAGAATCTTGAGTTGTTTTCTGGCTATTTATGCTGACTTTCCTCCTTCAGCCTATGCCACTAAAACTAAATTAAAGCTGCACTTGCACTGTCCTTGTTTTTGGTTTTGGTTTGGGCTCAGGAAAGTCAGTGTCCCTGAGCTGACCTCTGGTCTTTATACTGTCAAATTGATTCCGCTATCATTTGCAGCAGGTTCAGAGAATCAATTTTTCATGGGCCTATACATCTGTGGACATGAAAAAGAAACTAGGTTTAGCAGTGTTAATGCTGGGGACCAGACCATGGACACCAGCATCTCAGAGTCTGAACTAAAGAAGCAGCAGTTTAACAGGTCATTTATCCCATTGACTGTAGGATAATGCTGACACAGAATAGCGATATTTATTGAGTGAAACATTTTGAGACATCTTGATGTGTTTTAGCAAAAACTTGCATTTAAATGGCATCTTTAACTTAGTTGAATATCTCAAGGTGTTTCACAGAAGTGTTATCTGGCAAAATTTGACACCAAGTCATTAGGCATTAAGACAGATGACTAAAAGCTTGGCCGTTGAGGCAGGTTTTAAGGAGCATTTTAAAGGAGGAGAGAGAAGCGCAAACCTTTAAGGAGGGAATCCAAGAACGGGCTTAGACAGCTGAAGGCACAGCTACAAATGGAGGAGTGAAGGGAGTGGGGGATCAGCAAGAGGTCAGTATTGGAGGAAAACAGAGATCTGGTAGGATTGTAGGGCTGTAGGAGGTTGCAATGATAGG
Source organism: Cetorhinus maximus (assembly GCF_964194155.1). NCBI lineage: Eukaryota > Metazoa > Chordata > Chondrichthyes > Lamniformes > Cetorhinidae > Cetorhinus > Cetorhinus maximus. Next base: position 73,378,957 of record NC_135893.1, on the reverse strand, counting down.
ATGGGCCAGGCCATGGAGGCAATCGACCGGAAGGATGAGATTTTAAAATTTGAGGCCTTGCTGGAATGGGCATACATGTAGGTCAGTGAGCTCAGGGGTTGCTATTTATTTATTTTGTTTTTTAGTTATTTGAACAGAGATATACCTTAACCTGTATAAGCACCATTAACAGGTAGATAATATGGAGTGAAATCTGTGGGCAGAATCGTCTCAGATTTGCACAAGTAGTGGGCGGGAAAAAGGGCGTTTTACCCGCTGGCCACAATGGTGGGTTTTCACGCCGTATCGTCCCAATCCCAGCTCATTAATCATGCATTCCCAGGAAATACACCATTTCGCTGGCACTCAGCCTCTGACTAGCCCGCCACCCTGTCACCTCGCCACTTCCTCACGCCAGGCACCATATTTATAGTGCAGCTGTGCGCACACCTCTCAGTGCCTCCAGCCCAAGACTGCTGCACAGAAGACATGGCCCCAAAAGGCAAGAGGACTGCAGCCCTCGATTCAGTGGCACATCCCTGGGATACCTTCTGGACACCATTGGAAACCGCCACTATGTCCTCTACCCCTGCTCTGGTTGTTGGAGGTCCATCAGTGTCACCACTCCAGCTTGGGAGGCGATGGCAGTAATGGTCTGTGCCAACGCTGCACAGAAGAGGTTCACCATCCAGAGCAGAAAAGAGAACGAATGATTTCATCCGTGCCAGGGTAAGGCAACCATCTCATCACTCTAAACTCACACACTCACAAGCCCATCACATATTCACTGGCATCTCACTCACTGCCAGCTCAAGGGACATCACCACTCACTCTCTCTCACACACCCTCACATCTCCATCTGGCCTCACCTCCTCTGGAGACTGCCTCCTCAGTCCTCACCCTCTTCAGGCCACTTGCATAGATCAAGTGTCCCCGTACATACCCTGGGGTACCCCCCTTTAGCAGTACAGCCCTAGCCTTGCAGCCTCTTCCCTTGCCTGAAGCTACCTCCCCCCCTTCCCCAAGCAAGCCCTAGCCCTGCAGCTGTTGAGAAGCCACCCTGCCTTATGGCTGGTAGGTAGAGACCTGCCCGTGAGCCCTCCTATAAGTGATGTGGTGCTGCCTGCGAAGCCTGGCGCTGATGATTGCGACTGCTGCCTGAAACAAGGTAGGCAAGCAAGCCTCAAAGCCTCAAGTGAAGTGCAGCTCGCCAGGTGCATGTCGCTTATGTTCAGTTGTGAAACACGTCGGTGTGATTGCCCAGATGATCCAGCATTGGGGTGGGGGAGGGATGATTCCGGCAAGCAGGGCTCATAATGATATGCAGATGTTTTACAATGAAGTTGCTGACATGCAGTGGTGGGAAATGTTGCCCACCATTGACTGGTGGAGCGGACGATTGCAACCTGGTTTCATGACGTCATGAAGCCGATTTTTTTGCCTTCCCGCCATTTTGTCCGCTTACGCCCGCAATGACGGCTGATGCCAATGGGCACGGAAAACTCCACACTGTATCTGGTCTATTCCTGTTCCTAATTCGTATGTTTGTATGTTCGTCTGGTGAATAGGAAACCTAAAATACAACAAACAGAACTGGCAGTCATATTGCTGCTTCCTAATGTAGACATGTCCCCTACAAAAATAAGAGTGGTACTGCTAAATCTAGACCTCCCTGGTTGTCTAGAGGAATACAGGAGAAGATCAAACAGGAAAAGAAAACGTATGATAGGCACAAAGAACTAAGCACTGCAGATAGCCTAGACGAATATAGGAAGTGCAGGGACGAAGTAAAAAAGGAAATAAGGAAATCAAAGAGAGGGCATGAAAAAAGATTAGCAAGTGAAGTTAAAGATAACCCAAAGATGTTTTACCAATACATTAATGCTAAAAGTTTAGTTAAGGAAAAAGTGGGACCTATCAGAGATGAAGATGGAAACTTGTGTGTAGATGCAGAGGCTGTGAGAAGGGTTTTGAATTAATATTTTGTCTCTGTTTTTACAAAGGAAAGGGAGGATGTAGATATAGTAGGCCAGGAGGAACACTGCAAGATATTGGACGGGATAGTCATAAAGAGAGAGGAAGTACTCAAAGGGTTGAAATCTTTGAAAGTTGATAAGTCACCAGGGCCAGATGGATTGTTTCCGAGGCTGCTGAAGGAAGTCAGGGAGGAGATAGCAGATGCTCTGAGGATGATTTTCCAATCTTCACTAGATACAGTGGAGGACTGGAGAAATGCAAATGTAGTTCCATTGTTTAAAAAGGGATCAAAGGAAATGCCAAACAATTATAGGCCAGTTAGTCTTACATCAGTGGTGAGCAGATTAGTAGAATCAATCCTGAGAGATAGGATTAACTGTCATGTGGAAAGGCATGGACTAGTCAGGGATGGTCAGCATGGATTTGTTAAAGGAAGGTCTGGCCTCACAAATTTGATTGAATTCTTTGAGGAAGTGACAAGAAGGGTTGATGAAGGTAGTGCAGTGGATGTTGTGTACATGGATTTTAGCAAGGCATTTGACAAGGTCCCACATGGCAGGTTGGTCAGGAAAGTAAAAGCCCATGGGATTCAGGGTAATGTGGCAAACTGGATTAAAGGTTGGCTTTGTAACAGGAAACAAAGGGTAATGGTCGATGGATGCCCTTGCGAATGGAAAGTTGTCTCAAGTGGTGTTCCACAGGGCTCGGTGTTGGAACCCTTGCTGTTTGTGTTATATATTAACGATTTGGACGTGAACGTGGCAGGCATGATAGGGAAATTTGCAGATGATACAAAGATTGGCCGAGTAGTGGATAGTGTAGAGGTTAGCCATAATCTCCAAAACGATATTGATGGGTTGGTGGAGTGGGCGGTAAAGTGTCAGATGGATTTTAACATAGAAAAGTGTGAGGTCATACATTTAGGGAGGTCAAACAGTTACAGGGATTACAAAATAAATGGGAATATACTAAGAGGGTTAGATGAAGTGAGGGATCTTGGCGTACAAGTACACAGGTCCATGAAGGCAGCAGTTCAAGTAGACAAGGTTGTAAAGAAGGCATATGGAATGCTCTCCTTCATTGGCAGAGGTATAGAATATAAAAGTAAGGATATAATGTTGGAATTGTATAAAACACTGGTGAGGCCACAACTGGAGTATTGTGTGCAGTTCTGGTCACATTACAGGAAGGACGTAATAGCTCTGGAGAGAGGGCAGAGGAGGTTTACAAGAATGTTGCCAGGGTTAGAAAAGTGTAGCTATGGGGAGAGATTGGATAGGTTGGGGTTATTTTCCTTCGAACAAAGAAGGCTGAGAGGTGACTTGATTGAGGTGTACAAAATTATGAGGGGAATAGATAGAGTGGACAGGATATAATTGTTTCCCTTGATGGAGAATTCTAGAACCAGGGGACATAGATTCAAGATAAGTGGCAGAAGGTGTAGGGGGGACATGAGGAAGAACTTTTTTACGCAGAGGGTAATGGGTGTCTGGAATTCACTGCCCAAGTTGGTGGTAGAGGCAGAAACTTTAAACTCTTTTAAAAAGTACCTGGATCTGCACCTAAAGTGCTGTAAACTGCAGGGCTATGGACTGGGTGCAGGAAGGTGGGATTAGAAAGGGCACCTAAGTGTCCTCGGGCTGGCATGGACAAGATGGGCTGAATGGCCTCCTTCTGCGCTGTAACGTTTCTATGGTTCTAATGATCACACTGAATGCATTTAAATCGGAGCTCACCATCAGACTGCCTTTGAAATTAAATACTTACCAAATTGGTGCCAATTTCCTTTATTTTAGAAAATCCTCCTTTGGTTAATGAGATATCTTTGTACTTTTGACACCTAAATAAATTGCAGGTTCAGTGCTAACCTTCTCTACTCTCTTCAGTTTAGTCCAGTTTGAAAGGCACACCCTCCATTGTACCGATGGAAAGTTTTCCATTTCACATAACAGATGCTTTCAATTTTGATGAAATGTCAACATTTTTCTGTTCTTATCAGATTCTGCCTGACTTGCTGAGTCACTTCAGCATTTCCAGTTTTTTAATTGGTCATTTTCAAACCTTTCTAAATGTGACTTGTCAATCTTGTGCTGGTATATGCTGGTGATAAGACCACTTAGCGTGTTTTGTTTCCTTATTATTTGTTCTTGGGATGTGAACGTTGCCCAGCAAAGCCGGCATTTATTGCTTATCCATAATTGCCCTTGAGGAGGTGGGGTGAGCCACTTCCTAGAACTGCTGCGACCCATATGGTGTAGGCACACCCACAGTTGTATCAAACTATGTCAGAAAAACACTCTGAGTGGCTTGCTGGGCCATTTCAGACAGCAGCTAAGAGTTAACACCATTGCTGTGGGTTTGGAATCATGTGTAGGCCAGGCCTGGTAAGGATGGCAGATTTCGTCACCTGAAGGGCATTAATTAACCAGATGAGTTTTTACAACAATCTGGTAATTTCATGATTATTAATAATATTAGCATTTTATTCCAGATTTATTAATTAATTAAGTTTAAATTCCCCCAGCTGCCATGGTGGGATTTGAACTCATGCCTGCAGAGTATTAGTTCGATACTCTGGATTGCTGGTACACTCTGCTACCACCCCCTTACGGTTTCCACTGACCATTAGCTTTAGATAATTTTCAACAAATCATATAATTATTTCATAATTAAAATGACATAAAACAAACTAATAACTGAAAATTAATATTAATTGGTGTCAATGAAGTCCCATTGTGAGCAGTATCAAGCAGCACTAAAGCTCAATACGTACTTGGATAGCTAAACTAGGAAAAGGCTCACTCCACCATACAAACTTCCTGAAAATGCCTATTCCAGCCCTTGATGTTTGAACAAACACATGGGGCCGGATTTTCACAGAGTCGGGAGAACTCAATATTTCTGGCAGGGAGGAGGGGGTGGGGCGTGAAATAGACAGTGGAAAACCCAAACACAGCAGGGCAATCTGCAACTAGCGCTGAGTTCAAACAAACCCTATTTTCATTGTTGCAAGGGCCTTAACCCACAGGGTCGGAGTCACGAATTGATGGAGTAGATGTAAATGCTTGTGAAGGGTGGATAAGATCTGTTTAAGTGTCATGGTCTGAAGTTTTTTTATTAGAATTTATTAGAACTCTATAACTTGAAAAAAAGGCTGAAGCTGTCAGTAAGATTTAAAGAAACACCAACTGCTGGACTACTTTGTTTGACAAGCCTTCTACTTTAGGTTAGAGAAAAGCATTACCATCTGTTCATACAGTTTCAATAGGGCACTTTATTGACATTTTGCAAGGACTATTATTATGCCATTAAGACTACTTGGTGAAATTCAAAAGCCACAATTACCTCAGCAGAGGGTTCTGAGTTCAATTTGATTGACAGTTTAAAGAAGCTATTAAAAGAATAGCTGTCTTTGATGTGGGGTCTGAATAGAAGTTTGTTTGTTTTTATAAAAGACTAACCACTTGATGAGATTTAAAAGCTTTGAATGGATTTCAAGAATGGAAGTTTTTTTTCCACTGTCAAGTCTGTATTAGATTTTTACAATTTTTTTTCATTGCCACATGTCTCCTGAGGCCTGCTCATGGTGGATAGTGAGTGAGTAGCTACAGAGGTGGCATGAGAGTATGAGAGACATGGGGGGATGGTTGGGGTGCATAGGTTGGCATGGAGGAGGCCATGGGGGGTAGTGGGCATTATAAATTGGCATGGAGGGGCCATGGGGTTATGAAGAGGCATAAGTTGGCATGGAGGGATGGGTGGGGGGGGTGAGGGGGGCTAAGGGACAAGGGCCAGAGGGTCTAACAGGTTCTAAAACAACCGAGGCAGGTCATCTAACCAGCCCACCTTGGCACTCGCCTGCCCCGAGGATCTGCTTCCGGGATCGATGGGTTCAATTCAATCCCGTCCCACCTCCCGGAGCGAAACTTGGATCTAATGGAGCCCTTTGAATCAAGGCAGGTCTGCTGAGTTGGAAAATTTCCCAACTCAAGCCACCCATCTTCATAGCGAAAATCCAGTGCACAGTCTCCAAACAAAAATGATAAAAGATTGAACATTTATTTTAGTGGTTTGTTTTGTTTAAAGAAAAGCAAATTTTCTTTAAAATCAAGTGGACAAAAAAGTGGGAATTTTGTTTCTTACCCAGGTGCCTTTGCATGGAGATGTTCATGATGAATATTGGTAGAAATCATTTGAATGAAATACATTAGAGAAGTCAAGATGTTTCCACTAGTAGGGGATCCAGAACTAGGGGCCAATGTAAGAGTCACTAATAAATGCAGTGAGAAACTCAGGAGAAATCTCTTTACCTGGAATCTGTCAGAATGTGCTACCACACTGAATAGTTGAGGTCAACAGGTACAATTAAGAGGAAGCTAGATAGGTCCATCAAGAAGAAATAAATAAAAGAAAATGCTGATAGGGTGAGATGAAGAAGAGTGGAAGGAAGCTCACGTGGAACATAAATACGAGCATAGACCAGTAGGGCTGAATGGCCTATTTCTGTGCTGCACATTTTAGGTACTTCTATATAAAGCCAATTCTTTCCCATCAGGCAACCAGCCAATCACAAATGATATTTATTTAAGCTCGTGTCAGTAAACCAACATTTCAATTTGTGTCAAACTCAGCTATTCCACCACCACACAAGCAAAACTGATGGTCATCTAATAGCACTAGCTGTTCTATCTTACTGGATGAACAGGGGTTGACTGTTCTGCTAAACCAATGGATCAGTCCACAGAGAATCATTTGAGAGAAAATGGTTCCTAGCAGGGTGTCCTATAAAGTTACTGTAGTACTTAAAGTGGCTTCTATTGTATTTTGTTGATGTTTGGTCAGAAATAGATACTTCATTTTAAGAATTTTAAAAACAGAAATAGTTAATTTAAAACCTGTTCCACTGTGTGTGTCTCTAGGTGTGAAGTTATCAGACCATTAAGGCTGGGCTGGTGCTGGAAAACATTCATTTGGGAAGGGGAATGGCTTTCATAGACACTAACCAACAAGTAAAAACATTTGGTAATCAAAAGTGAGGGTAACACAATAGCTGTTAATCCAATAAACAATGTTGATTAGATATATGGGGGTGGTTGGTCCATGTCAGCCATGCAAAACAGCCTCACAGTGAATCTGTTCACTATTGGATACCTAGTTGACCATCCCTCATCCCAACAAACCATCTTAGATGTGAATATGCAGCTTCCTCAGTAACCATTAATATTAACTCATTGCCCATTCATTTAACCACTGCAAGCACTTCTCTCTTTCTTCCTCTGTCTCTTCACTTGTTTTTTCCACCTGTATTTTCTCCGCTTGAACTCCAAGAATGTTGTTCCTGTCACATTGCTCTGTCACACACTTGTCTTTCAGTCCCTTGATTATGTTGTGCAAGCTATTGACACATGAGCCCAGTTCCAAATTACTGTCCACCAAGTGTGTGAAAGGGTCAGCCGTGGTCACCTCTATAAGCTCTCCCTCCGTGGGAATCCGCAGGTGATGGGCATGAAGCATCATACGATAAGGGCTGCTGTCAGTCTTCAAGCTGTAGGTAAAGTCGCCTACTATGGGATGCCCCACAGCGCTGCAATGGACCCTCAGCTGGTGTGTCCGGCCTAAACAAATAACAAGACACGCTAAAGCGAGACACCAATCTCAAAGAAACAATTTCTACCTTCCAACACTATGGATTAAAAACAAATAAGTTGACATCACTTGCATCTCTAAATATTTTATCTAATATTTTTTCTAAGCATTATGCCATTGCATGAAAATTTGACAAATTTTAAAAATTTTTATTTATTCATTCATGGAGTATGGAGATCACTGTCAAGGCCATTATTTATTGCTTATCCCTAATTGTCCTTGAGAAGGTGGTGAGATGCTTTCTTGAACCACTGCAGTCCATGTGGTGTAGGTACACCCACAGTGCTGTGAGGGAGGGAGTTCCAGATTTTTGGCCCATCAACAGGGAAGAAACGGCAGGTGATATAGTTCCAAGTCATGACGGTGTGTGACTTGGCAGGGAACTGGTATGATGGTGTACTCATGCACTTGCTGCCCTTGTCCTTCTAGGTGGTAAACGTCGCAGGTATGGAAAGTGCTGTGGAAGGACCCATGGCAAGTTGCTGCAGCACATCTTATAGATGCTACACATTGCAGCCACAGTGTACCAATGATGGAAGGAGTGAATGTTTATGGTGGAGGGTGGCTTGTCAGTCAAGCAAGTTGTTTTGTCCCAAATGATGTTAAGTTTCTTGAATATTGTTGGAGCTGCACTCATCCAAGTAAGTGCAGAGTATTCCATCAATTTGCTGCCTTGCTCCTTGTAGAGAGTGAAAGAGCTTTCAGGAGTCAGCAGATGTGTCACTCACTGCAACACACCCAGCCTCTGACCTGGTCGTGTGGCCACAGTATTTAGATGGCTGGTCCAGTTAAGTTTCTGGTCAATGGTGACCCCCAGGATATGGTACTGATTCAATAATGGAAGTGACATTGAATGTCAAGGGGAGGTGGTTAGACGCTCTCTTGATGGACATGTCATTTCCTGGCACTTATATGGTGCAAATGTTACTTGCCACCTGTCAGCCCAAGCCTTATGTTGTGCAGGTCTTGCTGCATGTGGGCATGGGGTGCTTCATTAGCTGATGAGTGACAAATTGAACTGAACACTGCAACCTTAGTTAGCACCTTCCAAACCCACGACTGCTACCATCTAGAAGGACAAGGGCAGCAGAGACATGGGAACACCACCATCTGGAAATTCCCCTCCCAAGCCACTCACCATCCTGATATGGAAATATATCGCTGTTCCTTCACTGTCACTGGGTCAAAATCCTGGAACTCCCTCCTTAATAGCACTGTGGGTGTACCTACACCACATGGACTGCCACAGTTCAAGAATGCAACTCACTACCACCTTCTCAAGGGCAATTAGGGATGGGTAATAAATGCTGGCCTAGCCAGCGATGGCCACATCCCATGAATGAATTTTTAAAAATTAGCGAACATCCCCATTTCTGACCTTATGTTGGAGGGAAAGCAATTGACAAATCAGCTGAAGATGGTTGAGGCTAGGAAACTGCCCTGAGGAACTCCTGTCCTGGGGCTGAGATGATTGACCTCTAACAAACACAACTTTTGTGCTGAGTGTGATTCCAGCTCAGTGGAGAGTTGGTCCCCTGATCCCCACTGACTTACAACTTTACAATAGGCGGAATTTTATGGCAGTGGGATTTTACGGTCCCGCTGTAGTCAATGGAGTTTAGAATGGCTCGTTGCATTTTACAGCCCCGGCCCCGCCTTAAAATCCGGACCTATGCTTACTTGGTGCCATACTTGTTCAAATGCTGCCCTGATGTCAAGGACAGTCACTCTCACCTCACTTCTGGAATTCAGCTCTTTTGCCCATGATTGGTCCAAGGCTGTCATGAGGTATGGAGAAGGGTGATTTTGACAGAATCCAAACTGAGCACTGGTAAGCAGATTATGGGTGATTAAGTGCTGATTGATAGCACTGCCAAAAGACACCTTCCATCACCTTGCTGGAGGTGTCAGCTGTGGCTCAGTTCATAGCACCCTCGCCTTTGAATCAGAGGGTTGTGGGTTCATGTCCCACTCCCGGAAACCGAGAACTGTGATTGTACTCGACAGAGTTGCAATCTGTGACTGTTGATAACTCGAAAGAGTTTCCATCACCTTGCTGATGATTGAGAGTAGACTGTTGGGGTGGTAAATAGCCAGATAGGATTTTCCCTGCTTTTTGCAGAAATGATACCTTTTCCACATTGTCGGGTAGATACCAGTATTGTAGCTGTTTTGAAAGGGCTTGGCTAAGTGCACAGCTAGTTCTGGAGCACAAGCCTTCAGCACTACAGCCTGGAAGTTGCAGGTGCCAAGAGCCTTTGTTTCTTGAAATCATGTGGAGTAAATCAAATTGGTTGAAGACTGGCATCTGTGGTGGTGAGGAGCTCAGGAGGAAGCTAAGATGGATCATCCACTTTGCATTCCTGGCTGTAGACAGCCTTGTCTTTAGCACTCACGCCAGGCTCCGCCGTCAGGGAGCATCCTCACCTTTTAGCATTCAAGACTGGATGTGACAGGACTGCAGAGCTTTGATCTGATCTACTGGTTGTGGGTCTGCTTATCTATTGTCTGAGGCATCCTGCCTCTGATGTTTAGCATGCACGCTTGTTGTAATTTCACAAGGTTGGCATCTCATTTTCAGATATGACTAGGGCTGCTCTGGCACGCTGTCCTACACTCCTCATTGAACCAAAGTTGGTGACCTGGTTTGATGTTACTAGCAGAGCAAGGGTTATGCTCGGCCATGAGGTTACAGATTGTGATTGAATACAATTCAGCTGCTGTTGTTAGCTCACAGCTCCTCAGCAGTTTTGAGCTGCTAGTTCTGTTCAAATCAATCTCATTGAGCACAGTGATAGTGCAACACAGCATGATGGAGGGTATCCTCAGTGTGAAAACACTCCACAAAGATTGTGGTCACTCTTACCCACACTATCCTGTACCGACACATCTGCGACAGGTGGATTGGTGAGGGCAAGGTCAAGCAGGTTTTCCCCTCGCATTGGGTCTGTCACCATCTGTCACAAGCCCAGTTTGGCAGGTGTGTCCTGCAGGACTCCGCTACCTCGGTCAGTAGTAGCGCCACCAAACCACTCTTGATGGTGGATAGTGAAGACCCCACCCAGAGTACATTCTGTGCCCTTGCTTACCCTCGGTGCTTCTTCCAAATTATGTTCAATTGTTCAATATGGAGATGCATTGATTCATCCTGGGACAGGGGGTGGGCAGGTAATCAGCAGGAGGCTTCCTTGCGCATGTTTGACCAGATGCAATGAGACTTCAGGGACAACCCGCTCCTGACTGTGTGCCACTGTGTCACCACCACTATTAGTGGGTGATGGAGGAGTCTGGGGTCTTGGCTGATAGGCACAATGCTGTGAGTATGGCTACGTCAGGCTTGGTTAATCTACGGGACAGCTGACCCAATTTTGGCACAAGTCATCAGTGAGGAGGTCTTAGCAGGGTCGAATGGACTAGGTTTGCCTTTGTTATGTACAATCCAATGGCTATGTTGATGCCAGGTGGTCTGTCTGGTTTTATTCTTATTGTACTTTTTTTGTAGCTATTTGATACATCTGCGTGGCCTGCTAGTCTATTTCAGAAGGCAGTTAAAAGTCAACCACATTACTGTTGATTTAGATTTACATAAAGGCCAGACCAGGTAAAGATGGCTGGTTTTCTTTCCAAAAGGACATTACTGAACTAGTTAGATTTTTACGACAATCCAATAGCTTCAGACACCAGATTTATTTAATTGATTAATCTGCTGTGGTGAGATTTTACTAGTTCAAGATTCTGGATTACTAGTCCAGCAACATAACCACTATGCTACCGTACTCACATGTTTTTCTATTCATTCTTGGAATGTAAGCATTGCTGCCAAGGCCAGCATTTATTGCCCATCCCTAATTTCCCTTCAGAAGGTGATGATCCGCAGTATCATAAAGCAATAAGCACACTGAGCAACAGTACATTTATGGACCAGCTCATTTATGCAGTGAAGAGAGAAATGAAAAGTGCTCTCCTGACAGCAACTGCAAAATCAATTCTGCCACTACCTTATTCAAGGGACAAAAGGGGCCATATAGGCCCAAAATGGTATTTGTAGGAAGCGTTTCGTCCTGGCTCTCAATTTAAAGACCCGATTACTTGAAAATTGCTGAAAAGAGAGACAGGTTGCCAAAGTTTTTTGTCTTGTACTCATCAGGACAATTTTAAACAATCACAACATTTTATATTGCAGGAGAAAAGGGTGCTGATTGGTTGGCAAGTCAACTCTGATTGGCTGAGGCGTTGACATGGAGACAGCAACAGGAAACTATAGGCTCCCCAAGTTCCCTGGTAATTCAAAAAATGCACAAGGTTTGAACTTATTCTTTTTCTTTGCAGAGAAAGGGTCTCTGCGTATGAATATATGTCGCTTCCAGTAAGCGTAAATGAGCCATGTTATGAGCTCAACTGATTATCCTAAATTATTTGTTATTGTATCTATTAGTGCACTCAGGATTGTTCAGCAAGTGCTACAGGTAGAAAGAGATCACATCTTGGGATATATTTACCTCCAGCTGCTAGCATGGGCGAGGGTGAAGAGATTCATTTCATAGTCCCACCCTCATTTTCGTTCACACTGGTGAAGGGGAAAATATGCGTTCAAGTCTTGTGTGACTGCTACATATTACTTTCATTCATATGACAAAAGTCAGTCATCGATTTCCATTTTAAATTGAAACCAAGCTTTTATACGGATTGAAACAAAATCAAAAATGGGAAACTCTCAGCAGGTAAGCAGGTGTTTGTGGAGAGAGAAACAGAGTTAATGGAGGCGAAGGGGGGTTTCGCCCGACAGCCAGAGAGCTGCCGAGAGCCCTGTATTGCCTCTTTTTGGGAAGGCCTGCCATATTAAGTGCCACTCAGGTATTTCACTGGACAGGGGCAGACCTTTCCTGAGATCAAGGACGCTGGGGGTGGAAGTTCACCACCGAGAGCTGCCGACCAATCAGAGACCAGCAGTTCTATCGAACAACAGCACCACCAGGATGGCAGCTGCTAGTGCTGCTTATGACACCCATCTGAAGCCTAGTATTATCACTGGATTCCAGGCCACGGGTGAGTGATGGTGAGACAGAGGGTGGGGAGAGGGCGGTGGGCATCAAAGGCAGCGGGGTGGTTCTCAGTGGGGCACCTCTTCCTGATGCCAGGTCCCTCGAACAGAAACAGAGTGCCTTTGAACAAAGGACCCCCCTCCCCAGGAACCCAACAGGATTTGCTTATCGTGCTCTCCGCATGGCAAGTCCCCCACCTGCTGCAGGGTTAATACCAGCAATGGTGGGTTGAGGCCCTTAAGTGGGCCTCAATTGGCAGCAGGACAGGAAGGCCTTCCACATGCCTTCCTGCTACGGACTTAATCGGCGTGAAGGCAGGAAGGCGGCGGGATCCCCACCAGCCACTCTCCCGCCTGATTAAATGCCCCCCCCTTCCCCACAAACTTACCAAGGGGGAAGGGCATTAAATTCCACTCAATGGTCGATGGCCCTTGTCAGAATTGGAAAATATTACAGATGAACAGCATTTAAAAAAGAAACACAGCAAAAAGGGGAATGGAAACACACAAACACTGTGCAAAAAACAATAGAATTATCTATGAATTGCTCAGGTGGCAAACAAGAGATGGCAATATTCATATTAACATGGGAAGGTGACCTGACATCTCCATTGATTATATCTACTGTTCATTTTTTTTCTCTTTCCCACAATCCTATCTGTTCTCATTGACATTATTATTTGGAAGGCAACACCTATTTCTTACAGATCACCTGATGTGGTGTGGTATAAAGCTCTCTCAACACTCTCCCAAAGATTGCAATTAACAGAAGGGCATATTTCCTATACTTAGCTATTTCCCTTTTTTTTATAACACCAGTCACCTCTGAATGATAGAGCCAACAGGGTGAAATGTAGGCACTCTATGCCATGAATTCCTGGTCAGAAACTACAAAAGAATAATCTGTAAATATCTGAGGGGTAGACTATATCCATCTGTACCTGGAATTAATTCAATCGCAAGTCCCACAAGTGAACCACTGTACCGATTTGTTCCTCCATGCTACAGGGTGCAAGAAGGAACTTGTATTTATATGGCGCCTCCATTAATCCCCACAGCACTTCACAGCTAATGAATTGCTTTTGAATTTTAATCACTGTTGTGGCAGCCATTTTATGCAGAGCAAAATCACACAAATAGCAATGAGATAAATGACTGAGTCATTTGTTTTTGGAGGAGCTTATGAAGGAAAACTGTTGGATAGGGCATTTGGAGAACTCCCCTACTGTGCCATAGGATTATTTACTCCCAAGGCGGCAAGCGCCTGATGTCAGCCAAAACTGGCAGCAACCCGCCAATCCAATCTCTGGGGACCCTGAGGGAATAAAGTCCCTAATTGGCAGCAGGAGCCTGTTGCTGGGGCTCCCGGCCCCAAGAGGGATATTTAATTGCTGTCCTACACCCGTAGAGTAAAAATCCTGCTGCCAAGAGCTGCCAGCCAATCAGAGGCCAGAAGCTCTTCATTACCAGCAGTGGCCTCTGGGAGTGGTGGCTTCTGCCGGTAATTCACTTGGGCCTTCACCAGGGATCCCTGGAGAAAGGTAAGTGAAGGTGGGATGGGGGTCGCAGGGAGGGAGTTTAATGGCAGGGATGGGAGTGGGGTCAGAAGCAAGGTAGGGTGGGGCTGGCTCTCAGTGGGCCCCTTTCCTGATACAGGGTCCATTGATTGAGCACTAGTGACTTTGAACGAGGGACTCCCCACCACCCCCTACCCAAGAAGGCCGCAGGCAGGTCTCTGTGGCAAGTTCCCCACCTGCTGCTGAATGTGGCAGGATGAGGTCCTTAAGTGGGAATTAATTGCTCAATTGGCCTCTGTGCAGGAAGGCCGCCTACAAGCCTTCCTTCCCTGGAGTTAATTGGTGGAGGCGGGATCTTCCCCATGCCTTGCTCCCTTCCTGTTGAAACAGCCCCCTTCCTACCTCCAATCTCTTAATGTCAGGGAGGGGGGCATTAAATTCTGCCCCCCAGCTCTGTTTAATATCCAACCAAAAGACAGCAGCTCCAACTTTGCAACATTGCACTGCACTGCAGTGAAATTCCAGCCGAGATCATGTGCACATCTACTCGGTAAAGATTGAGCCTGACTGAGAGACGAGATCGCTAAAACTGTGTTAAGCTAACAATTATTTTAACCTGACTTTTCATTTAATAAACAAAGCTAGAGCTTTATAGAGCAATACTAACCTGTTAATGGCTGCAGGAATACTTTAGTAACTGGATCTCCACTGTAAAAACCTCTTGCCAGGACAGTCATCTCTGTCTGAGATGGTTTGGGATTTTGACAACCTTTATAGAATCACATAGAAGTAAATCATTTATAAACTGCTTACTCTGGATAAACTCATAGCAGATACCTTTTTCATTTAATCCCATAATGTAGTAATCAAAGAATTCCAAGCCAGACAGAAATTCTCCCAACGATTCACCTTCGGAAAACTTACTGTGCTGTGGGAATCTATTTACGATTATGTTATTAATCCTATTGTCTGACAAGCAAAACCTCTCTCACATCAAGCTTCCAATTTCTCTCTTTCCACCACTTTAATCAATGAAGTTAACACTTTACTTAGTATGTCCCATTTTCAACACTATAGAAATGCATCTCTGCTACATAGGGATAGTGCCAGAAGGTGGAGTTGAGGTCAAGATCAGCTGCAATTTTATTGAACGGCAGAGTAAGCCAGAAGAGCCAAATGGCCTAGTCCAGCACTTATTTCTTATGTTCTTATCACAATCTTACTGGCCCCTTATTTTACTGATATTTGGGTATTGTGTTTTTCTCTGTACCTTACTCTTTTCCTTCAGAATGGCCCTTCACATGTTTTCTCCTGTTAAAATTGAGATTCAGTGCATCCTACCATATTTGAACTCATTCTTTCCTCACTCAGTTGTTCCATGTTCCTGAAATGTTTTAACACCCAAGAATAGGATTGTTTAATCACTATTCCACTTTTACTTTCAGCTTCTCTTTCATCCTGGGGAGGCTTACTGCATTATAGCCTTTGGCCTTTGACATTTGTTTCAGAAAGGTGACCAGCTATTAAAAGTTGAATTCTAATGATGGCACTCTGTCAATGTGCCAGTTACTTCCAATAGAGACTGACCTGCAACACATAGATTGACACCCACCACTCCCAACCTGGCGAGCGTTTCAATATCAAAGGCAAGCTTGGACAGCTAGGAACCCTTGGCTGCTCTAGTGCATTGTCCTGTCAAAGTTGCAGGGAAGCACGAAACATAGAAAATACAAGCAGGGGTAGACTATTTGGCCCTTTGAGCCTGCTCCGCCATTCAATATGTCCATGGCTGATCCTCTATCTCAATGCCACACTCCTGCTCTCTCCCCATACCCCTTGACACCTTTAGAGTCTAGAAATCTATCTATTTCCTTTTAAAATATATTCAGCGACTTGGCCTCCACATCCCTCTGTGGTAGAGAACTCCACAGGTTCACCGCCCTCTGAGTGAAGAAGTTTTTCCTTATCTCAGTCCTAAATGGTCTAGCCTGTATCCTGAGATTGTGACCCCTTGTTCTAGAACCCCTCCCAGTCAGAGGAAACATCATCCCGCATCCAGTCTGTCCAGCCCTGTCAGAATTTTATACGTTTCAATGAGATCCCCTCTCATGCTTCTAAACTCCAGTGAATACAGGCCTAGTCGGCCCAATCTCTCCTCATACGACAATCCTGCCATCCCAGGAATCAGTCTTGTGAACCTTTGCTGCACTCCCTCTGTGGCAAGTATATCCTTTCTTAGGTAAGGAGATCAAACTGCACACACTACTCCAGGTGTGGTCTCACCAAAGGCTGCAGTAAGACAACCTTGCTCCTGTACTCAAGTCCTCTCGCAACGAGGGCCAAGATACCATTTGCCTTCTTAACTTTTTGCTGCACCTGCATGCTTGCTTTCAGTGATTGGTGTACAAGGACACCGTGGTCCCTTTGTACATCAACATTTCCCAATCTAGCAGCATTTAAATAATTCTCTGCCATTCTGTTTTTCCTACCAAAATGGATAACTTCACACTTAATCATGTTACACTGCATCTGCCATGTATTTGCCCACTCACTTAATGTGTATAAATCACATTGAAGCCTCTTAACATCCTCCTCACCACTCACATTCCCACCTAGTTTTGTCATCAGCAAACTTGGAAATATTACATTTGCTTCACTGATCCAAATCATTGATATATATTGTGAATAGCTGGGGCCCAAGCACTGATCCCTGCAGTACCCCACTAGTCACCACCTGTCACTCCGAAAAAGACCCATTTATTCCTACTCTCTGTTTCATGTCTGCTAACCAATTTTCAATCCATGCCAATGTATTACCCCCAATCCCATGTGCTTTAATTTTGCACACTAACCTCTTATGTGGGACTTTATCAAAACAGAAGCTAAAAAGCAGCTCTGGTGCCTGGCATGCAAAATCTCGGTGGGGATAAAGGGGATAAGTTCATCATAAAGCAAATGTTTTATCAGTTTGTCTCTAACTTTGAATCCAAAGAAAGATCTATGCGAAACTGTCCTTGAGTTAATATTAACCTTTGAAGTCTATACCAATGCATCTTTCCACCATGCTTTTGCAGCCCTGTCCATTTATCATTTTAGGGGTTTATCAGCAGCTGATTCATTCTGGAGCAGATGTAATTGTATACTTTACCCTGGGTTTCTTCAGTACACATCATGTGTGTCATTCCTTCGGTTGTATTTTTACCAATTGCTCGATCTATCATCATCCTATTCACAGAGACATGACCTCTGACCTGTGGCAAACATGGCAGCATTAGCTTTAATATTTGTGTCAACAATCCCATTCTACAAGGGAAAACCTACCTTCTTAAGGCTTAATTTCATTTCACGAACTTTCTAAATGTGTCACAATTGTTCCCACTCTCCTCAAACAGCTTAAAACTAGGTCTAAATCAGAGTTTAACCTGTCAGGTCAATTAATTCATGTGGAGGAGGAATTCTGATGTGCGAGTTTATTTCACCCATTTTCACTCTAGATAATTTTTTTGTTTCCTTTTTTAATCTACTCTCGTCAGTGAACCCAAGCTCCCTAAACCTTCAAGTGTGTTTTCACTTTTCCTAACAATAACAACTTGCCTAGCATCTTTACAGCATCTTTAATGTGGTGAATGTCCCAAGCTGCTTCATAGGAGTGTAATCAGACAGAAATGGATGCTTAAGGCAAAGGAGATAGGAGGAGGGATAACCAAAAGATTGATCAGAGGTGTACTTTAAGGACGGTTTTAAAGGAGGAAAGGGAGGGAGGGAGAGGAGCAGACAAACTTAGAGAAGGAACTCAGGAGCACTGGATAATGAACTGATTGTTTTTTTTAAATTACTTCAGTTACAATTTCAATCCTGTGCACTGTGAGATCCTCATTTTCAGAAGGTGAGAAAATAACATTACTCTAGATCTTATTTTACCCTTTAAAATGCCTCACAAAATGTATTAAATAGCAATAGGAACAACATCAAGACGTATTTAGAGTAGTAATTAAGCTTTGCTAACTCCTTGTATAGTACATTGTATTGCACTAAACTACCCTCCATACCAAAACATAGTATAATTGATTGTCATAAATAGAGTTGCACTTTTTACTTTTATCACTACAGAGTTTATTTGGCTTAGTTAACTCTGCCAGAATTTCAACCAGGCTCTCTTTAAAAGCTCCTGATATGCTCCTATATCTTTGAAAACCCCAAATACTGATCTGAAAAAGGCCAGCTGATTGAAACCTTTCAGGAAGTTTGCGGCTGATGTCAGGAAGCACTTCGTCACACAAGGGAAGTACACAAAGGGTAGCTGAAATCTGGAACTCTCTCCCCCAAAAAGCTGTTGAGGTTGGGGGTTCAATTAAAAATTTTAAAACAGGGATTGATAGATTTTTGTTGGGCAAGGGTATTATGGGTTATGATCTAATTGCATGGCAGCACAGGCTTGAGCATCTGAATGGCCTCCTTCTGTTCATATGTTCCAGTAACAAATAAGATCGTAGCCACAAGACACTGGAGAAGAATTACTGCTGAATGAAATCATTCAATTATAGTGCAGATCTTCAAAACAGCACTTTTTTGTTCAGTTGGACACCTGAAGCACATGGAAACCCTCACATTGCTTAAATGAAACTACTGAGAAAATCTGCACATTTTTGCTTGTTTGATATGCAGTGCACGCTCTCATACACACCTTGGTCATTTAGTGTCTAGTGGGCTTTGATTTACAGGGAGAGTGCGTACTTTGTATTAGGCAAACCTTTTTAGCCAGTATGTAGAAAGCCCAACAAGGGAGGGGACAGTTCTGGACCTAATATTCAGAAATGAGCACGGGCAGGTGGAAGGTAGTGGGCAGTTTGGAGATAGTGACCATAACTCAGCTAGATTTAGGATAATTGTGGAAAAGGATAAGGTTGGGCCAGGAATAAAAGTTCTAAACTGGGGAAAGGATAATTTTACTAAGATCAGATACGCTTTGGTCCAAGTGGGCTGAGAGCAGCTACTTGCAGATAAAACTGTGTCAGAGCAGTGGGAGGCATTCAAACAGGAAACATCGAGAGTACAGGGCAAATATGTTCCCGTAAAGACAAAGGAGGAGACCAAGTCTGGAGAACTCTGTATGTCAAGGGACATCAAGGTTAGGATTAAGAAAAAAGAGAAGTTTATGGCAGATACTGAGGACTCAATATGACAGAGTCCCTAAAGGAGTATAGAAAGTGCAGGTGGGAACTTAAAATGAAATTAGGAAAGCTAAGAGAGTGCATGAGAAAGCATTGGTGGGTGGAATAAAGGAAAACCCAAAGGGGTTTTTTAAATATATAAATAGCAAGAGAACAACTAGGGAAAGAGTAGGGCCAATTAGGGACCATTGAGGTAATGTGTGTGTGGACCCAGAAGACATGGGTACAGTCCTCAATGAATACTTAGCATCGGTCTTCATAATGGAAAAGGACGACGCAGGTATAGACATCCGGATGGAGGACTGTGAAATATTAGAGGAAATTAACATAAAGAGAAAGGAGGTACTAGCGTGTTTAGCGGCCTTAAAAGCGGATAAATCCGCAGGTCCGGATGAGATGTATCCCAGGCAGTTGAGGGAAGCAAGGGAAGAAATATCTAGGACAAAAACAAAAATAAAAATACCTGGAAAAACTCAGCAGGTCTGACAGCATCCGGAGAGGAACACAGTTAACGTTTCGAGTTTGTATGACTTTTCAACAGAACTAAGGAAAAATAGAAGAGAGGTGAAATATAAGCTGGTTTAAGGTGGGGTGGGACAGGTAGAGCTAGATAGGGGGCCAGTGATAGGTGGAGATAACCAAAAGATGTCATAGACAAATAGACAAAGAGGTGTTGACGGTGGTGATATTAGCTAAGAAATGTGCTAATAGGTGACATTAAGAGTAGAAAGCAGGACAAGCAAGGTACAGATAGCCCTAGTGGGGGTGGGGTGGGGGGGGAAGGGATCGAAATAGGCTAACAGGTAGAGATAAAACAATGGATGGAAATACATTTAAAAATAATGGAAATAGGTGGGAAAAGAAAAATCTATATAAATTATTGGAAAAAAGGGGGATCGGAAAGGGGTTGGGGATGGAGGAGAGAGTTCATGATCTAAAGTTGTTGAACTCAATATTCAGTCTGGAAGGCTGTAAAGTGCCTAGTCGGAAGATGAGGTGCTGTTCCTCCAGTTTGCGTTGAGCTTCACTGGAACATTGCAGCAGGCCAAGGACGGACTTGTGGGCATGAGAGCAGGGTGGAGTGTTGAAATGGCAAGTGACAGGGAGGTCTGGGTCATGCTTGCGGACAGACCAAAGGTGTTCCGCAAAGTGGTCACCCAGTCTGCGTTTGGTCTCTCCAATGTAGAGGAAACCGCATTTTGAGCAGCGAATGCAATAGACTAAATTGAGGGAAGTGCAAGTGAAAGCTGTTTCACTTGAAAGGAGTGTTTGGGCCCTTGGATGGTGAGGAGAGGGGAAGTAAAGGGGCAGGTATTGCACCTTCTGCGGTTGCATGGGAAGGTGCCATGGGAGGGGGTTGAGGTGTAGGGGGTAATGGAGGAGTGGACCAGGGTGTCCTGGAGGGAACGATCCCTGCAGAATGCCGCCGCGGGGGTGAAGGGAAGATGTGTTTGGTGGTGGCATCATGCTGGAGTTGGCAGAAATGGCGGAGGATGATCCTTTAAATGCGGAGGCTGGTGGGGTGATAAGTGAGGACAAGGGGGACCCTATCATGGTTCTGGGAGGGACAGGAAGGTGTGAGGGTGGATGCGCGGGAGATGGGCTGGACACAGTTGCGGACCCTGTCAACCACCGTGGGTGGAAAACCTCGGTTAAGGAAGAAGGAAGACATGTCAGAGGAACTGTTTTTGAAAGTGGCATCATCAGAACAGATGTGACGGAGGCGAAGGAACTGAGAGAATGGGATGGAGTCTTTACAGGAAGCGGGGTATGAGGAGCTGTAGTCGAGGTAGCTGTGGGAGTCGGTAGGCTTGTAATGAATATTGGTGGACAGTCTATCACCAGAAATTGAGACAGAGAGGTCAAGGAAGGGAAGGGAAGTGTCAGAGATGGACCATGTGAAAATGATGGAGGGGTGGAAATTGGAAGCAAAATTAATAAATTTTTCCAGGTCCAGGCGAGAGCATGAAGCAGCACCGAAGCAGTCATCGATGTACCGGAGAAAGAGTTGTGGGAGGGGGCCGGAGTAGGACTGGAACAAGGAATGTTCCACATACCCCATAAAGAGACAGGCATAACTGGGACTGGGCAGTAATTTTCAAATCCTCTCTGGCCACAGGTGAGGTGCCAGAGGACTGGAGGACTGCTAATATTTTTGCATTATTAAAAAAGGGAGGAAGGGATAGACCAGGAAATTACAGGCCAGTCAGTCTAACCTCGGTGGTGGGGAAGTTACTAGGAAGAATTCTGAGGGACAGAATATATCTGCACTTGGAGAGGCAAGGATTAATCAGGGATAAACAGCATGGATTTGTTAAGGGAAGATCAGGTTTGACAAATTTGATCGAATTTTTTGAGGAGGAAACCAGGAGTGTTGATGAGGGTAATGCATTTGCTGTGGTCTACATGGACCTTTTGATAAGGTCCCTCATGACAGACTGGTCAAGAAAGTAAGAGCCCCTGGGATCCAAGGCAAAGTGACACGTTGGATCCAAAATTGGCTGAGAGGCAGGAAGCAGAGGGCGATGGTAGAGGGATATTTGTGTGACTGGAAGTCTGTTTCCAGTGGGGTTCCGCAGGGCTTGGTGCTGGGGCCCTTGCTGTTTGTGGTGCACATAAATGATTTGGACTTAAATGTGGGGGTTATGATCAAGAAGTTTGCAGATGACACGAAAATTGGTAGGGTGGAAAATTGGTAGGGAGGAGGATAGCTGTAAACTGTAGGAGAATATCAATGGACCGGTCAGGTGGGCAGAGCAGTGGCAAATGGAATTCAACTCGGAAAAGTGTGGGGTAATACACTTGGGGAGAGCTAACAAGGCAAGGAGTTACACTATGAATGGTAGGACCCTGGAAAGCACTGAAGATCAGAGGGACCTTGGTGTGCATATCCACAGATCCCTGAAGGTAGCAGGGCAGGCAGATAAGGCGGTTAAGAAGGCATATGGGATACTTGCCTTCATTAGTCAAGGCATAGAATATAAGAGCAGGGAGGTTATGCTGGAACTGTATAAAATGCTGTTTCGGCGTGCAGTTCTGGTCACCACATTGTAGGAAGGATGTGATTGCACTGGGGAGGGTGCAGAGGAGATTTACCAGGATGTTGCCTGGGCTGGAGGGTGTGAGCTATGAGGAAAGATTGGATAGGCTGGGGTTGTTTTCCTTGGAGCAGCAAAGGTTGAGAGGGGACCTGATAGAGGTGTATAAGATTAGGGGCATAGATAGGGTGGATAGGAAGGCACTTTTTCCATTAGTAGAGGGGTCAATAACCAAGGGGGATAGATTTAAGGTAAGAGGTAGAAGGCTAAGAGGGGAATTGAGGAGAAAGTTTTTCACCCAGAGGATGGTGGGAGTCTGGAACTCACTGCCTGAAAGGGTGGTTGAGTCAGAAACTCTCGTAATATTTAAGAAGTATTTAGATATTCACTTGCATTGCCATAGCCTCCAGGGCTATGGGCCAAGCGCTGGAAAATGGGATTAGTGTAGTCAGATCTTTGTTGACTGGCGCGGACATGATGGGCAAAATGGCCTCCTCCTGTGCTGAGTCTATGAGTCAAACAAAATTGCTTCTGTGGATTTCTCAGTAATTGTTTTCAGAGCCACTGAAGTCTATTCTACTGACGGAAAATAGATTCAGAAACCTTCACATAAAACAACTTCACGAAGCACTGAAGATCACCTCAAGCCCTTGCTGTTGCTCTTGAGAACTGTAACTTTGTAAATCCAATGAAGCCATCTAGTGGCAGGGATTGAGTACCTCACCAATTCCACTACAAATGGCTGTCATTCTGCTTACAACATTGTCAACACATGGGACCAGGGAAAATCACCTCCCATTATCATTTGCTATCCTATTCA
This sequence comes from Cetorhinus maximus, assembly GCF_964194155.1. NCBI lineage: Eukaryota > Metazoa > Chordata > Chondrichthyes > Lamniformes > Cetorhinidae > Cetorhinus > Cetorhinus maximus. The sequence goes on along the minus strand of NC_135893.1, from coordinate 73,355,768 downwards.
GTGTTCCTAGTGGGTATGATGTCACAGGCACCAGCAGACCATCAGTTACTCATCCATGTATGGACATTTCCTAACAAGACTGGACTTTTCCAGCGTGAGTGGATATCACGAGGAAGCAGGAGGCCGGGGTGGGGGGGGGGGGGGGGTGGCGGGGTAGGTGGTGTTGGGGTGCGATGTTCATCACCTGTAATTTCCAGCCACAGTCACTGGATCATGAACAGGAGTCCAAATTCTTGCTGGGAACGGAGACTGAACAGCAGCAGATCTCATTCCTGTGCCAGTAACTTAGAAATGTGATGATGTGGTGACTAGATAAAGGAGCTAGGTACAGCCATCTCATAGTCAGTTTTGAAAGAAAATACAAAATCACTACGCTGACTCAATTTTAGAGTCAAATGGGGTAGAAATTTGTCTTGGGCAGTACTCCTATTTATATGGATAGCTCAACATTCAGTTCTATTTAAGTCAATACTGAATATATTGAATTGAATATTGGGTGTGGATATCCTGGTGAATCGATATGACCATATAATGCTACTGGCCACAGAGGAATTTCCACCCCATTGGCTTCAGGACATTGTTGGTATGATTGGTGCTGTGATGAATGTTGCACAAAGTGAAGATGTATGCAATCAATTAAATAAAACAAAGAGATACGTACCAGAGCCAGGTAAACCTTGGTTACTATACGATCTCTGAAACACCGATAGGCCTTGGCAGCTGCCATCTTACTAAAAGCAATACACAGCGCCCCACTGGTGGAAAAGTCTAGCTGATGGCAAAATCTGTCCAGAAACATATAACAAAATGATTGGAATCACAACAGCAAATGCCCCTTCCCTTGCCTTAAGTAACCAGACTTCTGATGAAGTTCAAGGAAAGATGGTAGCTGAAATCTGTCAAACTTACTTTAAGCCTACATGTTGAACCAATGGTTTATGGGATGCCTTCCAGTACGTGGACAAAAATAAGACCACCATCATGGCAACACAGGTGAATTGTGAGTTGTACCTGATCTGTGTCACAAAAGATCTGGCAATATGCAATGCCACTGCGGTTAATAGGATATCCTTTGCCATCCACCCACGACCATTACCATTTAGAAGGACAAGGGCAGCAGATAGATGGGAGCACCACCACCAGTTCCCCTCCAAGCCACACACCATCCTGACTTGGAAATATATCGCCCTTCCTTCGCTGTCACTGGGTCAAAATCCTGGAACACCCTCCCTAACAGCACTGTGGGTGTACTTAAACCACATGGACTGCAGCGGTTCAAGAAGGCAGCTCACCACCACATTCTCAATGGCAACTAGGGATGGGCAATAAATGCTGGCCCAGCTAGCGAAACCCACATCCCATGAATGAATAAAAAAAATCTACACCTCTAATCCAAAATAGCTAAAGGTAAATGAATTATTCAGCAGTCACATAGCACACAATGGGCAGTAAAATATGAAATTAATTAAAACACATTCTTGGATAATACCATAACCAAACCTTGGGTTAGCAGTTTACAGCTAGCCACATTGACCAGTATCTATTATACTGATGTTCTACCCTCTTAAATATAATAAACTAAAAAGAATACAATAGGTTTTTTCTGCTGCTGGATGATTCAGCAGAAAATAAATTTTTCTAATTTTCTCACCAATTGTCTTCCATCCCGTTTCTTTTTGCAAAGGTGCTAATTCCTGGCTGGATTATGGCTCCATGGGCTTAACCCATGCGTTATGGACAGATTTAATGCCCTCCCCAAAGCGAGTTTGGAGGCGGGGGGAAGTTTAATCAGGCGGGAGGGTGCTGGGTGAGGATGCCGCTGCCTTTCCATCTCTGCTCCAATTAAGTCTGGGGAGAGAAGGTTTGTGGACGGACTTCCTGCCCTACTGCCCACTTAAGGGCCTCAGCTCGCCACAACTGGCATTCAAGCAATGATGAACAGGGCAGTCGCCATGCAGGAAATTTGAAAATCAAACTTTGTCAGGGTTGCTTGCGGTCTCCCAGGAAGGAAAGGGGGATCCTTATTCAAAGGCACTCAGTATCTCACCAAGGAACCCGGCATTGGGAAGGGGGAGTGGCGGGGGAGGGGGGGGGGGGGGGGGGGGGGGGGCAAGAATGGTGAGAGCCTATCTGCTTCCCCCTTCCCCCTATCTCCCACAACACCCGCCCCATCCCCATCCTGCCCTCACACACCTGTGGCCTGGGTCCCTTGGTTAGCCTAGGTGCAATGCCAGCAGCTCTCACAGGATCAGGGGACGGTTTTTCTGTCACCAGCGTCCTTGGTGCTGAAGAATGTCCGCCGCTGGCCGCTTAGAAGCACTTAATGCAGGTCTTCCCCAAAGGAGATGACACAGGGCTCTCGCTGTCTTCAACTGGCAGGCAAGACCCCCATGGCCTGCATCAAATACTGCCCTTGGTGTGTGTGAGCCTTGAATACTGTTGCAAGTTATTCAGCGTTCTAGACTATCACAGCCAGCCATGTCCATGTACATGCATTTCCAGCCAGATCATTGGATAAAGTTGTAATAGGCATTTGATAAGGTGCCACAAAGATTATTACAGAAAATAAAAGCGCATGGTGTAGTGGGTAACATATTAGCATGGATAGAAGATTGGCTGGCTGGCAGAAAACAGAGAGTATGCATAAATGGGTTTTTTTCTGATTGGCAGGATGTGATGAGTGCAGTCCCACAGGGGTCTGTACTGGGGCCTCGACTTTTTAGGATTTACATCAATGACTTAAATGAGGGGAGTGAAGTCATGGTAGCTAAATTGGCAGATGACACAAAGATAGGCAGGAAAGTATGTTGTGAAAAGGACATAAGGAGGTTGCAGATGGATATAGATAGGTTGAGTGAATGGGCAAAGATCTGGCAAATGGAGTTTGATGTGGGAAAATGTGAAGTTGTTCACTTTGGCAGGAAGAACAAAAAAGCAGAGTATTACTTGAATGGAAAATGGCTACAGAATTCTGAGGTGCAGAGAGATCTAGGTGTTCTAGTACATAAGTCACAAAAAGTTAGTATGCAGGTACAGCAAGTAATTAAGAAGGCTAATGGAATGCTATTCTTTATTACGAGAGGGATTGAACATAAAATTAAGGATGTTATGCTTCAGTTATACAGGGCATTGGTGAGATTGCATCTTGAATACTGTGCACAGTTTTGGTCTCCTTATTTAAGGAAGGATGTAAATGTATTGGAGGCGGTTCACAGGAGGTTTATTAGATTGATACCTGGAATGAGTGGGTTGTCTTATGAGGAAAGGTTGGACAGACTGGGCTTGTTTCCAATGGAGTTTAGAAGAGTGAGGGGTGATTTGATTGAAGTATACAAGATCCTGAATAGCCTTGACAAGATGGACAATTAAAGGATGTTTCCTCTTGTGGGTGAACTAGGAGACACTGTTTTAAAATTAGGAGTTGTCCTTTTAGGACAGAGATATGGGGATACTTTTTCTCTCAGGGGGTAGTGAGACTTTGGAATTCTCTGCCTCAGAAGGTGGTGGAGGCAGGGCCATTGAATATTTTTAAGGCGGAGGTAGATGGATTCTTGTTAGGCAAGGGAATCAAAGGTTATCGGGGTTAGATGGGAATGTGGAAATCGAAACACAAGACGATCAGGCATGATCTTATTGAATGTCAGAACAGGCTCGAGGGGCTGAATGGTCTACTCCTGTTCCTATTTCTTATGTTCTTATGTAGTAGAAGCTTTGGCCAATAGTCTACTCTTTAACCCTCCAAAATTACCGAGACCCAGTGCCACAGTCTTAATGAAATCAACTATCTCAGCATGGATAAATTTCTTCGGCTACTTCACTGGATAAATTCATCAAAACCGTCAGGAATGCTAAAGACTGTTGCTTCAGGACCTTGGACTCCATCCAGCATGGAATATTAATTAGTCTCTTGGTGTCGTCACAATTAAGCAACCGCTGACCTCAAATTGCCAAGCATATATTACAACAGCAACTTGCCTTTTTATGACACCTTTAAAGTAGTAAAATGTCCCAAGGAACTTACAAAAGACTTCTGGGAGCTAGTGTTTCTGGCTTGTCAACCATGAGCTTCAGGCTTCCTGTCATTTAATTTGCTACCAAATCCAAGCCTTAAAATATCCAAAAGGGACTGTCTTTAATAACATTACCCTCAGTTTTACTGCCCCAAGAATTGATGGCAGAGAAACTAACTAGTACAATTGGTTAATAAATATAAACAAAGAAACCCACAGGTATCTTTTCTCAATGAATGTTTGAATTGGCAGGTATTTTTCTAGTCATTTCTTAGAATCCTTACTTGTATCACAAAAGTTAATGGGCTGAATTTTGCCGTTGGCAAGCAGGGGCCGGGGCCCGCTTGCCGCGCGCAAAATGACGCGGGATGATGTCGGGGGTTCCCTCTGACGTCATCCCGCCCCATTTAAATATTCAGGAAGGTGGGGGCACAGCGAAATCAGCTGTCCGCCCGCCGACCTGTCAATGGCCAATTGAGGCCATTGACATGATCATTAGAACAATTAAAGGACCTGCCCAACCAACCTTAAGGCTGGTGGGCAGGCCAGGAGCCCCGGCGGGCTTCTGAAAAAACACGAAACCTCGTCCACCAGTGGGATGAGGTTTCATGTAGGGTTTAAAAAGTTTAATAAAGTTTTAGTGAAATTTATGAACATGTCCCATCTCACGTGACATTGTCACATGAGGGGGACATGTTAAGGATTTTTTTTTCTATTTTTAATGTTTTCACAACTGTCAGCAATCTCCCTGAGGCAGCACTTAGCCTCAGGGAGATGTGCGCTCTTTCGTGCGCATGCGCAAAAGAGCACACTCTCGCATTTGGGGAATCTTCCCCTGCCCGCACAGTAAGTGCATAGCGCCAGGCGTCACGCTGGGTGGGCCTTAATTGGCCCGGCCACTTAAAATGGCAGCGGGGCCCGCTTCTCCGGCGGGGATCGGCTCCCTGCCCGCCGGAGATTGGGTCAGGCCCGCCCGCCCGGAAGGCAAAAAATTCTGCCCAATGTGTGGCCTCAAGCTCATTTTTAGAAATTGAGAATTGTCTGGCTTTCACAGTTTATAATTTGTGATAATGTTGTGTCCTAACTGTATTTAACGCAAGACCAGGGCCCAGCAACAGTGATACCTGTCTCAAGTGCTTCATTCCCCACAGCTGGAAGCAAAGTACAGCTGTAATATAAGGGTCTGGCACATAAGGGTTAATGTGGGACTGACTGCAGTACCGCCCACACAGTGATGTAAGAAAGCACATGACCCACACCCAGGGTCAGTCTCTGTTGGACAGAGCTGTGTGTACCAGCAAGCATTGAGACAGCTCCTAGCTTGTACTCTTTACTGTACATTTGTAAATAGTTCTAGAGTCAATTAAGACTTACAGTTAGCCTATGTATGACTACAAAGACTTCTTCAAACCTATCAAACTGTATCAAACACCCTACAACATGGTGGCAGCTCTTGGAAAAACCCAGAAACTCAGAAAAGCTGGAGCAGAAATTCAAAAGCTGGAAAATTAAAGGAGCAGCATTCTGATCTGACTGAAAGCACCTGGGTGAAGACACAGATGGAGATCGCCTGAGAGAAGCTCCATAGCAGAATTAGAAGTAGAGGGAAGAAGGGAAAAAAGCTCCACTGTGCAGCTGAGGACTCCAGAGATCGCGTGGAGGTTCAGTTTGAATACCCACGGATTGCAGAGTCAAAAGACCTAGCAGGGGTGAGCTAAAAAATTATGTTCTTGGCCAGATCAGAGCAGCTCATTTCCGACGGCACTGTGACCAGCCAGATTCCCGAGTCAACGCCTGAACAAAGCTTGTTGAAGACAAATGTAGGTCTCTTACAGTCCAAAACAAGAGAATTTATAATAGGGAACAAGGAAATGGTAGTGCAATTAAACAACGACTTTAGTTCTCTCTTCACAGAGGAAGACACAAATAACTTCCCAGAAATGCTAGGGAACCAAGGGTCTAGTGAGAAGGAGGAATTGAAAGAAATTAGTATTACTATAAAAATAGTGCTGGAGAAATTAATGGGACTGAAAGCCAATATATCCCCAGGGCCTGATAATCTACATCCCAGGGTACTACAGGAGGTGGCCATGGAAACAGTGGATGCGTTGGTTTTCATCTTCCAAAATTCTGTAGATTCTGGAAGAGTCCTGGCAGTTTGGAGAGTGGCAAATGTAACCCCACTATTTAAAAAAAAAGGAAGGAGAAAACAGGGAACTACAGACCGGTTAACCTAACATCAATAGTAGGGAAAATGCTAGACTCTATTATAAAGGGTGTGATAACAGGACACTTAGAAAATATCAACGGGGATTAGACAAAGTCAACATGGATTTATGAAAGGGAAATCATGGTTGACAAACCGACTGGAGTTTTTTGAGGATGTAACTAGCAAAATACATAAGTGCATTTGGATTTTCAGAAAGCTTTTGATAAAGGCCCACATAAGAGGTTAGTGTGTAAAATTATGGCACATGGGATTGGGCGGGGGGGGTAATATATTGGCATGGACTGAGAATTGGTTAGCAGACAGGAAACAGAAAGTAGGAATAAATGGGTCTTTTTTAGAGTGGTAGGCAGTGACTAGTGGGGTACTGCAGGGATCAGCGCTTGGGCCCCTGCTATTCACAATATATATCAATGATTTGGATGTGGGAACCAAATGTAATATTTCCAAGTTTGCTAATGACATGAAACTTGGTGGGAATGTGAGTGGTGAGGAGGATGGTATGAGGTTTCATGGCAATTAGACAAGTTAAGTGAGTGGGCAAATACATGGCAGATGCAGTATGACGTGGTAAGTGTGAAGTTATCCATTTCGGTAGGAAAAACAGAATGGCAGAGTATTATTTAAATGGTGCTAGATTGGGAAATGTTGATGTACGAAGGGACCTGGGTGTCCTTGTTCAGCAAGCAGTTAAAAAGGCAAATGGTATGTTGGCCTTCATTGCAAGAGGACTCCTTGGTGAGACCACACTGGAGTATTGTTTGCAGTTTTGGTCTCCTTACCTAAGAAAGGATATACTTGCCTTAGAGGGAGTGCAGCGAAGGTTCACCAAATTGATTTCTGGGATGGCAGGATTGGCGTATGAGGAGAAACTGGGTCGACCAGGCCTGTACTCAATGGAATTTAGAAGAATGGGAGGGGATCTCATAAAACATATAAAATTCTGACAGGGCTGGACAGACTGGATGCAGGGATGATGTTTCATTTGGCTGAAGGTGTGTCTCGGACAAGGGGTCACAGTCGCAGGATACGGGGTAGGCCATTTAGAATTGAGATGAGGAGAAACTTCTTCACTCAGAGGGTGGTGAACCTGTGAGATTTTCAACCACAAAAGGCTGTGGAGGCCAAGTCACTGATTATATTTAAGAAAGAAATAGATAGATTTCTGGACTCGAAAGGCGTCAAGTGGTATGGGGAGAGCGCAGGAATATGGCATTGAGATAGAGGATCAGCCATTATCATATTGAATGACAGAGCAGGCTCAAAGGGCAGAATGACCTACTCCTGCTCCTGTTTTCTACGTTTCTAACCCTGTGAACGACAAAATTTCTCCTCATCTCAGTCCTAAATGGTCAATCCCTTAACCTGAGACTGTGCCCCCGTGCTCTAGATTCCCCAACCAGAGGAAACAATCTCATTGTCTACCCTGTCAGGCCCATTTCGGAGTCTTGTATGTTTCAAAGAGATCACCTCTCATTTTTCTAAACTCCATACAATATAGGTCCAATTTACTCAGTCTCTCATCACAGGACAACACCCGCATTGCAGGGACCAATCGAGTGAATGTTCACTGTACTGCCTCCAATGTAAGTTTATCTTTACTTAAATATGGAGACCAAAATTCACACAGTACTCCAGGCGTGGTCTCACCAAAGTCCGGAGTGACCAACTGTCCTGAATTTTCTGGGACTATCCTGTACTTATCGACCCGCTTCCCGGGACACGTTTTGTCCCAGATTTTTGCCCTCTCTACAGATCTATAGACTTTTGGCAGGATTTTCCAATCCCGCCAGTGGCGAGCATCGTTGCAAACAAGACAGGAAAATTTGGAGAGCAGCCAAAAGTCAGTTGAAAATCCCGCTGTTTGTTTTGTGCCTGCTCTGGCCACGGTACACTGGTGGCTCAAGTTTGGGTCTGTCCAGTGCCCTCCTACCCCAGGTCCCCGGTCTCACCAGCCATCCCCACCGCCCCCCACCCTTGGCTGTTGCCATGGTCTTGCCACCCTGTCATGGCGAAGTGTCCCTTAATTGTTTCACCCAGAGTTGGTCATCCTTCCCACCCTGTACAACTGTAGCAAGACTTGTACTCAATTCCCCTTGCAATAAAGGCCAAGATGCCATTTGCCTTCCTAATTGCTTGCAGTACCTGCATGCTAATTTTCTGTGCCCCTTGTACGAGAACACCCAAGTCCTTCTGAATATTAACGTTTACAAGTTTCACACCTTTTAAAAAATATTCTGCTTTTCTATTCTTACAACCAAATGAATAACTTCACACTTCCCCGCATTACACTCCATCTGCCATCTTGTTGCCCACTCACTTAACCTGTCTATATTTGTTCAATGTCTCTGTTATTTCCTCATTCCCATAATAATTTATCCTGTCTCTGCTATGTTTATTTTAGCTGCTCTCTTACTTTTTATGTTTGTAAGAGCTCTTACAATCTACAATCCAGCTAGTTTGCTCTCATATACTACTACTTCCCTTTTTATCAACTTTTTGGTGGCCCTGAAGTCATCACTGGCTATGACTCACACAAAAGGAATTTCTGGCCTTCAAAACAGCAGCAACCTCGTTATCTCTAAAGAGGTGTGAATGCCCCCCTGTGACTGCAGAGCTCAAATCCCAAGGAAATGTACAAAAGCCCTTTACATTTTTAAGGCATGGCCCTGGCCAATGGAGACGATCAGTCTGTAAAAACAAAAGGACCCTGAAACCTCTGTTGAACTTATTAATGGGTGAAACATTAACCCTCTCAAGAATCCAGACAAGGGATATACATCCTTTGTCTAACACAAGGTGGAGAAGAGGGAGTCGTGTCACATGACACATCTTCCTCCACTCCCTCCCCCCACCCCCCAAGCTGCTAGAACCTGTAATTTGCTTTGAGGAGATGAAAAGGGCAGAGTGCCATTTTTCATCTAGCAGGCAATAGCAGAGAAAGGGCTCTGTCTAGGATTTTGAATACCTGGTTTCCCACCTACACTGTTTTCTACTGGAAGTTCTGAACTTTTGTACCAACGCCTACAAGATTAAATCATCTCTACATGGAATGTAGACTACCATCGTGGAAGTCATTGCTACTGGAAAAGTGAATTACCCATCATCAGCTTCAGCCTGCTAATCCCTGTGAAATGATACACCATTGGACTTTTGATTTTGGCTCTGGACTCAAGTGAAACAATAATTCTTATTCTGTCTATGGTCTTTGCCCTGTACCTTTCTTTCTCTTATCCCTCTCTTATTGTATGAATGTACCGGGGTTATGTAACGACACCCCATTGAGTGTGTGTAAAAATAAACTAACCCATTTAGTTCACCCATTCTCGGGTTTGTTGTGGGGTTATTAATAGACAATTGGATCATACCAAAACTGACTGGTTGGGAAAATACGCCACCACATATTGAGAGGGAAATCAAAAATCAAAAACACCTTTCTGTTTGCAGATGGGTGGTGAGAGGAGAAATTAGGGCTGTTTAAATTAAACCACTCCCCCCACTCCTGCCCGTTACAAACCTTATAAACCTTTATTTTAATCTAATAGTATCCTTAACTTCCTCAGTAAACTACAGATGGATCTTTCTTGCTGAGTGTTTGTTTTTCTATTGAATGATTTTTGTTGAAAATTTTGAATTGTTTCTTTAAATGTTTCCCACTGTTTATTTACAGCCATACATTTAGTCTACCCAATCAACCGTAGCCAGTTCTCTTACATCCTTCTTACATACCTATGTAATCGGCATTGTTAAGTTTAAGATTCTGGTTCGTGATTGGAGTATGTTGCTTTCAAACTGAGCATGGAATTTAATTGCATTACGGATCACTAGTTCCCAGCAGATCTTTTACTATGAGGTTACTAACTCACCCTTCCTCAATTACATAGTACTAGTTGTAAAATAGCTTTAAGCCCAGTTGGTTCCACAATGCATTACTCCAAGATTATGTCATGAAAACATTCTACAAATTCACCTTCTAGAGCACCCTTGCCAATTTGATTGGTCCAGTCCAAATGAAGATTAAAACCCCCACAATTATTATATTGCCTTTGTTACATGCCCCAAGAATTTCTTTTTTACTGCTCTGTCCAACAGTATAACTATTGTCAAGGGGTTTATAAATGCTCCCAACAGCATTTTTTGACTTTTGATATTCCTCATCTCCACCCAGACTGATTCTACTTCATGATTTTCTGAGCCAAGATCCTTCCTCACTAATGTCCTTATGTCATCCTTTACTATCAGGGCTACCCCTCCTCCTTGCCATTCTGTTGTCTTTTTGAAGTATTGTGTATCCTGGAATATTTATTTCCCAACCTTGGCCACCTTGTAACCATGTCTTTAATGGTGATTCAGTCTAAATCATTTACCTCTATTTGTGCCACTAGTTCATCTATGTCATTGTGGATGCTTCACACATTCAGATAAAGAGCCTTTAATTGCATTTTTTTACTATTAATCCATGCATGAACCTTAGTCACTGATGCAAAATTACTGTTAAACTCTGTCCCCACCTATCCCACTCTGCTTGCTTTTACCCACATTGCTACACTGTTCTGTTGCCCCAACTTTTCTCTTTGGATTTCTAAATCTCCCTTCACCTGAAATTTCTTCCCTCCCCGCACCTCCACCACCCTCCCCCCATGTGTTAGTTTAAAGCCCTATCCACAGTCTTTGTTCCTAGTTATACAATTCACCAGGACACTGGTCACAGTCCGGTTTAAATGCAGCCCATCCCAATGGAACAGCTCTCTCTTTCCTGAGTACTGGTGCCAGTGTTCCATGAATTGCTACATAAATGTCAGTTTCTCTAAGCTCCCTCAGTTGGACAAATTCAGGGTAAACTCTGGTGTCATGATACAAAGTGGACATAAAGTACTCACCTAAAGCCATAGTAAGTATCTGGGTCAACAAGCTCAGGAAACTGGTGCTTTAGCTGAGACTGAACAGTCAGCTTTTCATACCACATCTTACTATCAATGCGAATATCCCAGTGCTTGTTCACCACCAAGAAATCTGTGCTCTGGTATAGAATACGCAGGTTGTCTATGCTGGCAGTCTCCATATCACCACGCCATGCAGCATCAGTCCTAAGGAAAGACAGAGAGTTGAAGATTACCACATGGCTCCACTACTTTAATGCAAGGGGACTGTTAATTTTAACACAAAAGGAAAATGCTGCGGACATTGGAAATCAAATAAAACAAACAGAAAATGCTGGAAATACACAGCAGGTAAGGAGCCTCTGTGGAGAGAGAAACAGAGATAATGAAAGGTCATCGACAAAAACATGAACTCTGTTTCTCTCTCTAAAGATGCTGCCTGATCTGCTGAGTATTTCCAGCATTTTCTGTTTTTATTTCTGTTAACTTTAACATTGGATTAGCTTAAAACTGGTGCTGCCTTTGTGCTAGGGGAAGAGGAAGAGAACAGCTCAGTAGAACCATAGAAAAGTTATGGCAAACAAAGAGGCCATTCAGCCCATCATGTCTGCACTGGCTGAAAAAACAACTAGCTGCCCATTCTAATCCCACCTTCCAGCACCCGGTCCATAGCCTTGCAGGTTACAGCACTTCAGGTGGAGATCCAGGTCCCTATTAAATGAGTTGAGGCTTTCTGGCTCAACCATCAATCCGGGCAGCAAATTCCAGACACATATGAACATATGGATTAGGAGGGGGAGTAGGCCACTTGGCTCTTTGAGCCTGCTCCACCATTCAATAAGATCATGGCTGAACTGATTTTAACCCCCCACCTATCCCCAATAACCTTTCACCCCCTTGTTAATCAAGAATCCATCTGCCTTAAAATATTCAAAGACTTTGCTTCCACTGCCTTTTGAGGAAGAGAGTTCCAAAGACTCTCAACCTGCTGAGAGAAAAAAATTCTCATCAGTCTTAAATGAGCGACCCCTTATTTTTTAACTGTGACCCTTAGCTCTCCCACAAGAGGAAACATCCTTTCCACATCAAGACCCCTCAGGATCTTAAAAGGTTTTGATAGTTACCTCTTACTCTTCTAAACTCCAGTGGATACAAGCTTAGCCTGTCCAACTTTTCCTCATAAGACAACCCGCCCATTCAAGGTATTAGCCTAGTAAACCTTCTCTGAACTGCTTCTAACACATTTAAATCTTTCCTTAAATAAGGAGACCAATACTGTACACAGTATTCCAGATGTGGTCTCACTAGTGCCCTGTACAATTGAAGCACAACCTCCCTACTTTTGTATTCAATTCCCCTCACAATAAATGATAACATTCTATTAGTTTTCCTAATTACTTGCTTTACCTGCACGCTAGCCTTTTGTGATTCATGCACTAGGACACCCAGAACCCTCTGAGTGTTAGAGCTCTGCAATCTCTCACCATTTAGATAATATGCTTCTTTTTTATTCTTCCCGCCAAAATAAGCAATTTCACATTCGCCCACATTATACTCCATTTGTCAGGTCTTTGCCCATTCACTTAACCTATCTATGTCACTTTGTAGCCTCCTTACATTTTCTTCACAACTTACATTCATACATGTCTTTGTGTTGTCAGCTAATTTAGCAACCATTTCATCTGTCCCTTCAACCAAGTCCCAGGCATTGATCCCTGTTGCACACCACTCGTTACATCCCGCTAACCAGAAAAAAACCCAATTATGGCTACCCTCTGTTTCCTGTTAGCTAGCCAATCTTTCATCCAATATGTTACTCCCTACACTATGAGCTTTTATTTTCTGCAGTAACCTTTGGCATGGTAACTTATCAAATGCTGTCTGGAAATCTAAGCACAGTACATCCACCAGTACCCCTTTAACCACAGCACATGTGACTCCTTCAAAGAACTCCAATAAATTGGTTAAACATGATTTCCCTTTCACGAAAGCATGTTTACTCTACCTGATTGCTCTAAACTTTGCTAAGTGCCCTGCTATAACATCTTTAATAATAGCTTCTAACATTTCCCCTATGACGGATGTTAAGCCAACTGGCCTGTAGTTTCCTGCAACAAGAACAAAAAATGCTGGAAAAATTCAGCAGGTCTGACAGCATCTGAGGAGAGAAAGACAGAGTTAACGTTTCGAGTCCGTGTTACTCTGCTCTGAAGAGTCATACGAACTTGAAATGTTAACTCTGTCTTTCTCTTCATAGATACTGTCAGACCTGCTGAGTTTTTCCAGCATTTTTTGTTTTTATTTCAGATTTCCAGCATCCGCAGTATTTTGCCTTTATCTTACTGTAGTTTTCTGCTTTCTGTCTCCCTCCCTTTTCGAACAAAGGAGTTACATTTGCTATTTTCCATAGAACCATAGAACACTACAGCACAGAAAACAGGCCATTCGGCCCTTCTAGTCTGTGCCGAAATATTATTCCGCTAGTCCCATTGACCTGCACCTAGTCCATAACCCTCCAGACCTCTCCCATCCATGTATCTATCTAATTTATTCTTAAAACTTAAGAGTGAGCCCGCATTTACCACGTCAGATGGTAGCTCGTTCCACACTCTCACCACTCTCTGAGTGAAGAAGTTCCCCCTAATGTTCCCCCTAAACCTTTCCCCTTTCACCCTAGAGCCATGAAGGTTCCAATCCAATGGAACCTTCCCTGAATCTAGGGAATGTTTGAAAATTAAAGCCAATGCATCAACTATTTGACTAGCCTTACCACCCTCTGGTGAAAAGGTTTTTCTGAAAATCCCCTCTAATCCTTCTACCAATCACCTTAAATCTGTGCCCGCTGGTAACTGACCTCTCTGCTAGGGGAAGAAAGTCTTCCCTGTCCAGTCTAGGCCCCTCATAATTTTGTACACCTCAATCAAGTCACCCCTCAGCCTCCTCTGTTCTAAGGAAAACAACCACAGCCTACCCAATCTTTCCTCAGCTGCAATTTTCCAGCTCTGGCAACATTCTTGTAAATCTCTTCTGTACTCGCTCCAGAGCAAATTATGTCCTTCCTGTAATGTGTGACGAGAATTGTACACAAAATGCCACTGTTTTATACTGTTCCAGCATTACATCCCTGCTTTTGTATTCTATACCTCATCCAATAAAGGAAAGCATTCCATATGCTTTCTTTGCCACCTTATCAACCTGTCCTGTCACCTTCAGGGACCTGTGGACATGCACTCCAAGGTCTCTCACTTCCTCTACCCCTCTCAATATCCTCCCATTTATTGAGTATTCCCTTGCTTTGTTTGCCCTCCCAAAATGCATAACCTAACACTTCTTCAGGTTGAATTCCATTTTACCACTTTTCTGCTCACTCAGCCAAATCACTGATATCCATTCTGGAGTCTACAGTTATCCTCGTCACTATCAACTACCGGGCCGATTTTTGCGTCATCTGCAAATTTCCCAATCATGCCTCCCACATTTAAGTCCACATTATTATTATATAGCACAAACAGCAGGGGACCCAACACTGAGCCCTGTAAAGTGCCATTGGAAACCGCTTTCCAGCTACTAAAACATCCACTGACCATTACCCTTTGTTTTCTGTCACTGAGACAATGTTGGATCTAACTCACCACATTCCCCTGTATCCCATGACCTTTTACTTTTCTGACCAGTCTGCCCTGTGGGACTTTGTCAAATGCCTTACTAAAATCCATGTAGCCAACATCCACTACACTACTCTCATCAATCCTCCTTAATACTTCCTCAATCCTCCTTAATACTTCCTCAAAAAATTCAATCAAGTTAGTAAGACACGACTTTCCCTTAACAAAACCATGCTGACTATCCCTGATTAATCCGTGCTTTTCTAAGTGATACTTTATTCAGGCTCTCAGAATTGATTATAATAATCTTCCAAACACCGAAGTCAGACTGACCGGCCTATAATTATTTTAACTATCCCTCGCACTCTTTTTAAACAATGGTACAATGTTTGCAGACCTCCAATCCTGTATATTTTTGGGAGGAAGGTTTAAGAGATTTTTTTTCCTGCTCCATTTGTTGTATTTTTGGTCTCCCCACTTGTAACACTATTCCCTAGTCAGGTAAGAAGGCCAGCAATCTGGTCCTAACAATCTTTGCCAATGTCACTCAGTAATCAGCTACAGGGATCTGGGTGATAGCGGCCTGGACTGAAAATTGCTCTCTTCCTGTGAAGTAGCTGTTTCCTACCTGACATCACCCCGTGATGGGAATCCACCAAGTAGTGAGTCAGGAGCATGAATCCTTGCATATCAGTGTATTTTAGCACTCCAACATAATTCACCCACCTTTCAGCCCAGTATGTACCTGTTGGCCAACATCTGACTCTAATGTACAGTAGTTGTTCCAAAGGTGAACCATGCTGTTTCACCTTATAAGTATAGTTAATTTTTTAATTATTATTTTCTTATTATTCTTTTGTTATTTGCCTTTTTCTCCATTTTCTGTAAGCTAGAAAAACCTCAAATATGTATTAACAAAATAAGCTCTGGCCCAGTTGAGACCTATTTACAAGTCTAACTGCTGAAGGCACTTGGATGACTAGTAGGTAGGTATGCAACAAAAGAGCAGAGCTAGCTAAACTGTATGTCATTTTTGTAATGACCTCCTCCTATTCCAGTATGTTCAAAAAAGCCTTGTAAGCACCTTCAGAATCAGCTGTGCGTGTCCACTCTAGTCTGAAACACTCCATGAATATAAATGGCACCTATTCCAGATTTATTTAGTTAACTGAATTTAAATTTGCCACTGTCGTGGTGAGATTTGAACTAATCTACTCCAGATCGTGAGTCCAGGCCACTGAGTTAGTAGTCTAATATAGTCACTATACTACCATACACGTAATAACATAATAATAATCACCGATGGATAAGGCAGGTTCAACTGATGGAAGGGTTCCGAAGCAGTCCGTGTCCATATGCAGCAAGACCTCGACAATATTCAGGCTTGGACTGATTAGTGATGAGTAATGTTCACACTACACAAGTGCCAGGCAACTATCTTCTCCAAAAAGAGAGAATCTAACCATCTCTTCTTAACATTCAATGGCAATGCCATCGCTGGATCCCCCACTATCAACGTCCCGGAGGTTACCATTGACCAGAAGCTGAACTGGGTCAGCCATATAAATACTGTGGCTACGAGGGCAGGTCGAGGTTTGGAATTCTGCAGAAAGTAACTCACCTCCTGACTGTCCAAAGCCTGTCCACTACCTACAAGGCATAAGACAGGAGTGTGATGGAATACTCCCCACTTGCCTGGGTGAGTGCAGCTCCAACAACACTCATGAAGCTTGACACCATCCCGAACAAAGCAGCCCGCTTGATTAGAACGCCATCCATCCACCATATTAAGCATTCACTTCCTCCACCACCAACACACAGTAGCAGTAGTGTGTACTATCTACAAGATGCACTGCAGCAACTCACCAAAGCTCCTTCAACAGCACCTTCCAAACCTGTGACCTCTAACATCTAGAAGGACAAGGGCAGCAGATAGATGGGAACACCACCACCTGGAAGTTCCTCTCCAAGGCACTCGCCATCCTCCAGCTTGGAACCATATCGCCATTCCTTCACTGTCACTGGGTCAAAATCCTGGAACTTCCTCCCTAACAGCACTGTGGATGTACCTACACCACATGGACTGCAGCGGTTCAAGAAGACAGCTCACCACTACCTTTTCAAGGGCAATTAGGGATGTGCAATAAATCTTGGCCTAACCAGTAATGCCCACATCCCATGAATGATTAAGAAAAAAATTGATTCAGCTTCCTTCCCCATTTGCTGCCCTTGGCAGCACGGTGTCAGGCTGGCAGGTGCAGAGGTGCTGGCATAACATTTCAATTGACTGCAGTGTTATTCAGTAGATGAAGAATACCGTCTGAGCATTTCTGCCCTAACCATTGATCATATTTATCATGTCAGTACGCGTATGGTAGCACAGTGGGTATGTTACTGGACTAGTAATCCAGAGGCCTGGGCTAATGATCTGGAGCATGTGAGTTCAAGTCCAACTTCGGAAGCTGGGAAATTTAAATTCAATTAATAAGATAAATCTAGAATAAAACGCTAGTAACAATAATGGTGACCATGAAGCTACTGGATTGTTATAGAAACCCATCTGGTTCCCTAAGGTCCTTCAGGAAAGGAAATCTTACCCGGTCTGGCCTATATGTGATTCCAGCCCCACAGAAATGTGGTTAACTCTTAACTGCCCTCTGAAATGGCCCAGCAAACCTCTCAGTTGTATTCAAGACCAATCATCATCACCTTCTCAAGAGCAATTAAGGATGATTAATAAACGATGACCTTACCAGTGACATCCATTTCCCATGAATGAACAAAAAAATTCACTTGTTCTCCATCAATTGGCGAATTAGAACAAGTTGTCAAATTGGGGGAAAAAACAAACAAAAAGGCAAAAAGCACAAAACTAGGTGCTGGAATGCTGAAATGACGGAAAATGCTGCAAAGAATCAGCAGATCAGGCAGCATGTAGAGAGGACAGAGAAGTCAAAGGGCAGACTTTTCCACCAGTGGGATTTTACGGTCCTGCAGAAGTAAATGGACTTTTGAATGGCTCACCACATATTTATGCCCCACCCCCGCCCGCTGCAAAAGGGCTCTAAAAATCCACCCAAAGTTGCAAGTATAGACCATCCAACAAGACTAATAAAAGGTAGTTGTAGCTGTGTGGCAAGTCTGATGTACTCCTATCTGTGCTTGTCACTTAACAAGCACGCAGGAGATCTGTGCCACTGTTAGAAGGCTTTGAGTTAACAGGAATTTATCACTTGTAAGCCTTTTTTTCAACAAATGTTTTTTGTAAGAATATCTCTAATATAGCAGCATTTATTAGAACAGTATAAAAGACTGGGATAGTCTTGATTGTTGCTACTGTTCCTCTTCTTATTCACTTTACCACAATTCTACAATCAGTAAGAAATAATACCCTCCTTAAATGCCTGTTTCTGTCTTCCTCCCTGAATGCATGCAACCCCCAAGCCAGGTTTCATTACTGGGTGCAAGCCATTCTTAGCAACAAACTTAATAAACATTCATATAAAAATATCAGTCAAGGAAAATCAGTACAAGCCTGGATGTCAAAACACTTATTTGATTACTTAATTGAAGTTGAAAGTCATAATTAAGATTCAATTGAAATGCCTAGAACAAGTCATTAAAGATGTTACCCTCAGTCAGCCTACTGAGTGATTAAATACATTACTGATTCCAAGCCCTCCAGCGCCATTCAGTAAAGGCCTAAGTAACTGTGGCAATCATACTAACATTAATTCAGCAAATTCAGTGCTGCATTGATAATTAGCTGTTCAACTTTTCTGGTGAGGGACTCTGGAGCAGCGCAAAAGTGGGAAGAAATTGTGGTAAAGCGCACGTCACAGCTTAAGTTGCCCACTCCATAATCTGCATTTCTGCACCGTAACAATGGTTCACAATACAGATGCACCATTAGTAAGGCTCATGTTTCCTCCAAATTTGGCCCCAATATATTATAATTGGAGAGGGGGGGATCAGAAAATGCATCTTTATATGATAAATAGGCTTTAGAATGCATGCACTGTTTTTCAAATAGTGTTAAAAAATTTTAGTTGGCCTCAATCAGATATTTACATTTCTTTTGCGGTGTATTAAAAATGCAATTTGCAGGAAAGACTTGTCCCTAGGACAGTGGCCTCATTTCATTAAGTAGAAAGTCAACCATCAATGCCCATTCTTCGACACAGACTCCAGGTTTCTGATGCAAGTGATGTACAGTATAATCAATGGAAGCATAGAGACAGTGGCTGCTATTAGAACCCTTTGTACTAAAATGGCAGTGTTATAAAATACAATCTGTTCATTATATAAATAACAAACAATAACTAAAAACACCAAAAAAGAGGGTGTTAGGCGTCTTGAAGAATATTAAGGTGGAAAGTCCCCAGGGCCAGATGGGATCTACCCCAGAGTACTGAGGGAGGCAAGGGAGGAGATTGCTGAGGCCTTGACAGAAATCTTTCTTTCCTCACTGGCTACGGGTAAGGTCCCAGAGGACTGGAGAATGGCCAATGTTGTTCCATTGTTTAAGAAGGGTAGCAGGGATAATCCAGGAAATTACAGGCCGGTGAGCCTTACGTCAGTGGTAGGGAAATTATTGGAGAAGATTCTTTGTGACAGGATTTACTACCATTTGGAAGCAAATGGGCGTATTAGTGAGAGGCAGCATGGTTTTGTGAAGGGGAGGTCGTGTCTCACCAACTTGATCAAGTTTTTCTAGGAAGTGGCAAAGATGATCGACGATGGAAGGGCAGTGGATGTTATATACATGGATTTCAGTAGGGCCTTTGACAAGGTCCCTCATGGCAGACTGGTACAGAAGGTAAAGTCGCAAGGGATCAGAGGTGAGCTGGCAAGATGGATACAGAATTGGCTTGGTCATAGAAGACAGAGGGTAGCAGTGGAAGGGTGCTTTTCTGAATGGAGAGCTGTGACTAGTGGAGTTCCGCAGAGATCAGTGCTGGGACCTTTGCTGTTTGTAGTATACATAAATGATTTGGAGGAAAATGTAACTGGGCTAATTAGTAAGTTTGCAGACGACACTAAGTTTGGAGGAGTTGCAGATAGTGAAGAGGATTGTCAAAGGATACAACGGGACATAGATCGGTTGGAGGCTTGGGCGGAGAAATGGCAGATGGAGTTTAATCCGGACCAATGCATAGGTAATGCATTTTGGAAGGTCTAATACAGGCAGGAATTATACAGTAAATGGCAGAACCCTTAAGTGCATTGAGGGATCTGGGTGAACAGGTCCACAGGTCACTGAAAGTGGCAACACAGGTGGTTAAGGTAGTCAGGAAGGCATATGGCATGCTTGCCTTCATTGGCAGGGGTATTGAGTATAAAAGCTGGGAAGTCATGCTGCAGCTGCATAGAACCTTGGTTAGGCCACACTTGGAATATTGCTTGCAATTCTGGTCGCCACATTACCAGAAGGATATGGAGGCATTGGAGAGGGTGTAGAGGAGGTTTACCAGGGTGCCGCCTGGTCTGGAGGTTATTAGCTATGAGGAGAGGTTGGAGAAACTCGGATTGTTCTCACTAGAGCGACGGAGATTGAGGGGCGACTTGATCGAAGTTTACAAAATTATGAGTGGCATGGACAGAGTAGATAGTCAGAAGCTTTTTCCCAGGGTGGAAGAGTCAATTACTAGGGGACATAGATTTAAGTTGAGAGGAGAAAACTAAAGAGGAGATGTGTGGGGCAAGTTTTTTACGCAGAGGGTAGTGTCTGGAATTCGCTGCCAGAGGAGGTGGTGGAAGCAGGTACGATTGTGGTGTTTAAGAGGCAGCTTGACAAATACATGAATAGGATGGGAATAGAGGGATACGGACCCCGGAAGTGCAAAATGTTTTAGTTGATGGGCAATATGATCTGTGCAGGCTTGGAGGGCCGAAGGGCCTGTTCCTGAGCTGTACTTTTCTTTGTTCTTTGGCACCTCAGCACAGCCACACAGCACACATTCATTACCTGCAATGAGGCCTCACTCACACCTTCCACACCACTGAACGGCTCTGATCAAAATCACAAATGTGTTGACTGTGACCATGGTAAACCACCCTCCTCATCTTTCTTTACTTCTCTACAGCCTTAGATACGAGTGACACAATTCTCCTGCAATATCTTTCTGCTATCCAGCTGAATTGGAATGACATTGTTTTAATTCACTCTTGCTTATTTAGTTCTAGTCAGAGGATCTCCTGCAATGGCTTCTATTCCTGCCCCTGCTCCATCACCTCTATTGTCCCATAACGATCTGTGCTTGGCCCCCTCCTATTTCTCATCTTTATTCTGTCCCTTGACAGCATCATTGCAGGGTTCCACGTTTATGCTGACAAACACCCAGCTCTACCTCACTACCACCTCTTGACTCTTTCAATGTCTGCATTGTCTGACTGTTTGTCTGACATCCAAAGTTCTTTCTAACTTCTACTTGTGGGCATAGCCAACTTGTTGAACTGCATGGTACCTTTAAGATTAACATTTAACATGCATGCATGCATTTAAAGGGAAAGGTGCTTAATCATAACCTGCTTGTTGAACAGCACATTCCAAATCACTGTGCAGCTTTTGAGCTTAGAGGAATGCATCACTGTCATTCGGTTCTGAATGAGCTGAAATTTTCTCCAACTAAACAATGGGCAGGCTGAAGCCTTCATCATTTCCCCCTCTGTCATGAACTCCATTCCCTAGCTATCGATTTGATTCCTGTCCCCAGCCACTGTCTAACGCTGAACTGGATTGTTTTCAACCTGGACCATGAGCCTATCTACTGACCCCATATCCTCTCCATCACCGAGAACAAATATTTCCACCTCCATAATGCCACTCCATTCCGCTCCTGCCTTAGCTCATCTGCTATTGATATCTTCATCAATGCATTTGTTACCTCTCGACTCGACTATTCTAGTGCTCCCCTAGTTAGAATCAAATCTCTCTCTAAACCTGAGCTCATCCAAAACTCTGCCGTTCATATCTTAAATCACATTGACTTCAGTTCACCCATTTATCCTGCTGCTTGCTGACTGACACTGGCTGCCAGTCCCAGGAACTCCTCGGTTTTAAAGTTCTCATCTCGTTTTCAAATCCCTCGTCACTGTACTTCCTACAACCCTCCAGGATCTGCGCTCCCCTGCATCCAGTCTCTAGCCTATTTGTGACTTCCACTGCCCACCATGGGTGGCTAGGCCTTCCCTCCATAAACCTCTCTTCCTTCAAAACATTCCTTAAAACCTACCTCCAAGGCCAAGCTTTTGGTCATCAGTCCTGACATCCTTTTCTCTGACCTGGTGTCGATTTTAATCTGACGATCACACCAGTCAAGACGCCTTTCCACCCGCTAAAGGCACTATACAAATGCAGCTTGTTGTTCCCTGTTGTCCCAACGCAGCCAAAGTTAAGCGGGGGAGCCAATGGGAGAGGGCCTTCCGCCTCATCTCCTGTGATTGGCGTCCCGCTGGACCAATAAGAACACCAGAATGGATTAGGAGGCGGGTCTTCTGCCGGGCGCTGACGTCACGACTGACCCCCATTCGGAAGTGTTTCCGGGGTTTTGGCGGGAAGTTTGGGGATGGAGGGCGAGTGGGACTGGGAGGAGGAGGAAGATGGTCACTTTCAGGATCTGTTTGCTGATGAACTGGAGGCCTTGGCCCAAATACATAAACCAACTCATGGTAATGTAACCCGGAATGGCCCATTGAATATCCCGCTCCGAACCGCTTTCACTGTCCCGGACCTTTCCCACCCCTGCGGCCGGTCAGGACCCGCTCCCCCAAGCCCATGGTCCCGGTTAGAAGCAAATCATGGTCTTTTTTAATTCCTTGGTGCAATGTGGGTGTCGCTAGACCAACATTTATTCACCATCCCTAATTGCCCTTGAGGTGGTGGTGGTGGTGGTGGTGGTGAGCTGCCTTCTTGAACCGCTGCAGTCCATGCTGTGTAGGTACACCCACAGTGCTGTATAGGGAGGGAGCTCCAGGATTTTGACCCAGCGACAGTGTCCTTCTAGATGGTAGCGATCATGGGTTTGGAAGGTGTTGTCGAAGGAGCCTTGGAGAGTTGCTGCAGTGCAACTTGTAGATGGTACACACTGCTGCCACTGCGTCGGTGGTGGAGGGAGTGAATGTTTAAGGTGATGAATTGGGTGCTAGTCAAGCCGGCTGCTTGTCGAGCTTCTTGAGTGTTGTTGGAGCTGCACTCAACCAAGCAAGTAGGAAATATTTCATCATACTCCTGAATTGTGCCATGTAGATTTTGGGCAGCTTTTGGGAGTCAGGAAGAGAGTTGCTCACTGCAGAATTCCCAGCCTTTCTCCTGCTCTTGTAGCTACAGCATTTACATGATTGGTCCAGTTAAATGCTCGAACAGTTGTAATGCCAGAATGTTGATGGTGTGGGATTCAGCAATGATAATGCCATTGAATGTCATGAGGAGATGGTTAGATTCTTTCTTGTTGGGAGATGGTCATTGCCTGGCACTTGTGTGGTATGTATATTATTTCCATTTGTCAGGGCAGCATGAATGTTATCCAAATCTTGCTGCATGCAGGCAAGGACTGCTTTATTATCTGAGGATCGGCAAATGGTATTGAACGCTAACTATGTGAACATTCCCACTTTTGACTTAGTTGGGCTGAGGAACTCCTGCTGTAATGTCCTAGGACCTGCTCTCTGTCCCCTTTCAAACTCCAGCTTGTTGCTGTTATCCCAGTGTGAAGCTCTACTTGTGTTTGAGCACTATATAAAGATCTGCCTATTCAGGCTGTCTGCCATTCTAAAGTTCAACTACTTTTGAAATTGTTTCAATGTATGGTTGCTAAATTTGCTGATGACACAAAGCAAGAGATAGGAAAGTAAGTTGTGAAGTGGAATAAGGAGTCTGCAAAGAGATATAGATAGGCTAAGTGAGTGGGCAAAAATTTGGCAAATGGAGTATAATGTTGGAAATTGTGAACTTGTCCACTTTGGCAAGAATAGAAGAGCAGCATATTTTTTAAATGGAAATAGATTGCAGAAATCTGGTACAGAGGGATCTGGATGTCCTGGTACGTGAATCATAAAATGTTTGTATGCAAGTGGTGAGGAAGCAAGTGGAATGTTGGCATTTATTGCAAGTGAAACGGAATATAAATGTAGGGAGGTTTTACCACAGTTGTACCACATCTAGAGTACTGTGTACAGTTTTGGTCTCCTTATTTAAGAAAAGATATTAATGCATTGGAAGCAGTTCCGAGAAGGGTCACTTGACAGATCTGGGATTGGGGTGGGGGTGCATGTTATCTTATGAGCAAAGGTTGGGCAGGCTGGGTCTATACCCATTGGAGTTTAGAAGATTGAGGGGTGATCTCATTGAAACATAAAAAGATCCTGAGGGAACTTGACAAGGTAGATGCTGAAAGGATATTTTCTCTTATGGAAGCGACTAGAACTAGGGGATACAGTTTAAAAATAAGGGGCCTTCCATTTAAGACGGAGATAAGGAGAATTTTTTTCTCTGAGGGTCGTAAATCTTTGGAACTCTCTTCCTGGAGAGCGGTGGAGGCAGGGTCATTGACTATTTTTAAGGCAGAGGTAGACATCTTTTGACTCCCTTGTTAGTCAAGAATCTACCAGTAGGTGGAATGTGGAGTTGAGGCCACAATCAGATCAGCCATGATCTAATTGAACAGCAGAGCAGGCTCGAGGGGCCGAATGCTTACTCCTCCTGGTTGATATGTTCATATATATTCATATGTTTCACTTTAATAGGTATTTTAAGAGTATTTAAAAGTAGCGATGGTCTTAAATTGTTTCTGCTACATCCATGCATTTTTGACTTGTTGCCCTTGAGCAAGACTCGACCCTGCTCTTCCATTCAATAAGATGATGGCACTACTCTTGTCCATGTGGCTCGGTCCACACCAAGAGTCCACTACTGTAGCTTCGGTTGGGAAGGCAGCTCCCCAGTCTGCCGGAACAGGAATCAAACCCATGCTTTTGGCACATTGGCCATCTTGCCAACTGGCCAAAAATCTGTCTAACTAAGTCTTGAATGTATTCAATGGCCCAGCATCCACTACTATCTGGTTAGAACATTCCAAGGATGAATAACACTCTGAGAGAAGAAATTCTTCCTCATTCTTCAGGTTCAATCTGCTCAACTTTTCCTTATAAGACAAGCCCTTCATCCAAGTGAACCTTCTCAAACTGCTTCCAATGCAAGTATATTCCTCCAAAACTGTAAAGAGTACCCTGTGTGTAGTCTCACCAATGCCTTATAGCAAGACTTCCCTACTTTTAGTCCACCTCTCCTGCCAGCCATGGGCTTTTGAAGGGGCGGTGGGTGAGTGGTTGGTGTGGCATTAAAATTGAGACCATCTTGTCTCTGTTCCTCTTGGCAGAGTTGTTGATTGGTCCTTGTGTGCCAGATAGAAATGGACTAGAATGAGAGCAAGAAATATTAGGAATTATTTATGTTTCAGTTCTGATGAAGATTTTGCACCTGAACCATTAACTCATTTTTACTGATGCTGACTGACCTGCTATGTATTTCCGGAATTTCTGTTCCTTTTTTTCACATTTGCAGATTTCTCCTGGTTCTTACATTGCCCTAAGTTTTATTTTTGCTCTAACCTCTTCCTTTCTTTTTGTCAACATTTTTAGGGAAAAGTCCCAGATCTTGCTATAATAAATTTTGGTACGTTATCCATTTATAGGTTGTAGGTGCATCAGTGCTGAAGCTGGAATAGATAGTCCAGTATGTTTGATACTGTAGGCCACTGAGCGCACAAAGTGATCATTTCAACTGGCTTTCAACAGATCCCAATATAGTATGGAGCCTGTGGGGGAATTGTTCATCTAATCTATTTAAATGTCTGAGAACATTTTTGTATTTTGTGTACCCATGTGGAGACTAGATGAACAATGTAATAGGAAAGGCTACCACCCTATGAATATGATGACAGCAATGCCTTTACAGACGTGCGTCCCAGTTGCTGACAGCGGACATAGCCAGCTAAAAGCAAAATACTACGGATGCTGGAAATCTGAAACAAAAACAGAAAATGCTGGAAAATTCATCAGGCCTAATAGCATCTGTGGAGAGAAAAAACAGAGTTAATGTTTCGAGTCCATATGACTCTTCTTCATTAGCTAGATATTGTCTTAAGTAACTGATCAAGGCAGGAAACACGTGGAAGGAGAGTGCAGCCTGCAAAGGAAGAACTGTGCAGCCATGTTGAAGTCCCGATTTCTAATTAATATAAAAAATTCCCCCATCCCTGTGTCCATTGTGCAACTTTCTGCTCAAAACGTTCAGTGGAAATTTTTGTGCAGTTTTATTGCTGCAAGGTCCTTGCACTTGTTCTTATCCCACTGGGAGGTCTTACCCCAAATAGGAGATTGTTGGCTAGTGGCAGTTAGTATTTCTAGCATTTTGTCAAGGAAAGATCAGCTTAAAATTATTTGGTTCATATGATTAAGTGAGTCTCTGAACTATACTGATGAGGAGGAACACAGGCTCAATCCCTTATTTGTGCTGAGTTACCTTATTTCAACCATGGTGACGCTTGACTTGGCCTGCGTTAGGGATGGGGTGAAATGTTCAAGGATATCTGTTCCTAAATCTATATCCTGGAACTCCTGCTAGAAGTGTGCATGTTGTTAGATGAGGCCAAGGATTAGGTTTGGCTCTGATGGTCCCTCTGGTTATATAAACTGCCAACACTAGGCCAAACCGAGACATGATTAATGGCTGGATAAAAGCAAAGTACTGAGGATGCTGGAAATCTGAAATAAAAACAGGAAATGCTGGAAAAACTCAGCAGGCCTGACAGCATCTGTGGAGAGAGAAACAGAGTGATTGAAGGCCATTCGTGTGAAGTGCTAGCGGGTGATCAACATACCTGACCTACATTGGGTAACCTAGGTCAAAACTCCAGCAAATCGATGAGTTCTTGCAAAGTTATTCAAACCCCAGGCATGCAGCTAATTAAACACAGATCGCAATGTGCAGTAGGTGCAGGAACTTGTGAATCCCAAAACAGCCACTCCATCTTTCAGAAATTCCTGAGCCAGCAGGTCAGATTTTTCCTCATTTTAAAATGTAGTGTGCATGCTGAGGAAAATTGTGCATTCTGAATTTTTAACCGGACAGATCAGGAGGATTATGCTAGCTGCCCTCCTTTTAAAGGCCCATACAAGAAATGGCACCCGGAACAACCCACGAGTTTTCTAATACTTTTATTATGAGTTGTCCAAACAGCTGTCACAAAACAATTTATAATAGTGTGGGACTCTTAACCAGGCGGTCTCACTGCTTTCTAAGGTCCTCACCCTGTACTTGGTATCAACGACACAAAACAAACTATGGATACAATTTCCGCTTAATGTGGAAAGCCTTTATTAACCCACGAAGCAATAGTATATACTTGCAACACCAGATGCTCAGTAAGACCTCTGTGCAGGAGCTCGTCCGCAGATGGTCAGTCTGCTGAATGAATTCCTCCACGTGATGACTTTTTTTTGGAAAGATATACTTTATTCATAAAATATCTGAAAGAACATTTCAAAATGGCCATCACAAGAAGTGCAATCGTGTTCAAGTTTTCCACAAAGATCATGAGGTGCTTCAATACAATAAATGAACATTACAGACAGTGCAATGGTATCTAAGTTATCTACATAGATCATATTGCACTCTGAGGTGCTTCAGTATAATTGTGATGTATGTAGTATTCACTGCATATGTTCGATGTGAGTCATACAGCCCGAGGGGTCTATACAATTCCCAGCCCCTCGGTGCACTGTGGCTGAAAGGTCTTAGACAGCGACCTTTCCCCATTGCGCCTTTGTGGTGGCTGCCCCAAGCTTCAGTGCATCCCTCAGCACATAGTGCTGGACCTTGGAATGTGCCAGTCTGCAACACTCAGTCGGGGACAACTCTTTGCACTGGAAGATCAACAAGTTCCAGGCAGACCAAAGAACGTCTTTCACCGAGTTGATGATCCTCCAGCTGCAGTTGATGTTTGTCTCGGTGTGTGTCCCTGGGAACAGTGTAGAGCACAGAGTCTTATGTCACAGAACTGCTCGGGATGAACCTCGACAAAAATTGCTGCATCTCTCTCCAGACTTTCTTTGCAAAGGCACATTCCACAAGGAGGTGAACAACGGTCTCTTCCCCACCACAGCCACTTCGAGAGCAACGTGTGGAGGGGGTACTTACAGTGACTGACCAAATCTCACTCCCTGTTTGCAGCCCCGATGTCCTTGGGAGCTGTGACTATACCCTTTCTGATCCTGGGCTCTCGGCATATAAGGTAATGTCTTAAATCGAGTCATCTGAGTGGATTATCAACCCCACTCTGGCCATGCAAAGACCACCTGCTTATGGTCATTTCCTGCTCTCAGCAAGGGGTGCTTCCAGGTACCTTCCAGCAATGGATGTGATTTCTGTATCTAGGTAAGGCAGGAGGAAAGCCATTCACATGTACTTGAGATCACTATCTAGGTCAGTTTCTGTAATCAGGGTGTCTGATGGTTAAACACCACCCCTTGGGATGTTCTGACACATGGGTCTGTGTATCCTTGTGCAGTCTTTATTTTTTAAAAAGTTCCATATAAGCTTTAGAGTTGATGTCTTTGATCAAAAATCTTCTCCCTTCGTCCTATGTCCTCCGCACTCCATGCTCCTACCACCCGGTTTGGAGCTCAGGATGTTGGTGCACCTCACAACTGGTTACATTTTGACACAATTATAAAGATAATACATATTAAAAGGAAACAAAGGGAGGCCTTAACAGCATCGCAGAAATACACAAAATATCAAAATGCCTTACATTGTGATGTGCTTTGTTTTGTACTTTTGTTTGTGAAAAAAGAGCTTAAGAGATCATGTTTATTCTGCTACTTAGAACATTAGCTGATTTTTA
Source organism: Cetorhinus maximus (assembly GCF_964194155.1). Classification (NCBI taxonomy): domain Eukaryota; kingdom Metazoa; phylum Chordata; class Chondrichthyes; order Lamniformes; family Cetorhinidae; genus Cetorhinus; species Cetorhinus maximus. The sequence continues at coordinate 73,327,142 of NC_135893.1, read as the reverse complement.
AAAATAACTTAATTGACATGGAGCACAGGGGAATTGCCTTATAAATGTAAATCTTAGGAAAGTCCATATGGTTGTTGTCCACGGGTGGGCGATGTGAGGGCAGCCAGACTGAGCATGCTTTCTAATTCCCTTATTACCCTATCTTATAGAGAAAGTATCTGACTTCCTCTCTATGTTTCACCTAATGTCCTTGTGTATGTTTCCATGTTGGTAGTTGCTGGCATTTATTCTCCTCTCTGACCCCTCCTTACTGTGTCATGGCATCTCAAAATTTAATTCTGTGTGGTCTGCCAGCACCAAAGCTTTTGACACGGGCTAAACTGCACCCTCCTATCACTCCGACACACAGAAACATTTCAGCAGCCCCTCATTCCTCCACAATACATTGATGATCCACCAGCACTAATTTATTAGATGCATAGACCCCTCCAAATCTTCAAATAGCCCCAGATGTCTTCACTGTACCCCCCTCAGCCTCTCCAACCAGCAATATTTTGATGCCTTAGATTAGCATCAACCTTTTACCACTCTTAACGCTTTGTGTCACCGAGTTTTTCTGTCTTTTCCCGACAGATGACAAGTTCTCCAGTGCATTTAAGCAGTCCAAGTTTCGACACGACAAGCCCACTTTTGAAGAAGCCCTTGCAGCAGGGGACAACTTCACCAGGAATGGCCCAAGTGTCAAGGCCCAGGCTCAGGAACCCACAAAGCAGCAGGACATCGTGGGGAGCGGTGTTGCTAGGAAACGAAATGTTGATGCCCTCCGTTCACCTGAGGAAGAGGAATTCCCTGACCATCTGCTGCACCAGGATCAAGAGCAAGAAATTAGTACGTAAGTTTGCTACATGAAGCAGGGGACAGTAGCATGCTCCCAATTCCCTCTACAGTCACTGTTTTTTGCTATGATTTATGGTGATAAACAATATTTAATTACAGCCTTGAGTGCAAGATCAGAATTGGATCAGACTGGTCAGAATTAATCAGTAGATGCTGAAAAGAAACGGTAGACTTAACAAAATTTGTGCTGCCAGCATAGAACTCCATGCTTCTGGAGTGCAATCCAGTAATTTGTGGGAAGAGATCAGTAGAATTTTCTGTTATTGAAAATCCAGGAAGTGCACTGACCTTTGCCTAAACTCCTGGCACTCCATGCTGTGCTCAGCGGCGATACATTTCTATGATCAACCCTGAATAAATTATCTTTTCACATTATTTGGATTGGGGGTGAGAAAGGAATGAAATTTCTTGACAAGTGGTAGAATATACCTTTTCCAAAATCAATGGCCTATTGTGGGTGTGTCCAGTCAATGGAGGGGGTGGGGTGGGGGAACGGAGTAATCAGCCGAGGTTCTAGTTCACGATCACTATCCACCGGCTTAGACTGGAAGTTGTGTGCATGTCGGGTGAGGAGTCAGATCAGGCTTCACAGTGATCTGTCTCTCACAACCATGTAGCCTAGATTCTCATGTCTAGGTCTAGGTTTACAAAGGAAGAATGGCCACTCTTGGTTGGATGGCCTTTCTCCAGTGAACCGTCACCTCCACATGAATAACCTTTAGGCATGTAAGTCAGATATTAAAAGGCAGATGAAAAGTGCCACATTAACATCACAAGGTGGATTTGAATGAGGAAGGCCACTAGGCCTCATCCTTCCAGAATACCAACCTGCCCATGTTTCCAATTCAGCATATTGCTATCTCTTAAATGAGTCCAGTACTATGGCCTTACCTACCTTTCCCTGTGTAGCACCAGCTTTTTATACCCACTGTTCTTTAGTAATAAGGTTTTAGCATTAAGAAGACTTTAATACATATAGGTGTCCAGGGAGCAGAAGGAATATTTATGTATTTAAATACAGGTTAAAATAATGTGCTGGAACTTGATTAACTTTTAATGGAAAGAGGAAAAGAAGAACTTGCAGTTGTGTAGTGTATTTTATGATCTCAGGATGTCTCAAAATGCTTTACAGTCAGTGAAATGCTTTTTTGAAGTCTGGTCACAGTTGTACTATAGGAAACAGAACCAGCAACCATGTCTTAAGACTGAGACAAGCTTCAAACCTCAGTGTTATGCACACAAGTAGTGCCCCCAACCTCGTGCAACATTATTTATGGATCATTAATATGTCAAATTGGGTTCCTCAGTGACTTCTTTAATCTCAGCAACTCCCAGACACAAGAGGCCCAGGCTAGGTGCCATGAAGAAACTGGATTTTATATCACAGCTCAGCTCAGAGGAGCCTCCTCCACCAGACGATGACATTACGCCACCCTCATCACCTGAAGACCTCTCCCAGAGCCAATACCCCAGGTAGGCCATGAATGAACAATCTGTTGTCCTCCTTGTTTCCCTCTTGCCTTGAAATTGGAACTACCGCATTCCATATTTTCCGGTCTTTGCAGTTAGATTGCATCAGTTTCTGGTGTTAATCCAGACAAATTCATCACACCAACTAGCTATATTCTCGTCATCTATTATCACCCCTTCCAGAGAGTGACAAACTCAAAAACATTCACTGTGACTCCTCAATAACATGCTCTCTTGTAAATCTATATTCAGCCTCATCACGTCTCTGTTCCCTGTGCTAGTTTAGAGACCTCGTTAATCTTTCCTCTTAGTCACTAATTTCCAGCATAGGACAGTCACTAATTTCCAGCATAGGACAGTAATTTTACAGAGAAAATTGCAACACTCGCTGGGGGCTTGTGTTTAGTTTGGTATTGTTGTCATAAGTGTTTTGTACAATATAGGAATATAGTACCTAGATCTATTTTTAAAAATTCATTCTCAGGATGTGGCAGGCCGCTGGTGAGGCCAGCATTTGTTGCCCTTGAGAAGATGGTTCCAGAGATAGGAGTTCAAACCCCAGTAAAGTAGTTGAGGCTTTTAAATTCAATTAGTTAAATAAAAAGTCTGGAATTAAAAAGCTAGTATCACTAATGATGACCTTGAAACCACCAGAAGGTCAAAAAAACCCATCTGATTCTTTTTTGCCCCTTTGGGAAGGAAATCTGCCATCCATACCTGGTCTGGCCTATATGTGACTTCTGACCCACAGCAATGTGGTTGACTCTTAACTGTGGCCTGTGAAATGGCCTAGCAAGCCCCTCAGTTGTATCAAGCAGCTACGTACCACTCAGCGTCAAACATGGGGGGGTCGTGCGGCCCAGTGTCAAACATGGTTGGGGGGGGGGGGGCACGCGGCCCAGTGTCAAACATGGGGGGGGGGGGGGGGCGCGCAGCCCAGCGTCAAACATGACTAATGTGCGCCCAACCCAGTCAACCCTATAAAATCCTTCTCATAGCATCTGGGGGCTTGTACCAAAATTGGAAGAGCTGTCCACAGAAACCTGACATACTGATACACTCAGAATTATGTAGGAGTTCCCCTTTTCCCTCAGAGACCCTCTCCACACCGAAGTTAATGACACCAGATTCACATGTGTATGACTTGAAGAGAATGACCAGCGAGACAGGTTCCTTCTGATAATTCACAATTGCTTTATTGAATCACCCATAAGCCCACCGTACAAAACCCCAAAATTTAAAACAACCCGTTCCCAGTACCTGATATGAACCTCCCATGACTCGGGCTTAAACTTAAAAAAACACAGGCAAAACACCATGTCCTGTCCTGAAACCTGAAAGAAAAACGCTCAGACCACTATCACTGCGATTTGGCTGAAACTTAACAATCCTCAACACAGCTGGTCTGTGCGATGTTGACTGTAGGCCTGAGTCAAGGTAACCAAACTCGACCTTTCGTCTGATTACAACCCAAAACATTCAAGCTAATATCGCCACGAAATGGCTGAAAACACTTACAATCCCCAACGCAGCAGGCCTGCCCGGTGTTGAATGTAGGCCTGAGTCAAGCCCTGACCCTCCATCCAACTGCAGCCTAGATACTCAGATGTGCTCTTCTTTTATAATTATTTAACTCAGACATGTCAAAATATATTTCCTGTTGTTTCAATGTCCATTTAGTTGATTCCACGCAAAGTCCAGACAAATGTCATCAGCCCCAGCTGGTTGAAACAATTTGCGATTTTCCATGGAATTTGTATCCAGACAAATATTATCAGTTCTCATTGTATGAGCAATTCTCCTGCTGCTTGAGGTGACACAGTAACAGCACCTGGCTCCAAAGTTAATGAGGGTTTGAATGACCCTAGTCCAGTACTATTGCCTGTGGTGCAGACATTTGTTGCATAATTCCTTGAGTGTACTGTATTTATGTTATGCCCTTTGTGCCATTGTATCGGGTAATCAGACTTCTTGATTGCATTAGTCAATGGCAAGGAATGGCAATTCTCTGGTACCATTGTTCCCTGATAGCAGTCAGTCAATGTCCAAACCCTTTTGAGTCACTGTTTTTTAACTAAAAGTCCAAATTAATCTCTTGCTGCCTGGCCCTGTACTGCTGACTGCAGCTTGGCTTTTGTAATTTATAGTTCCAGTCATGAGGTCAAAACATGTCCATGGGTTTGAAATTCTAGTCCATAAATTTCCCAGTTGGGGTGGTTTCAGATCCTATGATTAGTCCCTTTTGTCAATATTACAGGGTCCTCCATCTGTTCCACTGAGTATGCCTTGTCCCACTGACTGGACACATCCACAATAGGTGTCGGCACAGTGGTATACCGTCGAGAGGCGGTGACTTTGGAAGTCCTCAATATTGACTCTGGACCCCATGAAATCTCATGGCAACAGTTCAAGCATAGGCAAGGAAAGCTCCTTGCTGGTTACCACCAACTGCCCTCAGTCAACTAATGAATGAGTACTCCTCCATTTGAACATCACTCGGAAGAAGCACTGAGAGTAGCAAAGGCACAGAATGTACTCTGAGTGGGGACTTCAATGTCTATCACCAAGGGTAGCTCAGTAGTACCACTTACTGTCCGAGCTGGCCAAGTGCTGAAGGTCATATCTGCCAGACTTGTCCTGTGACAGGTGATGAGAGAACCAACAAGAGGAAAAAACCTACTTGACCTCGTCTTCACGAATCTGCACCTGTTGCAGATGCATATGCCTGTGACAGTATTAGTAGCAGTGACCACCGCACAGTCCTGTTGGAAACAAAGTCCCATCTTCATATTGTGTGCGCTAATGCCATGTTAAATGGGCTAGATTCAAAACTGGGAATCCACGCATGGGATACCATTTACAAGATGCACTGCAAGCAACTCGCCAAGGCTCCTTCGGTAGCACCTTCCAAACCTGTGACCTCTACCACTAACAGACCACCACCTCAACTTCCCATCCAAACCTCTCACCACCCTGATTTTGAAATATATGTCACCATTCCTTCACTGTTGCTGGCTCAAAAACCTAGGACTCCCCCATTAACAGCACTACAGGCGTGCCTACACCACACGGATTGCAGTGGTTCAAAAAGGCAACTGACCACTCCCTTCTCAATGGCAAACAGAGGTGGACAATAAATACTGGCCTTGCCAGTGACAACCACACCCATGAATAAATAAGAAAAATCTTGGTCCTGAGTCCCCTGTCTACTTAGACAAGTGTGACCTGGTCAGGTGGGTAACAAAAATCAATCAGGGAGCCATTCCACTGACACTCTGCCACCCAATGCCATACCTAGCATTTTTTGCCAGAAGTGATATCAGACATGTAATATGTATGGCCACACAGAGTTCTGTGTATTATAAGTAAGATATAAATCTCACAATGACGTTGTAAGAGGTAGCTTCCTGTAATTTCCCATATTTGGGGCCCAGTGTTACTGTGAAGCTAAGTGTGGAGCTATATTTAATTGGTTGGTTTGTCTCGTGCAATTGATTGCTTTGTGCGATAATTTTTCTGCCTCCCAATCTGAGATCAGCTCTGTCAGTAACCCTGACCCCTTCACTATGAACAAATTACCTCCACCCCAGAAATTGCGTTCGACTCAGAGGCGCAGGCAGAATTGGGATGGTATTAATGATAAGCACCTTGCAGTAGGTCAGCTCCATGTGTTTTGAGTTTCTTGAAAGTTATAATGAGATCCTTTTCTTTGGTGCCTTATGCAAAGTCTGCTTCGTTTGATGAGTGGAGTGATGCGTTGATTTGTCTAACTTTGAGGAATCCCTCATTGGTGGAGCTGCTGTTGTTGGAATAAAATATTAAACTTCAGAAATGAACTCGTATGTTGACATGTATAAATTGTATGACAAAATGTATATATTTTTGTGTATGCTGGCAACACGCAGCTCTACCTCATCACCACCATATTTAACTCCTCCACTTTTACTAATTTATCAGACTGCTTTTCTGACATCCTGTACAGGATGAGCAGAAAATTCCTTCAACTAAATATTGGGAATACTGAAGCCATTGTTTTCGGTTCCCACTCCAACCTCTGTTCCCCAGCTACTGACTCCATCCCTCTTCTCAGTAATAGTCTGAGATTAAGCCAATCTGTTTGCAACCCTTGAAGTCGCATCTGACTTTGAGATGAGTTTTTAACCTCCAATTCGTACTGTCACTAAGACCGCCTATTTCCATCTCCATAACATCACCTGACCCTGCCCTGTCTCAGTTCAGCTGCAATTGAAACCCTCATTCATGCCTTTGTTACCTCTAGACTCAACTATTTCAATGCACTCCTGGCTATTCACCCACGTTCTACCGTCTGTATATTTAAGTTTGAGGCCATCCAAAACTGGCCATATCTTAACTTCCATCAAGTCCTGTTTCCCTATTAAACCTGCGCTCGCTGATCTACACTGGCTCCCAGTCAAGCAATGTCTCGATTTTAAAATTCTTATCCTTGTTTTCAAATCCCTCCATGGTCTCATCCTTCCCTCTCTCTGTAATCTCCACTAATTCTGACCTCTTATGCATCCCCAATTTTAATTGCTCCAACTTTGGTGGCCATGCCTTCAGTTGCCTAGGTCCCGAGGTCTCGGATATTCTCCCTGCACCGCTTTACCTCGCTTTCCTCCTTAAGACGCTCCTTAACACCCTACCTCTTTGACCAAGATTTTTGTCATCTGACTTAATCGGTGGGATTTTCCGCACCCGCCCACCACCGCAATCTTCTGGCCCCGCCACGACGGGGCTGGAAAATCCCGGCCAATGTCTCTTTATGTGACTTGGCTTCATACTTTACAAAGCACCTTGGGACGTTTCATTGCATTAAAGGCACTATACTGTATAAATTGCTCTTGTTGAAGTTTTAACATGATAAAACTATATAAATTTAGCTACTGCAGTATAAATTTACAATCCCTTACTTTTCAGAAGTCCAAAGACATCAAAACAGGCCATGCCTGACATAAGTGGCATGGCCCCCATAGAGGAGGTTCCATCTCGGGAGGTGCAGAAGCGAGTTCTGAAACGGCCTCCGGTTTTGGAAGATTACATCAACGTAACGTCATCCGATGGAACACGTGTTTACCTGGCCCTGCAGGATGAAGACGCGAGGCCAGGGCTGAAGGTGAAATCTTTGAACTAGCCATCAGCTTTTTGTGAAATCAAATTACTTCAAATTACTTTTTTTGAGTGTTTTTGTTTTTTGCCTTTTCTGATAAATGTGACAGTGTAACATTCTATGCATATTCAGACTGACTATCTAGGGATCTGTGGCATTCATCTAATCAAAACAAGCGTTTCCTTCATCAAGGGGTCCCGTCCCCTCCTCCAGGATCACCCACCCAAAGCCACTGATGTTTTTTTGGGAATGGTCAGTAACTTAGCACCACCACCCTTGTTCTCTCCCCCCCCGCCGCCTCAACCTGGCCTGGGACTCAACCTTGATTGACTGTAAATTCCAAAGTGTCACTGGCAATAAACAAGGGTTTGACTGTTGATGGCACAAGGAGGGAAGAGACTCGTGACCATAAAACAACAGCACAGATCAGCTGGGCCAGATGACCAGTTTCTGTGCTATAAAATTCGATAAAGTCAGGTAGTTTTTGTGTCTTGACATAAAGCAATGCTGCACTCACAAGGCTATGTTTTATTTTCTTAGTTGGATGCTCTGCGTTGGAATGGACAAAGGCAACTGCATTTGTTGGGTGTACCTTTCTCATATCTAAAGGAACAAGTTGCTGAAGAGGTAACGGGTAGATTAATACTTTTGTTAGTGTAAGAAATATGAATTTGTGATTTGCCACCACATGCATATAGAATACTGAAGCATTGGCGCACGTTTAGAAACATTTAAGAGTACTCCTGATGGGCTGGGATAGTGATAGGGTACAGTGTGACATCCTACAATCAATTCTTTGGCTCCTACACTCACGGCATGTGGCTGCTGAGTTAGGCATTAAGAATTGAGGCAGTGAAAATGGCAGATTCTGAGTGATGCCTGAGCATGTTCTCTACTCCTTGCTTGAACTGAGCAACTGAATGTTGTGCTGATACAGATCACTTCCCTCCTTAGTTTTGTCACACTTTCACTTAATTGTACTGCAGCTAATATCGAAGCATGTGGAAGTTTGCTGCCAGCTAATGTTACAATATAACATATCGGAAGCTCATAATGGAAATTTACTTTAATGCGTGTTGAGTGCATCTGGTCTCTTGCCCTACTGTGATGCTGATGACGAGGGGGGATTTCCTTTGTGCACTGTATGTTACAAAACACGAACCCTTCCACTTTGAGGAGATTTACCATTTCATTAAGCACACGTGTGCTAACAGCACCAGCTGTACCTCTTGACCCCCTGGACGCTAGACCCCCATACTGCTACTGTGATTACAATCCATCTGACATTCAGTTTTGGATAAGTTGCAAACTTTCTCCAGCTAGGCATTGAGAAGAATGAAACCATTCCCTTTGACGCTTGTCACCAATTCCACCCCATTCCTTGACCACTGTCCCAGATTAAACAAAACTGCTCATAACCTCGGCGTCCTATATGACCCTGAGTTGAGTTTCCAGCCCTATAGTCCCTACTACCACAAAGACCACCTATTTTTCACCTCCGTAACATTACCTTCTTTGGTCACCTCTAGACTTGGCTGTTCAGTGCTCTCGTGATCAGCCTCCACCTCCCTATAAACTTCTCATCCAAAATCCTGTGGCTCATATCCTAGCCTGCACCAAGTCCCACTCACCCAGTACCCTGTTCTTGCTGACCAATATTGACTTCCAACCTACCAAAGTCTAAGTTTAAAAATTCTCATCCTTGTCCTTAAATCCCTTCATGATCTTGCCCCTCCCTGTCTCTGTAACCTTCTCCAGCTCAACCCCTGCAAAGTCCTGTGTACCTCTATCCCTGGCTTCTCATACATTCCCCCCTCCCCTCGCCCGACGTTGTGCCTTCAGCCATGTGAGCCCTATGCTCTGGAATTCCCTCCCCTAAACTCTCCCAATTCACTCTCTTCCTTGACAACCCTCCTTTAAAAATACACCTACCCTGAATTTGACCAAGCTTTTGTTCATAGCTCCTAATACCTCTTCCTTTGGCTTGATGTCCATTTCTGTCTTTGTTTTGGGATGTTTTTCTATGTTAAAGACACTACATCAATGCAAGCCATTGCCTGACCATTGCCTAATCTTTCCAGAAATGCTTGTCTCTTCAGGGTATGTTTCTGTAATTGTGCTAGTTCCCATTAATTAATTATTTCCGGATTATCAATTAGTAGAACCTAATTTACAGCAACTCCTTCAGTGTGAAGCAGGCAGTCTGCACTGCGTCTATGATTTTTTAAAAATGCTTTAACAATGAAACGGAACTTTAAGAATGTGCTATCTACTATTTGTGTTTTATATCAAAAATACTAATTGCATTGCAAGCTCCTTTGTCAGTCAATCTCTATGGTTATAATTTGAAAGTTTCCACCTGCACATGTTCTGCCTGTAGGTGACACTGTTGTAGGACATTTCAGTGAAACAGTTGGTGTGGAACTTGTGTCAGCATGTGTTTCCTCACCAAAGGCACTGGATGGCTTTACAGTTGTTGTGGCTTTTTCACATCATTGAATGTTGAAAATAATCTCGTTATTGTCAATCGTAATGAATTTGCACTAAAATAAGTGGCTGTTTTCATACATTTTCAAAGAAAATCATTACTTGTGCACCAGTTATTGGGTGACACATCCAGACTGGCACTCAAAGTTTACGAAGGAGCCCCTCTGCCACCTGTCACAACCACTCCTTCCCTACCTATTCCCTCTTCTCCTCTATCCCCTCTTATCTTCAGCTTCCTCTACTTCCGGCTTATGTGCCTTTCACTTTCCTCCCTACCTTCCCTGTTGCTCTACTTTGCCTTCACCTCTACGCATTTAACCCCCTTCTCCTCTCACCCTGCTTCCCCCTCCCCTTCTTCTTGCTCCCCCCACAAGTTGCACCTTTCTCACTGTTGCTCGTTCTCCCTCCCACCTTCCCATATCTTTGTGTTTAACTTTGCATTTGGTGGTGAATCACCACTTGAGGTCATTCTGTGTTCCTTTAATAACTTGTTCCTTCTTACATCTAAGCATATTTCTTTGTATTTATCTAGTGTCATAGACAGGTGATGGAAGAATCCCAGAAGTTGAGTGAAATGCTTAATAGGTGAGTCTGCAACTCAGGGCAGTTTGAAGGAAGTTAGACCAATTGTAGGAGGCTTCTGCTTTTATGGAGAGCACAGCATTAAAGTTTTGAGATTAAAAAAAGCTGCAAATTCCATAAGCCTGTAAACAACACAAATTCACAATAGATCAGTTGGTATCAGAAATGAAAGGATTTGGTTGTGAATCCTTTGTACTAACGGTTTCTTGGGTGATGTACAAGAGCAGACCAGGGCTTTGGAACTTTACCTCAGTGAGTGAACTTCCTTAGGGAGAGCAAGGGAGTCACCTCCTTCAGGAAAGCAGAAAATTGGAGAGAACAAAAAAAAGGTTGATTGGTTTCAGATTGGCGACCTGGGTAACTGTGCTGACAACCTTTAAACTTCTTTAGGATGAATACAGAATATAGCAAGAATGATTACAAGATAGGTATGGCTGTGAAAGTTAATTCAGTCCATTCTAACTCCCCATTCTAAACACAATCCATAGGCCACTGCATCCCCCTCCATCTCATGTACCAACTGTTTCCTGTGTGATTCCACAGTTTTGACTCCACTACCCAACCCTGAAGTCCATTCCACATGTAAATTTTATTTTGTAGGATGAATTTTAGAATAAAATTTCTTGAGTATTCCTTAAAAAAAAAGACACGTCGAAGCTTTTCATCTTCCACTCATCAGGACATTTTGCAAGAATACCAATACAAGCAGAAAACAGCAATTTATACTGTATGAGAAGAGAGTGCTGATTGGTTGGCAAGTGGACTCTGATTGGTAGAGGTGTTGCCATGGAGAATGCACCAAATGATGGTGACTGACAGTTAACTGCCAAGCATTGTTTGAAATTTAAACAAGGCAGCTTGTCCCCGATTGGTCAAGGCATTGACCTGAGGAATGAGTCAGCGAATGGCTGTCTCTTATTTTGTTTAGCTGAAACAGGTGCAATAGAGCAGGGCCCTGTATATTAATATATGTAGCTTCCAGTACACACACATGCGCCACACTGTGAGCCTGATTGGCAATCTTAAATAAACTTTCTCTCATCAGTTTGAAACCCTATCCTGTTGTTCCCAGTCAATTTAAAGTATTACTTTGGATGCACCTTTCCTCTGGTGACTGGCTTACCAAATTCTTTCCTTTGTCTTGCCCAAGCAACCAAAATGGAAGAGACCCTTAGTTACCATCCTGCCACAACACAAAATGACCCCTCCCTCCAACCTTCCAAGAAAAAATATAAACTTTTTTTTGCTTCCATTTGGACATGAGGATAGGCCATTGTAATTAGAATATTCTGGATAAGTGGAGTTGTCTGGTTTAAGTGGATAAAATACAGTACCCTGCAAGTCTTTAGATACACTCAGCTTTGAAATACAGCCTGTGAATATCAATTAACAAGGCTTTCTATAGAAAGAGCAAGGAGGAATTTGACTCGAAATTCAATTGTGAATTGTGTGAAATATGAGGAATCTAAATGGAATACCTTAATACAGATGTTAATTTTATATTAATTGTGTTTAACTGTATGCAGGTGGTTTGCCTTAACTGGTGTTTCACTTGAGCCCCCTACAAATATACAGACTAAAACTATGTTTGTTTGGTTTGGCGGTGTATGCTTGTATTGTGTAATTCCGTAAACAAATATAATAGTGTGTAAAGATTATCTCCAGCTGTATCCCTCACCAACTAGCTTTCTGGAGTAGAACACCGATCTAGATATTTAAGGGCTATAAACCTGATTTGAGATTGCTTATTTCATGCACCTTTTCTTTCTCTCTTTGTTTACAACAGCAATTTATATTTCTATAACATCCTTAATATAATGAAATATCCCTAGGGGCTTCACAGGAGCATTATAAAACAAAGTATGACACCAAGCCACGTAAGGAGATATTGGGTCAGTCGACCAAAAGCTTAGTCAAAGATGCGGGTTTTAAGAAGCATCTTAGAGGAGGAAAGTGAGGCAGGGAGGTGTAGAATTATAAGGAGAGAATTCCAGAGCTTGGGACCTAGGCAACTGAAGGCCTGGCCACCAGTAGTGGTGCAGCAGTAAGTGGGAGCGCACAAGAGGTCAGAATTATCGGAGCACTGATATCTTGGAGGGTTGTGAGGTTGGAGGACATTATAAAGATAGCGAAGGGCGAGGCCATGGAGGGATTTGAAAACAAGGATGAGAATGTTAAAATTAAGAAGTTACTTGACCCGGTGCCAATATAGATCAGTGAACACGGGTATAGGAGAGCGGGACTTGCAGTGAGTTAAGACACATGCAGCAGAGTTTTGGATGATCTCAAGTTAAAGGGTAGAATGTGAGAGACCAGCCAACTGTGTTTTGAAATAGTCAGGGCTATAGGTAACCAAGGCATAAATGATGGTTTCAACAGCAGCTGAACTGAGAAGGGCAAAGCCGAGCAATCTTACGGAGGTGGAAGTAGGCGGCCTTGGAGATGGTATGAATATGAGACCTGAAACTCATCTTGAGGTCAAATGTGACACCAAGGTTGAGAACAGACTGGCTTAATCCCAGCCTGTTGCAAGGGAAAGGGATGGAGTTCGTAGCTAGGGAACAGAGTTTGAATTGGGGACCAAAAACGATGGCTTCAGTCTTCCCAATATTTAATTGGAGGACATCTCTATTCATCCAGCACCAGATTTGGATAAGCAGTCTTGTTTACCTCTTGTTGCTTTGCTTTATTCTTAAAGCCAGGTTGATGAGATTGGAGAAGTTGAGAGACAGGAAGAAGCAGCAGCAGATGAAGATGATGATGACTCAATTGATGAATTTAGCTCCAGCACACTCTGGGTTGATAGATTCACTCCCGGGCAGTATACCGAGCTGCTCAGTGATGATGTAAGTAATATGGTCAAAAGGTCTCACCCAGTCTGCTTGCTGTACTGTAAGGTGATATTGTAATATTAAACTTTGAGGTTCAGTGCTAAATATGCTGTGTCCTTTCCTCAGTAAATATTAGGTTGGTGGGGAGAGGGATTTGAAAATGACGAGAATGATTTTGAAAAGCAGAACACTGCAGGTGCTGGAAACCTGAAATAAAGGCAAGACAGAGCTGGAAAAACTCAGGTCAGGCAGCATCAGTGGAGAGAGAAACAGTTAACATTTCAGGTCTGTGATCTTTCATCAGAATTTTGAAATCCGCTCACTGGAGTATGGGGAGTCAGCGGTGCTTGGAGAAAGGATTTGATGGAAGTTGCTGCATGTGAGTGCAAAGGCTGCAGTGTTTTTGATGAGTTGAAGCTTGTGGCGAGGTGGAGGCAGGGAGATTAGCTAGGATAGCAATAGAGGTATTAAGCTTCCACATCATAGAGGTATGGACTAAAGTTTTAGTTGGGGAGGAGAGAGGGATGCAGGCGAGCAATTGGGATAAAAGCAGTATCGTAACAAAGCAGATATTCAAAGCTGAGGGGAGCTGGGCGAAAGGTCTAGCAGGGATAGTATTGCTCTGCTCTAGCTGACTGAATCTGAGGTGTAAGCTAGGCAATTTGTTGGAATTAAGGGTAGAAGCATTTAGATACAGAAAGGCAACACCATATGACTTTTGTTTTAATTTTAAGACTGAAATATTTATAGCTAATCTGTATAATGCTGGTGATGCATTGGAAGAGTGTTTGATTTGATGGAGGAGATAGGACCATGGAGGTGAGCTGTAGAAGACTAATGTTTGAGGAGAATAGAACAGTGAGTTCAAGACAACCAAGTGAATGATGAGAGACAGAGGTTCACAGCCACAGGGTTTAATTTGTGACTTTAAGCAATGTGGTCTTGGTTTCAAAAGCAGACTGGAAACCCAATCTGAGGGTCTGATAACAACGTGGGAATATACTTGCATAACCATGTGTCCCAAGACTTTGAAAAGGAAGGAAGGATGGAAGTTAAGTAGCAGTTGGAAGAAAATTAGAGGAGGGGGGGATTGAAATTCTTGAGCAGAGGATGTGATGGTTTTGACTTGAAGGAAATAAGGACAGTGCTAGAGGATACAGAGAAGCCAATAAATTCAGTCAGCATTTGGCTGAGGAAGTTCAATTGGGTGTTCGGAGCCTGGGAAGGAAAATTGAAGACAAGCTTGGATAATCTTGTTTGATTATTTTGAAGAAAAGCAGGGGAGCCCTCAGGACAACCAAAAGTGCTCTTACATCCAGCAATGTAAAATATACTTTTCTTTTAAATGTGTCACTATTATATTTTAGGATGTGCAGCAACCAATTAATGCACAGCAAGGTCCCACAAACAACAAGATAATCTATTTTAATGCTGTTGCTTCAGAGATAAATATTGGCCAGACTAATTGATTTAATTGGAAAGATGTTTCACAAGGCACATTGGGCTGAATAGCCTCCTTCTGTGCGGTATCATACTTTGATTCTAGGACGCTGGGCAGAACTCCCCTTTTCTTCTTCAAAATAGTGCCATGGGATCTTTCACGTCCACCTAAAAGGCCAGGCAGGACCTCAGTTTAACATCTCACCTGAAAGACGGCACTTTGACAGTGCAGCACTCCCTGGAGTTTCAACCTAGGTTATGTACTCAAGTCTCTGGAGCGGGACTGGAACCCACAACCTCCTAACTCGGAGGCGAGAGCCACGAATGTAGTTGAACATAGTGCAAGCATCTTTTAGCAGCAGTCTACATTTTGCATAATTTCTTTTATCATATGAGTACTTCACAATACAGTAATGTGACAATGAAGAGTAAAATTCAGATTCATTAAAACAAACAGGCAAGAGCTTTATTTAATTCTTCAAAAATCTCAATAACAATCACCAAAAAGATTTTATTTTAATGGCAAGTTCACAAACTACATTTGACACATGCATTATGCAGCGTTCTTCACTTGGTGTCCTTCAGTGACCTTACAAGCATACAAATAATCCATTTTTCTAAAAGCCCTCTATGCTGATGGAATGCCCTTTGGAACCATAATGTGAATGGTAAAATCAAACTTTCTTTTGTATAATTTTCTGTTAAATGAACGTCTTTAAAAAAAAAAACGCTGCCTGTCTTGTGCTCATTAGTTGGGAATCATTATGCTTCACCTTTCAAACAGCTTTCTTGTTTCCAATTTTATAAAGATCAGCACCACCATTTCAAAAAATACATCCAAATTCAAATGCCAGCTTTCATGTGCAACATTCATCAGAAGTCATTCAGGACACCATGAAAAAAATATGAAATGACCTAAAATTTAATCATATCCCCTTGTAATCATCTGAATGGAAATGCTATCAAAAGGTTGACTAGACACTCTACTTCAAAAATAAACAAGAGCAGTTGGGAATTCACTTTCATTTCTAGCCAATCCTGATAACGGGTTATTACGTGCTAGGCCACTAGCCATGTTAGCATGATTTTGCTAGTCTTGTATCTTGCCAACTTTTTGTGACACGTTCTTTTTTTTTCAGGATTATTGGCAACACTCTGATCATTTTGCTTTCCTATCAGATTGTTTGTTTCAACTGCCTCCTAATGAATTTTTTTTTGTATTGAAGTTCATTTTTAAATGTCACATTTGGTGTCTATCTTTGATGAAGGCTAGAGTATAATTCAATCATCACAAAGAGAATATTGCTTTGATGTGCAAAATGTTTTCAGTAATATCTATCATATATATAGTCTATCAAATGATAAAACAATTCTAATGTTCTTTACTCTGACATTCGAATCTGGTCAATTTTAAACTTGGCCACTAAAATCTCTCCAGTATTGAAAAAATACTTGTATGCGTTTGTAGAGTTGTGTTTGTCAGCTTGACTATTCCTGCAGGTTCTAAGGGCTGCTTCATATTTCAGTACACTAATCGCTGCCTCCTGAAGTGGTTGAAACTGTGGGATACAGTAGTCTTTGGCAGAGAGAAACCTGCGAAGAAAAGCAAGCAGGTGGTAGAAAAGCATTCGGCCTTCCAACAGTCACAGCAGCAGCAACAGCAGAATAAATGGAAGAGTAAGACTCAGATGACTGAAGAGATCCTGGATGCAGAACTCGATGCACATAACAGACCAAAGTACAAGGTAAGTGGGTGCCAAAGCAAGTCCTTTCACAAAATGCAATGAAGGTACATAAAATACCACAAAGGGGCTGTGAAATTACTTGTTACCGGAGTTTATGCATTCTACTGAAATGGCCCATAATCTTAAATGCATTAAAGGGAAATATCTACATTACAACGATGACTACAAGTAGTTCATTAGCTATAAAAGACCGTGGGACATTCTGATGTTGCGAAAGATGCTATATAAATGCAGGTCTTTATCTGCACAATTATCAGTACATCTCCACCGCTCTCCTTAGGGGCCATGTCAGGGCAGCCATTTTGTGCAATGACGTGCAGCTCTGCTACTCCAATCACAGATAGGGGCAAGAGACTATGGGTAGATTTGCCCAATCACAATGTCAATGAACAGAACTTCATGATGTTGCAAAACGTCAGCTCTATTCCCCCGAAACAAGGGTTAGAATGATGATGCTCACTTCCCTATTCGCCTTCCCATACAGCAGGCAGAAGAGACTTGAAGCCATCAATGTGGCCTGAATTGGGACAAAGATGCAGAAATAAAAGGCCACTGTTCCTAACTCTCTGAGCCCATCCCCTCTCATTTATACCCCTACTTTTTTCAAACTCATCACCAGTCACAATTCTCAGCAACTTGCACCATTGCCTAAACCTTATATCAGGATCTTTTAGTTGGGGCTTGATTTATTATTGAGTTTTTCTTTAAATCTCTGAGGAGATTCTTCCACAATCTCTTGGAGTTTCCACAATCTATTGCACCAAAATAAAAACTGGAACACGATAATTTTGTTTTAAGAAATTCATCTAATTAGCTCCTTTAGAGTTCAATGTCATTGTTGATGTGAGCATTCCTTTTTCCGTTATGTGACTGAAAATGAGCGTCGCTGATGAGTGCAAGCTGCAGCCCCTGAAGCGATCTTCATTGTGAGCTAATGTGGAGCTTGTTATATCGACAACAAGTGGCTCCCTTTATTAAAGCTGCGTTAAATTATCAATGTTTCAAAAATTTTAAGACAATGACATGATCAAATTGCCGCTCTACATTCGAGGGTGTACGACCTGAAAAATGACTAACCACTGCTGTTTTACGCCGTGTTAATCATGGCTTTAGTGGATAGCACAACTGCTTCGGAGTCACAAGATTAAGGGTTTAAACTACACTCCAATCGTCTAGATTGGCACCCACACAGCAGGACTGTGGGAGGCTGTACTGTTGCAGTTTCCTGCCTTTTGGATGAGATGTTAAACCAATGTCTGCCCTCTCAGTGGAAGTAAAATATCCCGTGACATTACTTGAAGAAGAGCAAGAGACTTTCGGACAACATTTATCCCTCACACACACTGAAACAGATATAGTCATTTATGTGCTATATGAAAGTAAATTTGTTGGCTCTTTCTTTCCCTTATCTCTAGGTGGCGCTGTTGAGTGGTCCTCCCGGTCTGGGGAAAACAACCCTGGCTCATGTCATTGCAAAGCATGCAGGGTACAATGTTGTGGAGATGAATGCAAGGTGAGAATATGGAATTTAACGTACTGCCTTATAAAAACTCATATATGAACCTAATGGACAGAAACATGATGAGTAAATGGTTATTTCAGTCATTTCTCACCGAATTAGATTTGCAGTGTTTCAGCAAAATGTTACAAATTCAAAGTGCATTAAGCTTATAATTGCCGTATTATAAGTTTTCTATTGGGAATAAGGAGGTGACTTGCATGTCAATGGTTCTCTTTATCCTGTCACCTTTTTAGATTATTTTAATTTCCTAAATTGAGAGTGGTTTTAATTTCTAGCCCCTTCCTGATGACCTTCTCTGAATGCAGTTCAAGAGGATGATTACCGTACTTGTGAAAATTTTGTTTTGCAAAGGAGGCATGTATGCACTCACTGGTTTGAATTCCTCGATTACTTGTTCACTTGCAGAAGATAAGGCTGAAGGATTTGCAACAATCTTCAGCCAGAAGTGCCAAGTGGATGATCTATCTTGGCTGCCTTCAGAGGTTCCAGCATCACAGACGCCAATCTTCAGCCAGTTCAATTCACTCCATATGATATCAAGAAATGGCTGAGGGTACTGGATACTGCAAAGGCTATGGGCCCTGACAACATTCCGGCAATAGTACTGAAGGCTTGTTCTTCAGAACTTGCTGTGCCCTTAGGCAAGCTGTTCCAGTGTAGCTACAAGACTGGTGTCTACCCAGCAACATGGAAAATTGCCCAGGTATGTCCTGTACACAAAAAGCAGGACAAATCCAACCCAGCTTATTACCGCCCGATCAGTCTACTCTTGATCATCAGTAATATGATGGAAGGGGTCATCAACAGTGCTGTTAAGCGGCATTTGCTTATCAATAACCAGCTCACTGACGCTCAGTTTGGGTTGCGCCAGGATGACTTGGCTTCTGACCTCATTACAACCTTAGTTCACACATGGACAAAAGAGCTGAACTCCAGAGGTGAGTTGAGAGTGACAGCCCTTGGCATCAAGGCAGCATTTCACCAAGTGTGGCATCGAGGAGTCCTAGCAAAACTAGAGTCAATGGGAATCGCGAGGGAAAACTCTCGACCAGTTGGGGTTGTAACTACCACAAAGTAAGATGGTTGTTGGAGGTCAATCATCTCAGTTCAAGAACATCACTGCAGGAGTTCCTCATATTTGTATCCAAGACCCAACCATCTTCAGCTGAGTCATCAGTGACCTTCCTTCCATCATAAGGACAGAAGTGGGGATGTTCAGCACCATTCGCAACTCCTCAGATACTGAAGCAGCTCATGTTCAAATGCAGCAAGCCTTGGACAATATCCAGGCTTGGGCTAACAAGTGACAAGTAACATTTGCACCACATGCACTGCAGCAGTTCAAGAAGGCAGCTCACCGCCATCTTCTGAAGGGCAACTAGGGATGAGCAATAAATGCTGGCCCAGCCAGCGAAACACATCCTGTGAATGAATAAAAAAAAACAAGTCCTAGGCACTGACCATCTCCAACAAGAGAGAATCTAACCATCGCTCCTTGACATTCAACGGCGTTACCATTGCTGAATCCCCCACTATCAACATTCTGGGGGTTACCATTGACCAGAAACTGAACTAGACTAGCCAGATGGGTAGGGAAGTAAGGAGGTAGAGAATGACGTAATCCAAAGTCCTATGTCCTGTGTCATATATTCCTATGTTCCCAGGAAAAGGGACCACCTCTGGTGTGACCTATGGTAGTGTTCCTCACTGATATAATTGAAGAATGCAGGGACTGCAGCCCAGCTTGCCCAAGTGAAAAGTGCAATGTGAACAAGTTTGTCCCTCGCATCTCATTGTCAAGTAGAGTTAGAGAGTCTGAAAAGGGGTGTAGACAGGTTAAGTGAGTGGGCAAACATTTGGCAGGTGGTGTATAATGTGGGAAAATGTGAAATTGTTCACTTTGGCAGGAATAATGGAAAAGCAGTATACTATTAATGGAGAGAGATTGCAGAACTCGGTGATATAGAGGAATCTGGGTGTCCTGGTATATGAATCAGAAAAAGTTAGTATGCAGGTACAGCAAGCAATGAGCAAAGCAAATGGAATGTTGGCATTTATTGCAAGGGGAATGGATTTTACAAGTAGGGAAGTGTTTTACTGTAGCTGCACAAGGCATTGGCGAAACCATATCTGGAATACTGTGTACAGTTTTGGTCTCCTTATTTGAAAAAATATATAATTGCATTAGAAACAGTATGGAGAATGCTCACTCGACTCATTCCTGGGATGACGGGCTCGTCTATCAAAAAGGTTGAACAGGTTGGGCCTATACAGTAAGAAGAATGAGAGGTGATCCTATTTAAACATGTAAGATCTTGAGGGGACTTGACAGGGTGGATACCAGGAGGGTGTTTCCACTTGTAGGGGAGACTCGAACTAGGGGATGCAGTTTAAGAATGAGAGATCTCCCTTTTAAGACTGAGATGAGGAGAATTTTTTTCTTTGAGGGTTGTTAGTATGCCGAATTTTCTTCCCCAGAGAGCAGTGGAGGCTGGGTCATTGAATTAACTCAAGGCAAAATTAGACAGATTTTTGATAATCAAGGGAGTCCAGTGTTATGGGGGGCAGACAAGAAAGTGGAGTTGAGATCACAACCAGATCAGCCATGGTCTTATTGAATGGCAGAGCAGGCATGAAGGGCCAAATGGCCTATTCCTGTTCCTATGTCCTATATAAATGCTATGGCTACAAGAGTGGGCCAAAGGCTTGAAATCCTGCATCGAGTAACTTGCCTCCTGAGTCCCCAAAGCTCATCCTCCATCTACGAGGCATAAGTCAAGAGTGTGATGCAATACTCTCCACTTGCCTGGATAGGTGCAGCTCCAGCAACACTCAAGAAGCTTGACACCACCCAGGACAAAGCAACCTGCTTGATTGGCACCCCAGCCACAGGAATTCACTCCCTCCACCACTGACGAACAGTGGCAGTAGTGTGTACCATCTACAAGATGCACTGCAGGAACTCACCAAGGCTCCTTAGCACCTTCCAAACCCATGACCACTACCAGTTAGAAGGACAAGAGCAGCAGATGCATGGGAACACCACCACCTGGAAGTTCCCCTCCAAGCCACTCACCATCCTGACATGGATTCCTTCACCGTCGCTGGAACTCCTTCCTTAACAGCACTGTGGGTGTACCTACACCACATGGACTGCAGCGGTTCAAGAAGGCAGCTCACCACCATCTTCTAAAGGGCAACTAGGATGGGCAATAAATGCTGGCCCAGCCAGTGATGCCCACATCCCATGATGAATAAAAAAAACTCCAAACTGCTAGTCTCTCTTATATGTAATCCATTCTCTCGCCATGTATTGTAAAACAGCCTGACAAAATCCTTTTTGAGCCTAATGCAAGAAAAATAGGAAAAATTAGAGTCACAAGAGGCCATTCAGTCCATCACGTCTATGCCGATTAATTAGGATGTTTTGTTTCGGGTGTCTGCTCCGGGGCAGTGGGTGTACTCTTGCCTTTGAGTCAGCAGGTCATGAGTACAAGGCCTACTTCAAAGACTTGAGCCCATCACCTAGGTTGCCACTCCATGCAGCACTAAGGGAACACTGCATTGTTGGAGTTGTAGTTGAGACGTTAAACCAAAGTACCCTCTGTTTTCTAAGGTGGATGTAAAAGATCCCATGGCACTATTCAAGGAAGAGCAGGAAATGTTCTGATGTGTGCAGGACAGTGGAGATCTATTAGTGCCGATAGAGCTAGACTTCACACCTTTAGGACAGGCAGAGATCATTGTGGCGGGAAGTGAGTGTTGCGGGGGAAGAGTTGGAAAGTGATGAATGGAGTATCAAATAGGCATCTATATATGTTCTGGTGTCAAGCCATGCTGTTTATCTCCCATTTAGTGATGACCGCAGCCCAGAGATCTTCAAGATCAGGATTGAAAGTGCCACCCAGATGAAATCAGTGCTTGGAAGCAACGAGAAACCAAATTGCCTGATCATTGATGAAATTGATGGTGCTCCCAATGTGAGTCTGTATTCTGAGTAAAATCATATGATTAAATGTAGCTGGAACAGTTTTTAGCATCTGCGATGAACACCACAGAGAGATGATATAAATATAAACCAGGAGTCACACCCTCAATTAAAACAGTCCCTGGGAAGAAGATCAGAACATCACACATTTATCTTTCTTAAACCATTTATCTTGTCAAGCGTGGACTAGATTTTTACCAGGACAATTCCAGCACCTGTGCTCAACATCATGGATGAATGTAAGCTCCCAATTTGACATCCCTTATCTGCAGGCATAGTTTCCCAAAATAGTCGAGCTTTGCAGTATTTTTATTCTTTTCAGTGCAGATATTAAAGTCACCTCTATATGAAAAATTAACAATCTGGTGAGAGTGCTATGAGGTGCCAGTAGTTCTGCTTTGGAAGGGAAAATAAGTCCTTCTCGGGCAACTAATTATTTAAGAAAAACTGCAAATGCTGGAAATCTGAAGCAGTAATGATATAAAAAGAGAAAAGGTGCGTTAATCCTTCAAATAGAAGTGAAAGATAAATGAGCATTTTTGTTGAATCAGTATGAAAGAGATAAAAACAGCAGCAAGTCTAATCAGTGAGGCAGTAATGGGTTGAAAGACCTTGCAGTATGCTAAAAAGAAACTGTTAGTGTAAGAAATCAACTCTGAGATAGCAGAAAACTTTTAAAAACACGCACATGAGAAAGAACTTGTGAATTCAGCTTGAACTCATCTAAAGCTACTGCCCATATCCTAACTTTCACCAAGTCCTATTCGCCTATCACCCTACAAACTGCAGATCAGGAATTAAAAGCCATTTTACCTTCACCTTGTATAAAGCTAATAAGAGCATTAGCATTAACTTCCTAGAAGACTGACTAAAGACAAACCAAATCAGTGTTGACATGCTGTCTTCAAGACAAACAATGTAAGTTCTGCAAGTAGATATTACAATAAGGGAAGAACTGCTCCATATCAAATTGTTTTTTGTAGAACGAAATGTTTATGCAACTTTGAAAATAGTCTAAGAAACCTCGCTTTATTGTCTGCCTCAGGCTTTTGCTGTCTGGTTTTGATGGATTTTAAAATTCTTATCCTTGTGTTCAAATGCCTCCAAGGTCTTGGCTCTCCCTTACTTTGTAACCCCCACCAGCCCTACCAATCTCTGAGATCTTTGAGCTCCTCCAATTCTGGCCTCTTGATCTCCCCTGATCTTTCAATGCTCCACCATTGATGGCCATGCCTTGACTGCCTAGCCCCTAAGCTGTTAAATTCCCTCCCAAAAACTCCCTGCCTCTCTCTTCATTTAAGATGCTCTTTAAAATCTACCTCTGTATTAATGTACATTTCTTTGACTTGGTGTCAATTTATTTGTTCAATCACACTCCTGTGAAGCACCTTGAATTTTGCTCATAGAATTATAGAATGATATAAGCACAAAAGACAGCCATTTGGCCCAACAATCCTATGTTAATTCTTTGAAAGAACTGCCCAATTAGTCCCATAACCCAGCAATTTTTCTGCTTGAAGTATTTAACAAATCCAGTTTTGAAAGTTAGAGTCTGTTTCAGCCGCCCTCGGGCGTTGCATTCCTGATCTTTTGAACTCGCTGCTTAATTTTTTTTTTTCTCTTGTCGCCTCTGGTTCTTTTGCCAATTACTTTAAATCTATGTTCTCTGGCTGCTGACCCGTCTGTCACTGGAAGCAGTCTCTCTACTCTATCAAACTCTTTATGATTTTGAGCACCTCCAGCCCCCACTACATTGGGTGGTTAGAGTGTCAGATCATTGGAGTTAGCTTATCACCGCTGAACTTGCTGCTGCCCTCACTCAGTACTCAGGAGTGGGTCAAACAAAATCGGCCCCCTGTTATTTCCCAAGATCCCCTGACTACAAAATCTGAAGTTGGACTTGAGTCGTCACATCTCCTTTTTGTTTTTTCTCCTCCTCATTGACAGGCCGCAATAAACACACTCATGAATCTCGTTAATCGCAAAGATGGGAAGGAAAGTGAGGTAGCAGCAGGTGGTGGAAAGAAAAAGAAGAAAAAGGAAGGAGGAATTTTACAGAGACCCATCATCTGTATCTGTAATGACCAGTTAGTATTTATGTCAATAATGGAACTCTTGAGCACGGCTTCCTGAAATTATATAACCTAGAGCCTACAATGTGGACCAGCAAGCATTTCAATTCTACGGCAACTTTTGCTGTCAAATCATTGGTTGCTGGATTTAAAAGTAACGATAGCAGAGGAAACGGAATATATCGAGATGGATTTGTGGTGTGGGTTTGGGGTCCTGGCAAGAGTGTGCAGCTATATGTTGGTGAGTGTGTGTGTGTCGTAGATGCAATCAGTGTGTCTGCATTGTGTATCTATGAACACAGCACCCCTGTTCCCTAATTGTGGCTTAGGTTAGGACTTATCATTATTTCCTACAAATATTTCTAGTGTACTCCAACCTCATATCATTGGCTGAGGGAGTGAGTGAAACACTTTGTGTAATGCTAGGCTTAGAAGCTCTCCAGTTTGATTCCCCAATTATGCCATTGGCTAATCTCAGCTGAGAGTAGTATTACATTTGGTACATTCACCTCAAGACCTCTGAGTCAAGGAGTAGTAAAGTTGGCCAGAGTTCCTGCATTTATGGCCCCACCTGTACATTTGGGTGTGTTATGTGAGGAAAACGTTGACTTTATTGAGATGCCTTTTACACCCAAATAGTTTGCTGACTGTCACCGGTCACACACAATGAATAGCTAGTAGGTGGAGTAAGAGAAGGCTCTGGATCTACACCACATGAGTCAACACGTCCAGGGGCAATGGCATCGTGTCCATTGTGGCTCAGTGGTAGCATGCTCCTCTAAGTTGGAAGGTTGGAGGTTCAAATCCCACTCTGGAATCACAAAATCTAATCTAGGATGGCAAATCAGTGCTGTACTGAGGGAGTACTTCATTGTCAGAAGTGCTGTGTTTTGAATGGTACATTAAACCAAAGCCTTCCCTGCCCTCTTGTAAAAAATCCTATGGCACTATTTTGAAGAAGAGCAGAAGTTTTCCCTTATGTCCTGGCCAAAATTTATCCCTCAACTAACAACATGAAAATAGACTATCTGATTGCTTTGCATTGCTGTTTGTGGGAGCTTGCAATACGCAAATTGGCTGCCACGTTTCCTACACTGCAACAATGATTGCACTTCAGAAGTATTTCTTTGAAGACACTATATAAATGAAAATCTTTTGTTAATTGTAAGATTAATAAGCAATGTGGTTGCTCTTGGTTTTACCGTGTAATAATGTGTTATAGAAATTAGTTTATATATAACTTGGAATGACTGAAGTAGTTCTAACTAGCTCACTTTGCTAACAGGTATGTGCCGTCACTGAGACAACTGAGGCAACAAGCTTTCACGTTAATCTTCCCTCAGACCCTGCCCTCCAGGCTCGTTCAAAGGCTGCATGAGGTTGGTATCAAGCAGTAAGGTCAAACCAAAGTGCCAGGGCAGTTCGAAAACTAGCCAGACACTTGTAGCCAAACATTTGTTTATGATGGGTACAACACGATGAGTCAAGCACCAGTTATAACAACCTTTTTAAACTTCTGTTTATTTGGAGAGGGGAAGGTATTAATGTAGTTTTGATATTTGTATTATTTACAGAATCACAGAATTGCTACAGCACAGAAGGCGACCATTCGGCCCATCACATTTGAACCGGCTCTCCAAATGAGCAATTCCCTTAGTGCCATTCTCCCATCTTCTCCCCGTAACCCTACACATTCTTTCTTTTCAGATAAGTCTAATTCCCTTCTGAATGCTTTGATTGAATCTACCTCCCCCACACACTCTGGCATTGCATTCCAAACCCTAACTACTTGTTGCATAAAAAGGTTTTGTGAATACTATTTTTGCTTCTTTTGCCATTACTTTAAATCTGTAGCCCTCCCATTCTCGATCCTTTCACAAATGGGAACAGTTTTCCCCGTCTAGTCTGTCCAGATTCCTCATGATTTTGAATATCTCTAACAAATCTCCCCTCAGCTGTCTGTTCAAGAAAAACAGCCCAAACTTCTCCCAACTATCTTCATAACTGAAGTTCCTTATCCCTGGAGCCATTCTTCTGAATCTTTTCCACACTCTGTCCAATACATCCTTAAAGTGCGGTGACCAGAACTGGACGCAATACTCCAGCTGAGGCCAAACTGGAGTCTTATATACAAGCTCAACATAACCTCCTTGTTCTTGTACTCTATGCCTCTATTAATAAAGCCTAGAATACTTTATGCTCTATTAACCGCTCTCTCAACCTGTCCTGCCACCTTCAACGACTTATGCACATATACCCAGGCCCCTCTGCTCCTGCACCCTCTTTAGAATTGTGCCCTTTATTTTATATTGCCTCTCCATGTTCCTCCTAGCGGAATGAATCATTTCACATTTCTCTGCATTGAATTTCATCTGCCACCTGTCTACCCATTCCACCAACTTGTCTATGTCCTTTTGAAATTCTAAACTATCCTCCTCACAGTTTACAATGCTTCCAAATTTTGTATCATCCGCAAGCTTTGAAACTGTGCCCTGTATACCAAGGTCTATGTCATTAATATATCAGCATAAGCAAGGGTCCCAAAGCTGACCCCTGGGGAACTCCACTACAAACCTTCCTGCAGCCTGCAAAACATCCATTAACCACTACTCTGTTTCCTGTCACCTAGCCAATTTTGTATCCATATTGCTACTCTCCCTTTTATTCCGTAAGCTATAGCTTTGCTCACAAGCCTGTTGTATGGCACTGTCTCAAATGCCTTTTGGAAATTTATGTACACATCAACAGCATTGTCCTCATCGTCCCTCTCTGTTACCTCGTCAAAAAACATGTTTAACAAGTTAGTTAAACATGATTTTCTATTAAGTAATCCATGCTGGCTTTTCTTAATTAACTTTCATTTGTCCACATGATTACTAATTTTGCCCCATATAATTGTTTCTATAGTTTCCCCCCCAACTGGAGTTAAACTAACTGGCCTGTAGTTGCTGGACTTATCTTTACGTCCTTTTTTGAACACGAGTATAATGTTTGCAGTTCTCCAGTCCTCTGGCACCACCCCTGAGTGCAAGGAAGAGTGAAGAATTATGGCCAGTGCCTCTGCAATTTCCATTCTCACTTCCCTCTAACCTTGGATACATCTCATCGGGTCCTGATGCTTTATCAACTTTTTAAGTACAGTCTATCCACTTTATCAGTTTTAAACCCTTCTACTGTCTGAATTGCCCATTCTTTTGCCATGGCCTGGGTAGCATCATCTTCCTTGGTAAAGACATATGCAAAGTGTTAATTTAATACCTCAGCTATGCCCTCTGCCTCAATGTGTAAATCCCAATTTTGGTCCCTAATCGGACCCTATTCCTTTTATCTAATTTTCACTATTTAAGAAGATTTTGGGATTCCCTTTTAATTTGGCTACCAGTCTCTTTTCATACTCCCTATTTGTTTCTGTTATTTGCTTTTCAGCCTCCCTTCAGAACTTTTCTATATTTAGTCTGGTTCTCTATTGTACTTTGTACCTGACGTCTACCACAAGTACACTTTTTCTTCTTTATCTTAATTTCTATCTCTTTGTCATCCAGGGAGCTCCGGCTTTGTTTGTCCTACCTTTCCCTTTCGAGGGAATATGCCTTGACTGTACCAGAACTACCCCTTCTTTGAAGGTAGCCCATTGTTCAGCTACTGTTTGTCCTGCCAATCTTTGACTCCAATTAATTCAGCCCAGATTTGCTTTTACCCCGCTGAAGTTGGCTTTCCCCCAGTTAATTATTCTTACTCTGGATTTTGCTTTGGCCTTTTCCATAGTCAGTCTAAACCTTTTGAACAATGTTCACTGTTCCCTAAATGTTCTCCTAACGACACTTGATCCACTTGGTCCACTTCATTCCCAAGAACCGGGTCCAGCAGTGCTTCTCTCATTGGACTGGAAACATACTGTTGTAGACAATTTTCCTGAACACACAAGGAACTCTTGCCCCCTATGCCCTTTACACTACTGTTCTCCAAGTGTATGTTCAGATAAGTGAAGTCCCCCATTGTAGCTAGTCTATAATTTTTGCACCTCTCTGTAATTTCATTGCACATTTGTTCCTGTACATTCTCCCCACTAGCTGGTGGCTTATAGACTACACTGAGCAATGTAAATGCAACTTTTTTGTTCTTTAGCTCTCACCAGATAGATTCTGTCCTTTGCTCCTCTGGAGCATCCTCTTTCTCCAGCACTGCAATGCTCTCCTTAAAAATACTGCCACCTCATCCCCTTTTCTTCCTTTTCTATCTTTCCTGAATACCTTTTATCCAGGAATATTTAACACCCAGTCCTGCCCTCCTTTGAACCAGGTTTCTGTCATAGCCACAACATCATATTTCCACAATGCAACTGGCACCTGCAACTCACCAATCTTATTTACCACACTCCGTGCATTCACGTAATCAGTAACCTGTATTGTAATCGTAATTATGCAATCAGTAACCCTGCTTTAGACTCTTATTACTTTTTCCTTTACTCTGGCCCACTTTACTATCCCTTATTCTAGTGCTATCTATCTCTCCCAGTATTCTGTGTATCTAGGTATTCCTCTTGATATTATTCCTGGTTCCCACATCTCTGCTATGTTAGTTTAAACCCTCCCTAAAAGGAAGGAACTCAGTCCAGGCTCTATTTAGGTGCAAACTGCCCAGCCTATACAGGCCCCATCTCCCTCCAGAACCAGCCCCAATGTCCCAGGAAGCTAATATACTTCCCACCTGTCCCATCTTTCCAGCCACACATTCATCTGTTTCATCCTACTTTTTCTATACTCGCTTGCAAGTGGTAGTGGGGATAATCGAGAGATTACTACTTTAAAGGTCCTGCTTGCTAATTTCCTACCTAGCTCCCTGAATTCTGACTACAGGACTGCATCACTCTTTCTGCCATGTCTTTTGTACCAATGTGGACTGTGAATGCTGGCTGTTCACCCTTCACTCTCCCCCCTCAGGGTGCTCTGCATCCGCTCAGTGACATCCTTGACCCTGGCACTATTGGGGGCAGTGCACCATCCTGGATTCAGGTCTGCGGCCGCAGAAATGCCTGTCTGTTCCCCTAACTATTGAATCACCTATCACTTTTGCTCTTCCAGTTTTCCTTGTACCCCCTGTACAGTTGAGCCATCTGAGATGCCATGGACTTGGGCTCTGGCTGCATTCCCCAGATGCACCATCGCTCTCATCAGTATTCAGAACTGATTACTGGTTGCAGAGTGGGATGCACTCAGGGGACTGCCTGTTTCTACTTGACTGGTGGACACCCGTTCCTTCTCTCTCTGCACATTCTTAAGCTGCAGGGTGACCAGTCTATAATCATGCTATCCACGGGGCAAAATGCAGTGAATAGCTCAATCTCACTCTGTCCTTGTTATTGAATGCTTGTCTTTCACCTGTGCTTACTCTGAGGGTGGCAACGCTATAAACAATCTTTCTCCACTGATTTCTGTTCTCTGCTGCCGTCAATGTGTGTCCCATAGAGAGTCCAGTCCATGTTCTGATATCCATCTGTGCCTTCTTGAGTCTTCCTTGTGCACATTCTCCAGGTGTTTTGCCTTGCATTATCTCTTTTTCCAAACACTCCTCCTGTTCACATCACATGTCCAAAATCTGAGCTTCCTTGATATCACTGCCTCAAACAAGTTTCTCTTAACACCAGCTTTCTTGAGCACCCACTCTTTTGTCCCATGACACACGCAATATCTGCTTGAGTCCTTTCATTTCAAATGCTCTTATTCGAGCCTCATCACTCTTCTTGATGGTCCAGTTTCCATAGCCATACATTGTCACTGATCACACAAGGACTTTCAGAAGACAGATTTTCTTTGTAATCGAGATGCTGTGGCTTTTCCATACTTTTTTAAGTGAGTTCACAATGTCATGACCTTGTTAAGTCTAACCCGAATTTCTTTGGTAGACTCTGCGTGTTCTGTGATGAGTGACCCAAGATAGCGGAAGGTATCAACCTGTTCAAGCTAAACTCCATCAATCAGAATCTTGCAGGTGTTTGCATCACCCCCATCACCTTTGTCTTGTCAACATTGATCAGCAGACTGTATTTCCGGTTAACTTGATCAAGACAATCTACCAACTCCTGTAGCTCCCCCGCTGAGTTAGCGAGCAGAGTAATGTCGTCATATTCAAGATTCGAAACTCACTGCCCACCAATCAGTATCTCACCTTTTTTATCCATCAGGTGTCTCTCTCATAACTATTTCTGCTGGGATGTTGAATAAATATGGTGAGAGAACAAAAAAATAAAAACAAAAAACTGCGAATGCTGGAAATCCAAAACAAAAACAGAAACAGAAATACCTGGAAAAACTCAGCAGGCCTGGCAGCATCGGCGAAGAAGAGCACAGTTGACGTTACGAGTCCTCATGACCCTTCAACAGA
Organism: Cetorhinus maximus; assembly: GCF_964194155.1. Lineage (NCBI taxonomy): Eukaryota > Metazoa > Chordata > Chondrichthyes > Lamniformes > Cetorhinidae > Cetorhinus > Cetorhinus maximus. The sequence continues at coordinate 73,296,659 of NC_135893.1, read as the reverse complement.
ACTAAGTAAAAATAGTAAAGGGGTGAAATATAAGCTGGTTTAAGGGGGGTGTTTGTTGGGACAAGCAGCCAGTGATAGGTGGAGATAACCAAAAGATGTCACAGACAAAAGAACAAAGAGGTGTTGAAGGTGGTGATATTATCTAAAGGAATGTGCTAATTAGGAGTAGAAGACAGGACAGATAAGGTACAGATAGCTCTAGTGGGGGTGGGGGAATACTAAAAGGTAGAAATAAACAATGAATGGAAATACATTTAAAAATAATGGAAATAGGTGGGAAAAGAAAAATCTATATAAATTATTGGAAAAAATAAAAAGGAGTGGGAAGAAACGGGAAGGGGGTGGGGATGGAGGAGAGAGTTCAAGATCTAAAATTGTTGAACTCAATATTCAGTCCGGAAGGCTGTAAAGTGCCTAGTCGGAAGATGAGGTGCTGTTCCTCCAGTTTGCGTTGAGCTTCACTGGAACAATGCAGCAAGCCAAGGACAGACATGTGGGCAAGAGAGCAGGGTGGAGTGTTGAAATGGCAAGCGACAGGGAGGTCTGGGTCATGCTTGCCGACAAACCGAAGGTGTTCTGCAAAGTGGTCACCCAGTCTGCGTTTGGTCTCTCCAATGTAGAGGAAACCGCATTTGGAGCAACGAATGCAGTAGACTAAGTTGAGGGAAGTGCAAGTGAAATGCTGCTTCACTTGAAAGGAGTGTTTGGGCTCTTGGACGGCGAGGAGAGAGTAAGTGAAGGGGCAGGTTTTGCATCTTCTGCGTTTGCATGGGGAGGTGCCGTGGGAGGGGGTTGAGGAGTAGGGGGTGATGGAGGAGTGGACCAGGGTGTCACGGAGGGAACGATCCCTACGGAATGCCGCCAGGGGGGGTGAAGGGAAGATGTGTTTGGTGGTGGCATCATGCTGGCGTTGGCGGAAATGGCGGAGGATGATCCTTTGAATACGGAGGCTGGTGGGGTGATAAGTGAGGACAAGGGGGACCCTATCATGTTTCTGGGAGGGAGGAGAAGGCGTGAGGGCGGATGCGCGGGAGATGGGCTGGACACGGTTGAGGGCCCTGTCAACTACCGTGGGTAAAAAACCTCGGTTAAGGAAGAAGGAGGACATGTCATTCATTCTCTCAGTTCCTTTGCCTCCGTCGCATCTGTTCTGATGACGCTACTTTCAAAAACAGTTCCTCTGACATGTCCTCCTTCCTTAACCGAGGTTTTCCACCCATGGTAGTTGACAGGGCCCTCAACCGTGTCCAGCCCATCTCCCGCGCATCTGCCCTCACGCCTTCTCCTCCCTCCCAGAAACATGATAGGGTCCCCCTTGTCCTCACTTATCACCCCACCAGCCTCCGCATTCAAATAATCATCCTCCGCCATTTCCACCAACTTCAGCATGATGCCACCACAAAACACATCTTCCCTTCACCCCCGCTGGCGGCATTCCGTAGGGATCATTCCCTCCGTGACACCCTGGTCCATTTCTCCATCACCCCCTACTCCTCAACCCCCTCCCACGGCACCTCCCCGTGTGAACGCAGAAGATGCAAAACCTGCCCCTTCACTTCCTCTCTCCTCACCGTCCAAGGGCCCAAACACTCCTTTCAAGTGAAGCAACATTTCACTTGCACTTCCCTCAACTTAGTCTACTGCATTCGTTGCTCCCAATGCGATTTCCTCTACATTGGAGAGACCAAACGCAGACTGGGTGACCGCTTTGCAGAACACCTTCGGTTTGTCGGCAAGCATGACCCAGACCTCCCTGTCGCTTGCCATTTCAACACTCCACCCTGCTCTCTTGCCCACATGTCTGTCCTTGGCTTGCTGCATTGTTCCAGTGAAGCTCAACGCAAACTGGAGGAACAGTACCTCATCTTCCGACTAGGCACTTTACAGCCTTCCGGACTGAATATTGAGTTCAACAATTTTAGATCTTGAACTCTCTCCTCCATCCCCACCCCCTTCCCGTTTCTTCCCACTCCTTTTTGTTTTTTTTGTTTTTTCCAATAATTTATATACATTTTTCTTTTCCCACCTATTTCCATTATTTTTAAATGTATTTCCACCCATTGTTTATTTCTACCTTTTAGTATTCCCCCACCCCCACTAGAGCTATCTGTACCTTATCTGTCCTGTCTTCTACTCCTAACTAGCACATTCCTTTAGATAATATCACCACCATCAACATCTCTTTGTCCTTTTATCTGTGACAGCTTTTGGTTATCTCCACCTATCACTGGCTGCTTGTCCCAACAAACCCCCCACCCCTTCCTTAAACCAGCTTATATTTCACCCCTTTCCTATTTTTACTTAGTTCTGTTGAAGGGTCATGAGGACTCAAAACGTCAACTGTGCTCTTCTTCCCCGATGCTGCCAGACCTGCTGAGTTTTTCCAGGTGTTTCTGTTTTTGTTTTTGTCTTGGTGAAAGAACACTCTCTCTAACTCTTTTTGACTGAACCATTCTGGGAGAGTGTCAGCAACTCTAACCCTAGCTCATTGCTTACGACAAGCCTTGGCTAGCAAGTCCATTAAATATGGTGGGTACCCGAAGTCTAACCGTTGTGACCGAGACCAAATCAAATGCCTTCTCAAAATAAATGAAGCACATGTATATTAGCTGCTATTGTTCTTGGACTTTGCATATTATGGTTCTAAGATTAGTGACTTGATCTCTGGTTCCTCTTCCACATCAAAACCCAGCTTGCTCATCAGCAATCTCACTGTCTTTTTCTGGATCCTTTCCAGGATGACCATGAGCAAGATTTCATTAGCACAGGAGATCAAAGCAGCTGTTCTGTAATTTATGCACTGTTTCAGGTCACCTTTCTTCAGAAGAGGGATAAAAGTTGAATCAGACCAGTCTTGTGGCTAATTGCCACGCATATTCTATGCATCCTGTACATTACCAATTCTCCTTCCATCTTAAGTAATTCTGCCGTTATATAGCCTGGGCCCACTGGGTTTGTGGGTGAGGTACATGGGCCATGCAAAATTAGTTTTCCTCTATGTCTAACCATCCTATGCCTTGTCTAGGAATAGTTAATAACACAGAGTACCGGAATTGGGGTAACTGTCCCATTCCCTGGTGCTAACATCCCTCAGCTGGACCTGCATGAGAATATATATACATGCACTCCACTGGTAGAATATACAGAGCTTTGGCCTTGAATTCTGGCTCTTACATGTTGTTTTATGGGGTTAACACCTTCCCAAACTACTTGGGGTAGATCTAAGACTTTGTTTTCCATCTCTCCCCATTATTATTTTGTTTGTCCCCAGTGGAAATAGGGATAGATGATAAAGGTTGCCCATGTGGGGGTGGCGCGTGTGCGTGTGCCTGATCTATTGGGAATGATTTTGATTTTGTTGGTGGAGGCTCAGTTTTCATTTAAGGATAACTGTAATTCTGTCCTTCCCTCTCTCCCTCCATCCACACTCACTTAGATCACCAATAAAACAGGGTTGAAGGCAGACATGGGAATTCTTCTGAGTCTATGTGAGAAAGCAGAGAATGATATCCGCTCATGTGTGAACACTCTACAGGTAAGCTGGTGGACTGACTTTTCTTTGTGTACTCGTATTATGTGGCAGAAAAGCCGTTCACTTCGACCGATTGTTGCTTGGTTGGATCGTTGTGGCAATGTATTCCTGTTAAATGTTGCCACTGCTACTAATGAATATTAAGCTAGTGACTTTTGCTGTCTTGGGTTGGTGCTGAGTTAGCCGGAGTATTAGTGGAACACTATTATTTCCCCTAATAGGGTACATTTACCTCTATTGATTAGTGCCAGTGGGGAAAATAACAAGCTTTATTACTAAGCACATTTCCTCAATTTTATGCTCAAATGTTTTTTCTCCTGCTTGCTAATGTAAGAAATTAGGCTTCATACCCCCGTCTTGGAAGCGTGAGAGATCAGTTTAGACTTCACTGTTTCTTAATGTAGTGTGTGTGTCTGTGTACAAGAGCATGGGAGTGTGTGCCCATGCGTGTACATGTCTTCCTGTGCATGTGTTCAAGGGTATTAAGGGGGAGAGGGGCAAGCTAAATTGATTATTCCATTGATCATCACTGTCCAGGTTTTGGAGAAAATTCTGGAAGGCCCATATGTAGCATGAGGCAGGGTTTATAAAGCTCCCTTCCCATCTTTTAAAAATTCTATGGATCTGCTGAAACACAATGCAACTATTTTTTTTAAGAATGGTGTTTGTCACGTTAAAAACTAGCACAAGTAAGATCTTACCATTAAAATATGAGGTGGGTCGCCATATGCAATATGCATCTAAGCTTCAGGCTCACTTCTTAATATTAAAAATTCCTGTGGCTGCCCATACCATGCATGGCTAATACCCCTGGGACCTGGAAATGTGAGGCTCTGATGGTGGCAGCAGTGGGCAGTTTGATCAGCTGCGTATGGCATGCTCAACTATAAACAGCTGCCATGCCAAGCAGCAGTCAGGTTGAACAGCGAAAGGCAAAGTCAGTCAAACAATCATTGACACTCTGATTATTTCTTGACTTATTACCCCACAGATCAGGTAGCAACCCAACAGCTCTGTTTACCTGATTTAAGAATTTAAGAATTCTTTCATGGAGCGTGGGCATCGCTGGCTGGGCCAGCATTTATTACCCATCCCTAATTGCCCTTGAGAAGGTGGTGGTGAGCTGCCTTCTTGAACTGCTGCAGTCCCTGTGGTATAGGTACACCCACAATGCTGTTAGGAAGGGAGTTCCAGGATTTTGACCCAGTGAGGGGATGGCGATATAGTTCCAAGTCAGGGTGGTACATGGCCTGGAGAGAAACTTGCAGCTGGTGTGTTCTCATGCATCTTTTGCCCTTGTCCTTTGACGTGGTAGAGATCGCAGGTTTGGAACGTGCTGAGAGTTTCTGCAGTGCAGCTTTTAGATAGTTTGGGGCCTCTCCTGCTCCAACATCAGTGGCAGCAACGGCAACACATCGGCCTAACCCGTATCAGTGCACTGAATTAAACTCCTTTTTTAACCTACTTCAAAAAAAAGAAATATATGGCCTATTTCAGTTCTCATTCTTAGCAATAAATGGGGCACCACTGACATCGGTAGTGATCACACTCCCTTCTCTTTTTGTTTGCCCTGCTCGCAGAATGGGATTTTAAAAGGATTTTATTCCTGGAAGATGCTGATTTTCCAAGCACTTTGAAACTTTTTGCTGATCCCTCAGGGGCTGCAGACCCCCAGTTAAGATCCCCTGCTGTAATGGGCACAGGCTGGGGCTGTATTACAGTATACTCTTTACTGGCTGCAACACCCCTGTCAAACATCAATCATTGACCATTTGGAGGTCCCACAGGCCCTTGGAGAAAGGTGAAAATAAAAATGACTCTCTTTCAGTTGGGTTAATCTAGTTTCTTCTCTGTGTGCCTCTATACAATCTGAGCCATGTCAGCTGAATGATTTGATTATCAGGTAGGATCAGCAAAGAACTTATTTTGATCCATTTGATTTCATCAGAATACCAGCATGTGATGTCTTCTGATTTTAAACCATTTAGAGTTTCTTAAATGAATCCTGTTTCTTTGCATGAAGCCCTGATTTTGAATGATTGCTGAAACTAGATCTCTGCAGTGCCTTTTTTTCACCCCCATTTATGACTGGACGTTTCCCTAATTCCTGAATGGTGCCATTTGCACAAGCAGCAAAGACTGTGGGATTCGTTCACTATTTGATTGTGAAATGGTGGGTGTGTCGACCTTCAGGACCACTACAGTGTTAGAAGCTCTTAGATAATGAGAGGAAGCACTTTCCATTGATCCCTGCACATCAAATTAATAATTAAAAGGGCAGATGTTAAGTGCTGAACATAAATCCTATTATTGAACATCGAGAGACCAATGCCAGGCACTTTGCGGAAAGATTGTGACTCCGTAAGTGGGCAATCTATAAATTGTGGGTCAGACCAGGAAAGGGGAGAAATTTCCAATACCTTTCAGTCACGTCTAGCTGTGGGACCTGGGTCTCTGTAATTGTAAATTCCAAGCCCCCCACTGATCCACCCCAAATCATTTTAGGTTGATTTTCTTTTCAATGTGTAGCTGTCGAGTTGTCGGACTGTTGTGATATTGGTGGAAACAAGGTTTATACATGTTTAATGTAGTAAACAATTCCAAGGTGCTAAACATGCGTGTCCTCGGGACAGGAATTTAACACTGAACCACTTAATTAGGACAGGCGATCTGAAACTCGGTCAAAGAAGTAGAATTTACGGAGCACCTTAAAGGAGGAGTGAGTGGTAGAAAGGGTTAACGAGGAAATTCCAAACCCTAGGGCCTAGACCAGTGGTCAGAGCCACATAACAGCTCTTTAGCCTATCATTTGCAACCCTCAATCTTTTCCAGTTGGATTACAATGTAAAAAAAAGCCTTAAAAAAAATTAAGTAAAGAAAAAAGAAACATGCTTTTATTGCGGAGATAAAAGGTTAATCGTTATACTGCACTTTACGGTTTGAAATGATTATTTTAATAAACCTGTTTGAGTGATATGGCTGCACCATGGTCATAGATAACGTCTTTGATTCAAGGAACAGGTTTTATGGTTGCAACCATTATTTCTAATATAGCTGAGATGATAAATTATTCTGAATATACTATTAGAAGTTATATTTTTAATCACAATAGCTGAAAAAATTGTCTTAAGTTCTACGCATCTTAAGTTAAAGTTTGTTTTAAAGATGATTTTCCTAGCAAAATCATAAATTTTTAAAAATCAAAAAATGAGAGTTCAGAGTTAGGTATATTTTAATATGACTTTTTCTATTGAAACTCAAATTCAATACATGTATCTTATATATGCAAAATATGCATTCTACCAGAGATACTTGGCAATTTGCCAAGTATTTGGTTTAGAAGCACTGAATTTTCATCTTGCAGCTCCCAATAATTTTATTTTAGATTTTTTTTTTAAAGGCTGTTCAGATAAAAGTTTGCTGATGGATTCTGCCCCCCTCCCCCAAGCCCAGACAGCTGAAAGCCTGGCCGATAATGTTGGAGCAATGAAAACCAGCAAGTGCACAAGAGACCAGAATTGGAGAAGCACTGATATCTGAGGGTTGTAGGGCAGGAGAACTTGACAGAGATGTGGAGGGGCAAGGGCCAGTGACGATTTGAAATTAAGAACGAGAATTTTTAAATCCTGGCATTGCCAGGCAAGGGGGCCATGTAGGTCGATGAGCACCTGAGGCATTCTATGAAGGGAAGTTTCTTACATTTAGACTTTTTTTAAAATTGCGTAAACATTTTGCGCTCAGAAATAATTGGATATGGAGCAGCTCTTTCCTTGCTGTGCTATCTACTTGCAAGAGTTTATAATTTGTCTTGAAGACAGCATGTCATCTGTGGTTTGGTTTGTCTTTATTCATTCACTCTGGGAAGTTGCAGCTGGTGCTCTGACCAGCGGTATACAAAACAAAAGTAATATGGTTTTAGTTCCTGATCACCTAAAACTGAAATTAATTTAGTTAACTGTATTGATAAAGCAATATGTTGTGAAGTTAAGTGTTTGCACAGATTAACTTCCATTTTTGATTTAGCTCCAAATCATAGAAGTCCATGGCACAAAAAGAGAACTTTGGACCTGGCGTGTCAGTGCTACCCTTTGCAAAGTTAACCCCAATATCCCACTGTCACCTTGTATCTATCTCTGTTGCAGCAAACCTCTGCATAAAGAAATTTCTCCTATCCTCTCTCCCTACACTTAGTAACAATTTAAAATTATTGACTGCCTCATCATTGACTCTTCAACCAGAAAAAGCATAATTTTAAAAACAGCTGTTAAATCATTTCATATTCTCTGCTTCGTTGAAATTAATTTCGTTGTCTGAAGCCAATGCTACAGTTTTCCATTCCTCATATTGTGCTAGTGAATCCACACTATAGTCTGATTTACTGCCCATTCTATAATGAGGTGCACAAACCTGCTCTACTCTACTATGACCTAGAAAGGGTGCTTAGTTGTTGCAGTTTCTTCCACTGATCTCTTGCATTCACACAGTGCCTTGTCACACTGAAGCATTGCAAAGCATTTCACACATCCAGTGCAGTGAATATAATGTGTCTAAACACAGTAGTCATTTCGAGAAAGCAACAACCTACATACAGCCATGAGATAACGGTGCACTGTGAATTTTTTTGGCATGTAGGTTGAGTGATGAATGTTGGCATATTCTTGGTCTCCTTAATTGCATCACTGTTTGGGGGATCTTGCTCTGTGTGATTCAGCTGTCCTGTTTCCTACATTACAATAGTGACTAAATACTTAATTGTCCAGAATGCCCAGAGGTTGGTGAAGGCACTATCGAAATGCAAGTTATTTTCTTTCTTTCAAGTGCTGCGGTGAAATCTTCAGATTTCTCAACACCCGGAACCAACAAGAGGGAAAAACATACTTGACCTCATCCTCACCAACCTGCCTGCTGCAGATGCATCTGTCCAGTGGTAGGAGTGATCACAGCACCATCCTTCTGGAGATAAAATCCTGCCTTCACATTGAGCATGCCCTCCATCGTGTTGTGTGGCACTACCAACATGCTAACTGGGATAGATTTTGAACAGATCTAGTCACTCAAGACTGGGCATCCATGAGGCGCTGTGGGCCATCAGCAGCAGCCGAATTGCACTCAACTGCAATCTGTTAACTCATGGCCTGGCATATTCCCCACTCTACCATTACCACTGAGCCAGGGGATCAACCCTGGTTCAATGAAGAGTGCAGGAGGGCATGCCAGGAGCAGCCCCAGGCATACCTAAAAATGAGGTCAACCCAGTGAAGCTACAACACAGGACTACTTGCATGCCAAACAGCATAAGCAGCAAGCGATAAACAGAGCTAAACAATCCCACAACATATCAGATCCAAACTCTGCAATCCTGTCACATCCAGTTATGAATGGTGGTGGACAATTAAACGACTCACTATAGAAGGAGGCACCACAAATCTGCCCACCTTCAATGACGGGGGAGCCCAGCACATCAGTGCAAAAAGATAAGGCTGAAGTATTTGCAGCCATCTTCAACCAGGAATGCTGAGTGGATGATCCATCTCAGCCTCCTCTGGAGGTCCCTAGCATCACAGATACCAGTCTTCAGCCAATTTGATTCATTCCATGTGATATTAAGAAACGGCTGAAGGCACTGGATACTGCAAAGGCTGTTGGCCCTGACAATATTCCGGCAATAGTACTTAAGACTTGTGCTCCAGAACTTGCTGCACCCTGAGCCAAACTGTTTCAGTTCAGCTACAACACTGGCATCTACCCAGCTATGTGGAAAATTGCCCAGGTATGTCCTGTACACAAAAAGCAGGGCAATCCAACCCAGCCAATTACTGCCCCAATGTCTACTCTCCATCATCAGTAAAGTGATGGAAGTGATTATCAACAGTGCTATCAAGTAGCACTTGCTTTGCAATAACCTGCTCACTGATGCTCAGTTTGAGTTTCACCAGGGTCACTCAGCTCCTGACCTCATTAAAGCCTTGGTTCAAACATGGACAAAAGAGTTGAACTCCAGAGGTAAGGTGAGAGTGACTGCCCTTATCATCAAGGCAGCATTTGACTGAGTATGGCATCAAGGAGCCCTAGCAAAACTGGAGTCAATGGGAATCAGAGGGAAAACTCTTTGCTGTTTGGAGTAATACCTAGCACAAAGGAAGGTGGTTGTGGTTGTGAAGGTCAATCATCTAAATTCCAGGACATCACTGCAGGAGTCCCTCAAGGTAGTGTCCTCGGCCCAACCACCTTCAGTTTCTTTACCAATGACCTTCCTTTCATCATTAAGTCAAAAGTGGGGATGTTCGCTGATGATTGCACAATGTTTAGCGCCATTTGCGATGCCTCAGATACTGAAGCAGTCCATGTCCAAATGCAGCAAGACCTGGACAGTATGCAGATTTGGGCTGATAAATGGCAAGTAACTTTCATGTTGCACAAGTGCCAGGCAATGACCATCTCCAACAAGAGAGAATCTAACCATCGCCCCTTGACATGCAACGGCATTACCATCGCTGAATCCCCCACTATCAACATTCTGGGGGTCACCATTGACCAGAAACTGAACTGGACTAGCCATATAAACACTGGCTACAAAAGCAGGTCAGTGGCTCGGAATCCTGCAGCAAGTACTCACTTCCTGACTGCCCAAAGCCTGTCCACCATCTACAAAGCGCAGATCAGGAGTGTGATAGAATACTCTCCACTTGCCTGGTTGAATGCAGCTCCAATGACACTAAGCTTGGCACCATCCAGGACAAAGCAACTTGCTTGATTGGCACCCCATCCACAAACATTCACTCCCTCCACCACTGACACACACTGACAGCAGTGGGTACCATCTACAAGATGCACTGCAGGAAATCACTAAGGCTTTTTAGACAGCACCCCCCAAACCCACAAACGCTACCATCTAGAAGGACAAGGGCAGCAGACAGATGGGAAGTTCCTCTCCAAGCCACTCCCCATCCTGAATTGGAAATATATCACCCTTCCTTCACTGTCGCTGGTTCAAAACCCTGGAACTCCCTCCCTAACAGCACTATGGGTGTACCCACACCACATGGACTGCAGTGGTTCAAAAAGGTGGTTCAGCACCACCTTCTCAAGGGCAATTAGGTGTGGGCAATAAATGCTGGCCTAGCCAGCGGTGCCCACATTCCATGAATGAATTTTTAAAAAAATCTTTGCACTTCATATCTGTAGATATTTTCTGCAAAGTTGAAATCTCTGTCACTGTTGTCTGCCATCAATGTTTGAATTGCTGAATTGCATTTTTAGTTCCTCCATGGAAGAGGGAAGAAGGAACTGAGCATGAAGATGATTCTGACCACAAAGATAGGCCTCAAGGACCAAAACAAAAGCCTGTTCTCCGTCTGGCAAGAGATTTTTCAACTCCCGAAGGTTCAAAGGTAACAGAAAAGCTTCCAGCACAGAGCACAATTTGCATTGTTGTTACTAACTGTTGCCACTAAATCTGCTGTGGTAGTGAGGTGAGTGGATTGGAGATGAATGTACTTTTAATTTTCTGCTTTCAGAAAACGGATCGGCCAGGACTGCTGTTTGCCGGATGAATTACGGATCATCAATAACCAGGACTCCTTGAATGCCGTTGTGAAGACCCCACTCAGTGCAGCAGCACAGAGATTTAATCATATTCTTCAACTCGCCACCTCAACAGGAGATCATGAAAAGATCACTCAGGTGAGTAACTGTTCACAAATTTATAGCATTTTTTTTTTACTGAATGCAAATTAACTTTAGAGACTCTTGGGTCAACCTAACATCAGTCTCCAAAAAAAGTAACTTTGGACAAAATGAATTGCCTTGTGTGTATGTGTTGTGTGTGCATTTTGTGCATGCATGTATGGCCACAACCATGTGGTATCTTGGTCCATCAATCTGCCTCACTTCTAGTCATGCTAACTATTATTGGGCCTGAAATGGTGTTGGGCGGGGAGGGATGGCCCACAGAATTAAACCTTGGCCTGTCACATGTTGTCTGTCAGAATTGGTCAGAAATTCTTTCTAACATTGTAACAATCCACCTTCAACCCATACTGCAGGGCTTGTTCGACAATTTCTTGCTTATGAAGTTCAAGGATCCCACTTTCAGCGGAGTCTGCCTGGCACTAGAGTGGTTGGAGTTCACGGATATCCTGAACGAGAGGGTGATGAGCGTGCAGAACTTCCAACTGATGCGGTACCTGCCCTTCCTTCCAGTTGCCTTTCACATGCTCTTTGCAGCATCCAACGTTCCAAGGATTTCCTATCCAAACAGCCACTATGAGGTAAGAAAGACTCTTGTGTGCATAAGAAAAAGGGATGGGAGTAGACTGGCCCATCGAGCCTACTCCGCTATTCAGTATGAACATGTCTGAACTTCGACTTCAACTCCACTTTCTTATCTGCTACCCATATCCCTTGATTCACTGAGACCCCAAAAATTGTCTACCTTAGCCTTAAGTATTCAATGATGGAGCATCCTCTGAGGTAGCAAACTCAACTTGTGTACTGTAAGGCAGCAATTTAGAGACTTCTTCATAGACCCAGGCTAAAGACTTCTTTCTGTCTCCAAAGATGCTGCTAGATCTGCTGACTTTTTTCCAGCATTTTCTGTTTTTGTTCCAGAAAAGCACTTATAAAATCAAAAGGCATAAATTTATACATAGAGGAACTGGTTCTTCTCTGGAAATGCTTTTTCCTTAAACAACCCCTTTTCTTAAAATAAAATTGTTAATTTTGCCCTTCTTGGCTGCCAGAGGTCAAAGGTTCCAAATTGAACTCATTATCAACTACCTAGCCATAGAACACTGAGCAGAGCCTCGTGTCTGTTAGTCTGAGTTTCTTTTGTCCATGCAAAAATATTTCCTGAGAGAGAGAGCAAACAAATAGGCCAGAGGTCAGCTGGGTTAACGAGGAAGCCATTGTTACCTGACTGACAGCCCCGCTGGGACTTGCCCCATGCATTCTTTGAGCTGAGTGTTGGAAGCTGTTCTGTACACTCCCTTGCTTGAACATTTCTTGGCAAAGTGGGAATCACTTGCACTGAACAAATGTTATTTCAAAAGAGGACATTCATGGTATGAGAGCATGTATAACTAATGAAGAGAATGGCTAGTGTAGCGAAAACCTACTTGCTGTCCTTTATTAATGTATAACATGTTTTAGAGTGCATTCCTGTACTGTAAAATATATTTCTGAAATATGGAGCTGTTTGGTCTGGTTCTCCAAAAATAAAAGCAAAATACTGCAGATGTTGGAAATCTGAAACAAAAACAGAAAATGCTGGAAAAACTCAGAGCTCTGAAGAAGAGTCATACAGACTCAACATTAATTCTGTTCTTCTCTCCACAGATGCTGTTAGACCTGCTGAGTTTTTCCAGCATTTTCTGTTTTTGTCTCCAAAAATAAAGCCTTGCTTAATGGACTGGGTGGCTATTCTAGCTTTTGTAATAAATTCGGTACAGAACCCTCTCCCATTAAGTGCCTAGTGTTTCTGCCACAGACCATTTGAAAAATGGCGCCAGTCTTTGTTCATTGTTTTCTATGGAAAGGTGCAGTTTGCTTTATTTCTTTTTAGTTATCGTTTTCTTTCTGCTTGAACAGGCACAGACTAAGATTGCTCATGTGCACAACTTGTTGATATCCATGGTGGGTGAAATCAGCCCAGTGATCCGCAGCCGAATCACTCTGCAAGCGCTCATATCGGAGACCCTCTGCCTTCTACTTGACATCCTCTCTCCAAAACTGCGACCGGTGAGTCACCAGACGTGGTGTGGGTTTTCAGGCACCTTTCGAGTGCGGCAGGAGCTTAACTTTCGCGTAGATACTCAAAAGGCAGAGATTTGCAGGTCTACAGGGAAAGAGCAGCAGCAGGGTGGGGCAAATTGGATAATTCCTTCAAAGAACCGACACAGACATGATGGGTCACTTGACCTCCTGAGCTGTACGATTCTATGATTCAAGCTGACTGGTGAAGTGGGGAGTGAGATCTAACCTTCACACTCAATGTAATTTACTGAAGCAGCAAAACTCCTTAACCATTTGCCCGCTTGTTGGAAGAGTTTCCATTGAAATTTGGTGATGTTTTCTAACAAACCAAAAGTACTTCATTAACCATTAATGGTGTATTTTTTAACATTGTTAAATCCTTTCTATTGAAACCAGTCTTGGGTATAATATGGCTATTTAGCTTTTAATTTCTAAATAGTAATAGATCTGTAGCAGCCAGTAATAAGATCACTTATCAGCTGTTTCACTCCTGATTTGGGACAGTTTCTTTTTTATTCTTGAGCAAGGTGTGGATGTCGCTGGCAAAGCCAGCATTTATTGCCCATATCTTATTGCCCTTCAGAAGTCAGCAGAAACATGACTTCAGTTCTGATACCTGCTTGGCTGCTGATGAAAATTTGTTGGGAACCTTAGTAACTAATGTCTCCATGTAATAAGACATCGACAGAAGTGTGGACTCTTGCTGTTTATAGGGCTGTCTGTTCCAAAACTGCACAGACGGCAACACAAGGATCATGAGACACTTGGCATTAACTGGGGTGACCTGCACAGTTTAGGCCATTTATCTGCTGAGCCAGTGTCTTTTGGGTTGGGTGTTTCAGTAATAAGTTTGTTCAGTAAAATCCCACTGCATTCTCTCTGAATCATTTGTGCTCTGGCCAAAGACCAGGGTTAATCTCCTAGATTTCTGCCCTCATTAAAGAAGGAGTTCTGATAATGCCCTTGTTATTCTGTGACCTTAGTTTGGGGATGGAGCAGGTAGCAGGGCAAAACTAAGTAAGTAAATGCAGCAGATGATCTCAGCCCTTGTCGCAGTTGTGGTGGTAAACATGGATTAAGGAACACGAAAATAAGCAAAAAGTAGCTACTCCTGATCTCAGCAGGGCTTGTGAGGTTCCTTGTAGATTTTCAGTGAGGACAAGAAGAAATAAAGAATTGTCATTTGTTCAGCACCTTTAACAACCTCATGTTCACAGCCAATCAAGTAATTTTGAAGTGTAACCATTCATGTAACATAAGGAAAGGCAGCAGGTGACTTGTGCACAGCAAGGTCCCACAAACAGCAATGAGATAAAGGACCACATAATCTATTTTAGTGATGTTGATTGAGGGGTAAATGTTGACCAGAGCTCCTGGAACACTTCCCAGCTCCTCATTGGAAACTAGCATTAATTTGTTACATTCTTTCAAAAGGGCAAGGTTTAACATCTCATATGAAAGGTGTCACCTCTGCTTGGTAAAGAATGTAGAGATGACCAATCCTTGTTTTATTAAAAAAATTGTATATTTGCTGTTTTTGAAACTAGCCGATTCGTGACTCCAGGCCCACACCAATATGTTTGGTTCTTAACTGGTCTCTAAAGTGATCTAGCAAAACAGTCATTTGTATCATCATCTGAGGGCAGATAGAAATGGGCAAGAAATGCCAGCAACACCCACATCCTGAAAATGATTTTTTTTAAGAAGGCTATTCACGGTCCTTGTGAATCACATGTTAGTGAATTTTATAGAACCTGCCATTTTAAATGAATCCTCTAGGAGCTACAGCCTACAATAGACTTGTTCTGAAGTATTCACAAGCTTTCAGAGCCTTCGCCCCAATGCCTATCTTCTGTGGTTTATTACTTTTAGTGAGTAATAGCTATTGGAAGGTGAGGCTGACTAAAACCTTGAGAATCCCAGCTCCCAAGCACTTGATGCTAAAATAATGATATCAGTTGAGAAGCAAATTAGGGAAGCTTAAAAAGAAGTTATGAGATTTGTTTTTTTAACCAATACCAGGACCAATGTCTGGCCTTCTTACATGGTCTACCTTTAATATTTTGAACAGTCATGGGTTAGTAAATGTTTCATTCTGTCCTAAACACCATTACTGACTTGAGGTAAGTGAAGGAGCTCCTGTATGTTACTTCACTGTGCTTAATTTATAAAATACCAAAGTCAATCCTGTCCAGTCACTTGGAAATGATCAAAACCTGTGATAATTACACTGAGGTTGAACATGCACAGGTAACTTGGCTAAAGACAGAAAGATTTGCATTTATATAGTGACTTTCACAGCCTCAAGACCTCCCAAAGCACTTTACAGCCAATGACTGCACTTCAGAAGTATTTCACTGTTGTACTGGAGAAAACTCAGCAGCCAATTTACACACAGCAAACTCCCACATAAAGCAAAATGCTAATGACCACGTATTAGTGATGTTGATTGTGGGATAAATATTGGCCACAACTTTCATTTCAATACATGGCTGACCAGGATTCTCTCCCACTCTTACTGCCTGCCATTGCCTTGTGTTGGAAGGATTTGCAGGTTAATAATTAGCCTGTACATTATGAACACACCCTCCTTGGCCATCAGGTTCTGGTATGGGACTCAAACCTGAAACTTCTGACTCATCGGCAGGGGCGCTACTCACTGCGCCACAGGACCTCCCCAATCCTTACTACTGCACTCTAAATCCTGGTTGTCAGGCAAATAGGGCATTCTACTGTAGTAAATAAAGACCCCAGTGAGAATTAATGCCTGCTGCCTTCATCAAATTTGGTTTAATGGTTCTCTGCACCATGTTATTAGTAAATCTCAAATCCCCATGGGGACTGTCTGCAGTGTACAGTGCACGTTACTGATTCTTTCTCTACTGTGTAAGTAAATAGATGCTCATTACCATAGCACTTGTCAGAATAAAACTGTACAGTGGGCCCTATTTGCTGGCTGCATAGGAACTTTCCTGGGGATAGAGCAGTATCTCTGCCACTATGGGTGCTAGTCCCTGAGCTGTCTGTCATTATAGTTACATACGACCAGCAGACATTAAGTACAAAAAATGGACATTACTCCAATCCTTTGGACAGGAGGTGACCACAATTGTAAAGTTTTCTGATTCTTTGTTCTGACTGTAGCTGCTTTTTTCTATGTCTCCAACTTCATGAGACATTCACATGATCATGACGTATTCTATCACCAAACCATTGGCACTGTAACCCCTATTACCCACACATGGAGCTCCATGCCACTCCTCCTTGATTCTTTTCAGCAGACACCATTTTTTGGCAACTGCAGTATGTGAGATTACAGCGATCAGTGATTTTCAACCCCCACCCTCTAATTTCTCCCTCCCTCCACCCCCCCACACTTCCTGATGGCATTGATCTATGGTAAGGTGCAGGCTGGTACATGGCCCAAATAGCTATGTTAATAAGTGCATGTGTGAGCCCAGGAGGTGAGCATCAGTCATCAGCTATTCATTGTGGGATACCCTCACCAACGTCCTGTCCTTACATGTCTCTCTGTCTGCCTGTCTCTCTCTCTCTCTCTCTCTCTCTTTTTCTCTCCCCACCCTCCCCCCGTCTAATTTGTTCACATCTAGCTACCAGTGTGTTGAAAATTGTTTATTTCCATTTGAAAGGACAACAAATGTAATAAATAGCAAACACCAAGCGCCTTCAGTATCTCTGCCCTAATTGAGGATAGGAATGTTTTGCAGTGGCATTTTTATGACTGGAATCTGGAGAAAATCCCAGATTCCTTTCTTTTACGTGAGAATCATAGATCATTTTTAATCAGACCTTCTCAAATTTTTTTCTTTCTATTGGCCCTTGTTGAGTTTCTCAGTCTAGAATGTACCAAACTCCTTTTCACAAATTGCAACCATGTGGGGTGAAATGCCCTCGAATTTCACAAGCACCTTTTTCATAAAACTAAGCAATGAATTACATTTCCTCCATGCTATGTGTCAATATAAACCCATTTATAAAAACATTGTTCAGAAAACAAGAACTTAAATTTATACAGTGCCTTTCATGACTTCAGGACATTCCATAGCTCTGAGACCCAATGAAGTGCTTTTGAAATGCAGTCACTGGTATTGTCGGAAATGTGGCGGCTAATTTGCACGCACACAGCTCCTACAACAGTAATAAGATAAGGCCTAGATAATCTGTTTTTAGTGATGTTGGTTGAGGGATAAATACTGACCAAGGCACTAGGGAGAACTCCCCGGCTCTTCTTCGAAATAGTGTCCATGGGGATCTCTTGCATCATGCTGGAAGGGCAGGTGGGGTCTCAGTTTAACGTGCCATCCAAACGATGGCACCACTGACAACAGCACAGTTGAAATCACACTTGGAATTAAGACTGAAACGTTCTTGGTTTTTCTCAATAAGCCGACCCTACATGATCAGGGGTTCCTTGTGACCAACCCAAAGCTGTTTCTGCCCAAAATAAACAGCATTTAAGATGCTACACTCAGGAATTTTGAAATTGACAATGCAAATTTCGCAGTGTTTTGATAAAAGCAACAGCTCACTTTGAATCTGGGCGCTTTAAGGGATAGATTGCCTACCCCTTTGCTGCTACCAGTGAGGAGAGGATACCATTTTTTTTATTCATTCACGGGATGTGGGCTTCACTGGCTGGGCCAGCATTTATTACCCGTCCCCAGTTGCCCTTGAGAAGGTGGTGATGAGCTGCCTTCTTGAACCATTATTTCTGCGAATCATGTCAGCGAGAAAGGTTGGGTGGTTACTGAATGCAATTTATTGTGGCATACTCAGTATGACTTTTGAAATAAAGATCTCCGCAGGAGGAAGTTCATCCTTAACCATGAAGAGCAGGAAATGCAAAGCTGCCAAAAAGACATTTTAAACCCATTTAATACTGAGGTCTGAGGAGAAGACTATCTCATAACAGTGTCTGCTTGTACTCTGAGATGCGACTCTATATGTAATTAATACTGAAGTTGGTCCTGTGAACATCACTCAAAAGCTGTTGGTATTTTTTTTCCAAAAAACATTTTATTAAAGAACTGGTTTGTGTTAGAAAGGGGATAGAAGAGAGGAATATCTGAAGACTGCGATGTAGATCTACTTGAGATCCCTCAGAGCAGAGTCTGGTCAGCACTGCTTGGGCTTAATTCTTTGTATGTAATGCATGATGTTTAAACAGGAGCTGTCCTGTGTTTGTTGATTTAAAAATTTAGCATCAGAGTTCTTCCCTGTCCTTGGAGGCTCAGCATTTCTGGCTTCTCTTTGTGCCATTGCCTGGTTTTGGATCACAGACAAAGGGTTTGGCAGAAATTGACTTTCAAAATTAATATGGAAATGGAGCAAGTTGATAAATTTGCTCATTATGTAGTCTAATAAAATGAAGTGGTTGTGAACATGGAAGATAACAATGTAAAAAGAGTCACTAAATGTCTGAAGGAATTGCCATAAAATCAAACTGCTTATGAGTAGAATATTTACTTCCTACGGAAAACAACATTGTATAGTTGTGAAAATAATATCTTGAACCCTGAAGTAAGAAAACTTGTAGGTGTTTGCCACAGATCTGTAAGAAAAAAATATTTGGACAAGCAGAATGATTTGTCGAGGGTTCTTGAATGAATGCTAGCGAAGAGGAACTGCCATAGGAAGATTAGGATGTACGGTATTGGGGTGCATCACTCATAGGGAAAGTTATTGTTGCTACTGTTTGGAAAAGTTGCTGCTAATGGTGAAGAGGCAGACAGAAAAAGATATGATGAAATAGGTAGGAATAACATCAGGGGCTGGTGTAAATCCAACCATGCAGAGACTGATATCAGCTTGGAGAGTGCACTTCGAGATGATCCTGAATGAAACCTGTTATACAGAGCACTGCACTCAAACAACCAAAGGAGAGCAGTTATTTCAAGCAGCTACTCTGGGCTACCTAGTTGTGTTCAGAAACTTCAAATGACAGGGAAGTTTAAAAGGGATTTTTCTTAAATAGCTGGGAGCCTCATAATGACGTGAATTGTAAAACCCTTGTTACAGGTGAATACCCAGCTGTATAGCACCAGGGAGAAGCAGCAGCTAGCTGACCTGATTGGAGCCATGCTATCTTACAACCTCACGTATCACCAGGAGAGGACACCAGAGGGGCAGTATGTCTACTTGCTGGACCCGTAAGCACTGTCTCTACTTCTTCTTTAAGTTCCTTGTATTATATAGCTATAGGATAAAAGCCCCAATTGGGTTAAATATTCCTGTGTTTCCGGGCAAAGCTGATGTATAAATTAGAGGTGTTTCTTGAGAAAACAGGCATTTAAATGCTTGTCACATGAGTGGCACTTTTTAAAAAAAATTTTGTGAGATGTGGGCATCGCTGGCAAGGCTGGCATTTGTTGCCCATCCATAACTGCCTTTGAGAAGATGGTGGTAAGCAGCATTCTTGAACCGCTGCAGTACATCTCATGCAGATATAGCCAGAGTGTTCCAGGAAGGTTTGTTGAAGGAAGCTTGGCAAGATGCTGCAGCGATCTTGTCGATTTTAAATGCTGCTGCCACCGTGTGTCTGTGGTGGAGGGAGTGAATGTTGAAGCAGTGAATGAGGTGCTGATCAAACGGGCTGTTTTGCCCTGGATGGTGTCAAGCTCCTTGAGTGTCGTTGGAGCCGCACTCATCCAGGCAAGTGAAGAGTATTCCATTGCAGTTCTGATATGCGCCTTGTATATGGTAGGGTGACAGGAGATGAGTTACTGGACACAGAATTCCCAGCCTCTGATCTGCTTTTGTAGCCACGGAATTTATATGGCCGGTCCAGTTCAGTTTCTTGTCAATGGTGATCCCCAGGTTTTGAAAATGTGAGATGGTCATTGCCTGGCACTTGTGTGGCACAAATGTAATTTGCCACTTGTCAGCTCAAGCCTGAAAGCTGTCCAGGCATATGGGCACAGACTGTTTCAGTATCTGAGAATTTCCACATGGTACTAAAAATTGTGCAATCAACAGCAAATATCCCCACTTCTGACCTTATGATGGAGGGAAGGTCATTGATGGAACAGCTGAAGATGGTTGGACATAGGGCACTACCCTGAGAAACCCCTGCAGTGATGTCCTGGGACTGAGACGATTGGGCCTCCAACCCTGGGTTTAGGACTCATTAAGACCTACTAAGCATGGTAGTGCCATTATTTTGCGGCAGTGCTAAACATTTTAGACTCGAAAGATTCAATCCACAGGGTGATAATCTGATGGCGGCTGGGTTAAGCAGTAAGAATGCTACAATGGCCTCTGCCTCCTGGGTTATAGAGGGGAAAGATCTTGCTTCTCTTCTCTACATTACTGGGAACGCACTTGTGTGGATACTGGGTGAGAACAGGATTGTTCCTGTTGCACAACTTCTGTTTGGGTTTGCGCTGGATAAATTATGAGAAAGTGGTCCTGGAGCTTTACCCTAGCAAGGAGCCCATGCATTCAGAAGAGGGGATGAGGTCGGAGCAGGGCAGAGAAAAAAATGTACAGACCATCAGCACATTGGGTTTAGAACTCAGTAAGAATGACAGGAAATGAAATAAGTGCTTGTTTTATGCAGGGAGATGGTTTAAAGTTGTAGTATGGGCTCGGAAGGAGTTTGCAATGGCTGCATTGTGCTGGCCACCTTGGGCTATGGTATTGGCAACTGATGCATTGCTGTCATGCAGTATAAACTTTTCATTGTACTGGGACAGCTTGACCAATCCAGGATAAGGCATTATCAGGAGTGTAATACTGAGCAGCAATATCAACAGCAGAAGGAAGACAGAAGCAGTTTATCAATGCTTTCTATCTCTCAGCAGTGCTACTGTTTGAAAGCCCATCTTAGCTTTTCTCACTGAAAATCTGGAGCAGTTTTGACAGGAGCTAGTGATTGCGCAGTGAGACAGCAGCAGGGAGTCACAAGGCAGCTTACCTCATGAAGTGTGCATTACTTTTCTGAAAATATCCCTTGGCTGAATCCTCACACAGGGCCAGTTCTTCACCTGAAGGTCATGACCCATGCTGGTGTAAAGTTCTGAATGACAAAGCACAGTCTAATCCTTTCACCCAAGTGGTCTTTCTTTGTCAATGTTCCTAGTCAGCAGGTGGGTAGTGGATGGTATTGAAATGAAACCTAATTTCATCCTCACCCAACATCACTCCTCCCTTCTCCCTTGCAACACATGCACACACAGCCTAGCAGGAGTCAGAATAGCCATCAGATGAGGTGAGCCATGCAGATTTAACCTAAACCTTTAACTTTTTTTTTTTCCGGTAAGAGCATTTCCATTTTTTCAGTTTGAGGCTGAGTGTCACTGGCAGGGCCAGCATTTGTTGCCAAGCCTTAATTGCCCTTGAGAAGGTGGTGGTGAGCTGACTTCTCGAACTCCTACAGTCCATGTGGTATAGATTTACCTGCAATTCTATTAGGAGGCGAGTTCCAGGACTTTGATCCAGCGACAGTGAAGGAATGGCGATATAGTTCCAAGTCAGGATGGTGAGTGGCTTGGAGGGGAACTTCCAGGTGTTCCCATCTATCTGCTGCCCTTGTCCTTTTAGATAGTAGCAGTCATGGGTTTGGAATGAAAACAAAAACAGAAACAGAAATACCTGGAAAAACTCAGCAGGCCTGGCAGCATCGGCGGAGAAGAGCACAGTTGACGTTTCGAGTCCTCATGACCCTTCACTCAAAACGTCAACTGTGCTCTTCTCCGCCGATGCTGCCAGACCTGCTGAGTTTTTCCAGGTATTTCTGTTTCTGTTTTTGTTTTGGATTTCCAGCATCCGCAGTTTTTTGCTTTTATCTATGGGTTTGGAATGTGCTTTCTAAGGAGCCTTGTTGAGTTCCTGCAGTGCATCTTGTAGTTAGTACACACTGCTACCACTGTGCATCAGTGGCGAAGGGAGTGTATGTTTGTGGATGGGGTGCCAATCAAGCGGGCTGCTTTGTCCTGGATGGTGTCAAGCTTTTTGAGTGTTGTTGGAGCTGCAATCATCCAGGCAAGTGGAGAGTATTCCAATGCAATCCTGACTTGTGTCTTGTAGATAGTGGGCAAGCTTTGGATTCAGCAATCGTAATGCCATTCAATGTCATGGGGTGATAGATAGATTCTCTCTTGTTGGAGATGGTCATTGTCTGGGACTTGAGTGGCGCGAATGTTACTTGCCATTTGTGAGCCGAAGGCTGGAAGTTGTCCAGGTCTTGCTGCATTTGGACATGAACTGCTTGAGTATCTGAGGAGTCGCGAATGGTGCTGAACATCCCCACATCTGACCTTAGGATGAAAGGAAGGTCTTTGATGAAACAGCTGAAGATGGTTGGGCCAAGGACACTACCCTGAGGAAGTCCTGGAGCTGAAATGATTGACCTCTAACAACCACAACAATCTTCCTTTGTGCTAGGTTGACTCCAACCAGTGGAGAGTTTTCCCCCGATTCCCATTGACCCCTGTTTTGCTAGGGCTCTTCGATGTCACAGTTAGTCAAATGCTGCCTTGATGCCAGGGCTATCACTCACCTCACCTCCTGAGTTCAGCTCATTTGTCCATGTTTAGACCAAGACTGTAATGTGTCCAGGAGCTGATGGCCCTGGCGGAACCCAAACTGAGTGAGAATGAGCAGGTTATTGCTAAGCAAGTGTTGCTTGATAGTACTGTTGATGACCCCTTTCAGCACTTTCCTGATGATCAAGAATAGACTGATGGGGCAGTAATTGGCCGGGTTGGATTTTTCCTGCTTTTTGTGTACAGGACGTACCTGGGCAATTTTCTACTTTGCTGGGTAGATGCCTGTGTTGTAGCTGTACTGGAACAGCTTGGGGTTTGCATTTCTTGCCTTGCCCAATTAGCCATTACTACTCTCTGTGAATGTCAGCATGCTATCTAACAGCAGTGTCCAATGCTATCTTCACCCATTATTCCCTTGTGTCACCCAGGGCTTGCTGGATAGTTATCAGGAGTACAAAATCTAGCTGATGTATTACATCCCAAAATGTTCCATGGGAGTGTTATCAAACAAAATTTACTACTGAGCCACATCATGAGATATTAGGACAGGTAGGTAACCAAAATCCTGGTCAAAGGTAAGATTAAAGGAGCATCTTAAAGGAGGAGAGAGGTATAGAGAAGCAGAGAGGTTTAGAGAGGGACTTCCAGAGTTAGGGCCTTGACAGCTGAGGGCACAGCCATCAATGATCGAGCTATTTAAATTGTGCATATGCAAGATATCAGAGAATTGTAGGGCTGGAGGCCTATTGGCCTACATGGCCCAGAGATGGTGACTTGGCCTCCAAATATCTGATACTGTACTCAAATTCTGGTATTCAAATAGGGTTCACTGAAGGAAAGAGCCTGGTATACCCCCTCCCCATTTACTTTGGCAGCTTTGTGTTCAATGGCAGTAATTTAGGTGTTTTTCTGTTCAGAGCTAAAGATCCAAGTTATTTCCACAGCACATCAACCTTTTATCCTTCGATTGAGGTTGTGTGTTGCCTGCATGCTCACTTTTCCAGTTTCTTCACTGTTACTTTTCTGCTAATTAAACGGAAGATGAAACTCCCTTTAGGTGTAATAGTTTAATAGCCTTATCAAACCATTTTAATTAAAACCACGAGAGAGTATATCCTTATTTCAGGTTTATCCAGCCCTTATAGGAGTTTGTAACTGACTGAGAAGTACTTACCTCTGGATGTGTCCCAGGCTCATTCGTGAACTAATTGCATTTCAAAAAGGCTATCGAGGCATTGGAAGAAAGACATACAAGAAAGGATTTAGATGAATTATACCTGAACTGAAAGGAAAGACTGAACAGGTTGAGTGCTTTTCTGTAGCAATGTGAAGGCTGAGGGAGTGACCTGATAAAGGTCTTTAAATAAATGGCATTTTTTAAAAAATCATTCATGGGATGTGAGCTTCACTGGCTAGGCCAGCATTTATTGCACATCCCTAATTGCCCTTGAGAAGGTGGTGGTGTGCTGCCTTCTTGAACCCCTGCAGACCATGTGGTGTAGGTACATCCACAGTGCTGTTTAATAGTGCAGATGTTGAATTAATGTTTCAACTTGTGGGGAAAATTCAAAGCTAGGAGTCACTAATATAGGACAGTCAATAATAAATCGAATAAGGAACTTGGGAATGTGGAACTGACTACCACATGGAGCAGTTGAGGCCAATACAGTGGCATAGATACATTTAAGAGGAAGCAAGGTAAGTGCATGAGAGAGAAGGAATAGAAGAGGCTCATGTGGAGCGTAAACACTGACATGAAACTGTTAGGCCAAATTGACTGATTCTGTGCTATGCATTCTATGTAAAGGCCCCTCCTTGGAGCACCTTGAGTAATTAACCAGTTGGGTCAAACGGTGAAGGGGACAAGCATCTCAAAGGAATCTCTGCAGATAGAGCCTGTCTCTATCCTGGGGTGGAGTTTGGTTCCATTCCACAATAACGATGGGAGACATGAAACTTATGAAGTCTCGGGGTTTTTTTTTCAGCAAAAGTTTAAAGATTAAACTGTCCAGTGAGTCACTGAGTCAGACAGACCAGGCGAAGCCCAAATTGAGCACCAAGTCTCTGGTCAAGTTAGCTGACGTCAGGCAGTATGGTGATGAGGTTGGTACAGTTAACCAAATTAGGGAGGTGGATAATATTAGGTTCCTTTTGCTGAGCACTATCAAGTGGCCCATGCAGGATAGTGAGTATATGTGGAAGTCAGGCAAGGACAGGTTTGGAATTCATCCATAATGCCATGACTCACATTTATATCACTCTTGGGTGAAGTACCTGAGTGTGTTTAGTGCCTTTGGACTAATAAACTCAACAAGAGAAAGAAAAGATTTAATTTAAATAGCTGGCTTCATGACCTCAGAACATTCCAAAGTGCTTCACCACCATTGAAGTTAAGTCAGTGCTGTGTTGTGGGAAACACAGCTGCCAATTTGAGCACAGCAAAATCCCACACACACCAGTGTAAATGATGATCAGGTCATCTGTTTATGTGTTGGTTGGGGAATAAATAATGGCCAAGACACCAAGAGAAACTTCCCTGTTCCTCTTCAAGTAACGCGCTGGGACTTTTGACAGTCACCTGAGAGGAAAGACAGGTCCCCATTTTAACTTCTCATCCAAAAGGCAGCACCTCTGACAGTGCATCACTCCTTCAGTAATGCACTGGAGAGTAAGCTTAGATTTTGTATTCACATCTCTAGATTGGAACTTAAACCTTCTGAGTCAGTGGGAGGAGTGCTACTTCTGAGCCAAGACAGACACCTTGACAAGGAGTCAGCCCCTTCAGGGTGATGGGGATGATTTAGTAATGGTATCAGGGATGACTGTGAACTCACCCTTGGTGGACCTCACTTGCCCTTTTCACCCATTCCCACAATTCTTGACAATTCAGAATCTTGTTGGCAGACCCTTGGTTAAATTGCTGTCATGGTGCATGCATCCAGTTTATTTCTCACAGGATAAAAATTCGTTTGAGTCCTCAAAGAATTAGTGATTTCAGGTATGGGATGACAGCAGCTTTGAAACACCATAACCTGACATGCAAGTTGAAGATAAATATAGTGTACACTATGGAGTAATTTTAATCCAACTCCCTCGGTGGGAAACCAAGAGGTTTGAGCAAAACGGTGGGTTTATAACCCATCTGCAGTGTGGAGTAAAATCGGTCAGGATTTAGTACATGTGCTGCACACAATCACGTCAGCTTCCTAACATTCGGGATCGACTAAAATTACTCCAATGCAATGTTGATGATAAACTGCACAAGTACCTCGCAGGCTGCCAAATCACCCAAAGCCTGTCCTCCATCTCTGCAAAGTACAAGTCAGGCGTATGATGGAATACTCCATTGTTGAATGTCGCGGGGCGAAGGTTAGAATGTCTTGTTGGAAATGGTCATTGCCTGGCACTTATTTAGCATGGATGTTACTTGCCACTTATCATCCCAAGCCTGAATGTTGTATTTGGAAATGCAATGTCTAGTTCACCATGAGAGGTGGTGCAGGAAAGCAATGTCCTGGGTGCAGTTTATGAAATGTGAGCCGATTCATTTTGTGTAATGACAAGCCCATGTTCTTCTTTTGAAGTGGAAGTCTGGCAAGGATTGTTTTGTCCCCCACTGTCTGTATAAATAAAATAAATAAATAGTTAGTTTTGTTTTGAAAAGGTCACATTTCATGCCCCAAAATAGACTCACTATTTCTGCTCTCCTCCTCAGCTCGCTCGCTTGCTTGAGTACCCTCCTTCGTTTTAACAATGGCTTCAGCTTTGGCTTGGGAGCCAATTTGGAGCCACCAAGTCCCTAGAAAGCATGCTGCCAAGTTGAAGTGGTGGAAATAGATTCACTGGCAGCTTTCAAAAAGGAATTGGATAAGTACTCGAAGGAGAAAAAATTGCAGGGATATGGGGAAAGAGGGAGCAAGAATAGCTGGATTGCTCTTCAGAAGAACTGCTGCAACCTTGATGGACTAAATGGTCTCCTTCTGTGCTATACTATTTTGTCTGCAGCAGCAAAAAAAAAATTGAAAAAACAAATCAGTAACAGATATTTTCCTGGTGCACATTCAAGGACAAGTTTACTTTCTTCTTAATCCCGCTTGCCTGCCTTTTCCCCATAGCTCTGCGAATTTTCTCTTCAGGCAATTATCCTATAGCCTTTTGAAAGCCACAGTTGAATCTGCCTCCACCACCCACTCAGGCAATGCATTCCAGATCCTAACCAATCACCGCTTAAAAAAGCTTGTTGCCCTTGGTCCTTTTATTCCACCTGACTTTGCGACTCTTTCCAAATCAGTAACTGATCAGTAACTCAAGTAAATCAGTAACTCAAGAGAGTGCTTTCAGTTCCCTGCAGCAATCTTCCCAACTTGCTGCTTTAGCGGGACATTTCTTAGACAAGATGAGCAATATGTGCAGCCTTTTGCTAACTTCTCTCCGTGTAACATCACAGCAAGGGTGCAGGTCTGGAATAAGAGAAAGCATGTTAGACTTATATCTAGATCATGTGGGGCAGATAGCAGAGCATTCCCTCAGCGACCTGCCAAGCCAATGGTCAGCAACTGGGACAAAGCAGAGCTGCTAGGCTATTAACAGAACCTGTGATGAGACAGACCTCTCTCCTGATGATCCTTCACAGATGTGGTACAATACTAGTGAAATAGACTGTAAATATGGGAAGCTCAGAACTGTAGTCTTCAGGTTGTAAGGGTGAGTGTGTGGGACTGTGTGAATAGCACCTCATAATGATGTAAGAGGGACTCGAGGGAGAATGTTCCTACCTTCAGCAGTGTAATATCTAGTCATGTATATCTGTATATAGTTCAGTTATATCTAATAAACCAGCTATTGCTCAGACATACCAATGTCTCAGCAATCATTCCTCAGCCAGTCCAACCGACATACAATATGGTGGCAGCTGTGAAGGACCCCAAAACTTTGAAAATTCAGTTTTAAAAAGGATTGCAAATCTGACCTAGAAAAGTGGTGCCAAAATTGCAGAATTTGGTATGGCACAGTTGAGAAACTCCAAAGCTGCTTCATAGACTGAGTGGCAGCAGGAAAAGTTAGAAAATCAGCTGTTCAAGTCATTTCAGGGCTGCACCACAAACACGTGGTGGTCGGTGAAGAAAGTCCTGATCCAGCGCTGATACGCTTGGAGTCGGAGAACCAAGCTAAGACCGTGGAACTGGTGAGCAACCCTTAAAAAGAGTAAAAATTTCATTTTAATGGCACACCAGGCAGGCAGTACTGGGCAAGTATGTCCCTTGCATGCGAGTGTTTCAATGAACCCTGCAGTCCAGCTCCAAGGTTGGCGCTATTACATGTGGTAATTGCGAGGCAGCACAAACAAGAAAAAATAGTGGTTGCAAATACTTGATGCTCCAGGGGAAGTGAGGAAAGAGATTACTGCAATAACTTCAAGCAAAGAGTTTTTAAAGGCTTTGCCGATTTGGAGATATAAATACCCAAAAGAGACAATGACCAGAGCGGGTCTCGGTGAGAGGCTGATCAGCGTGGGAAAGCTGCAATTCCTGGAAGGAAAATTTAAAAACTTTCGATGAAACCATCTAAAAGCTTGGAGAAGCCATGGATTTTAAATTTATGGTACCTGAGAGGTTTGGATACACGGAAGGGCCAAATCAAACTCAAAATTGGGTACTTTGGGGGAAAAAGATTCCTGAGGTTCCAAATTGTTTCAGCGTTGGACAATAAGCCTGAAGTTGAACAAGTCAACATGTACTTTACTGCATAGGAACAGTAGTAGATGATATTGCAAGACAGGGCATCAATGAGACCTCTGATAAATTTGAAGCCTTAAAAGCCTTCGATAACGATTTCACTTGAGCAATAAGGTTCTGGAAAGGGCCAAATTCAACAAAAGGGTCCAGAAACCAGGTGAACCAGTAGATGCTTTTAGTAATGACCTTTACAGGCTGGTTGAAGGATGCGAGTATGGAGACCTAAAATCAAAATTAATACGAGACCGCATTGTAGTCGATATTGCCAATGATTCCCTGTCAGACTTATTGCAATCTAAGGAAGACCTAACATTAGAGAAAGCAACACGGCTGGTGAGACAAATAGAGGTCCATAAACAGAACAGGGCAATACTGAGAGGTGAAGAAAAACCTTGGCTCAGGAAACCTCCAGTGACTGTATAGTTCCCTCAAATCGGGAATGTAAAAGGAGCATCAGAAAAGAAGGTACAACTTGGAGGGAAAATACAAGACACCATCAAACCACACCAACGCTGTGGCACCAAGAAGACCCACAGACGAGAGTAGTGTCCTGCAAACACTGAAGAATACTTTCTGTGCCAAAAGAATTGGCTATTTCAGGAAGATGTGCCGCAGTAAAACTTCTATCTTTACAGGCGTTAAGGGAAAAAGTCTTCGCACAGAGGCTATTAATGAAGTTGAAGAATTCCAATCAGATGAGGAACAAAAATGTTTCCTGGGTGAGATCAGTGACCCCAACTATGCATTCTGGAATGCAGATATATATGTCGATGGACATATCACCAAATTTTAGCTGGATACTGGAGCGAGTGTAACAGTTTTATTAGACAAAGAACTGTGGCTACTAACACACTGTCTGCAACCAACAGAAACCCAGCTATATGGTCCAGAAGGGATCACACTACAAGTCAAGGGAAAGTTACAGGCAACACTCTGGTGCAAAGACAAGTTGATATTGGAGAAGTTATATGTTCTACAGAATCAGGAATTCTCTCTAAGTAGGAAAGCTTGTATAGACTGTAATCTTATAAGGAAAGTGGGTGAAGTCAATCAACAAACATCCAAGGATAACTTCAGAAAAAATAATCCCTGAAACTATCCAGCTGCAATGAAGATCTGGATTGGGACTTCAGCGCTAAATTTTTTGACACACTTCACGGAGATCAATAGTCCAGCTGTTTTGCAGGAGGATGTCCAGGAGTGGGGTTAGAGGACTCGCTCACACCGAATGCACAATGAACCAATCAGACCAGAGAAAACATGAGAATGAGACTGATCACTCATCCCTCTGTCATATTGCTCAAAAGTGGAAGATGGAAATCTGGTGGCAGAGTACTTTGTTCAAATGCCACATTCACGTGGTAAGCGTCTAGAAAGTACGTTGCACTTATCCACCCATCAAAGGTGGTCATCAAGGATGTTAGCAGTCAAACAAGTCCAAACTAAACACAGAACCAACCCGTGCAATGTCCACCTTTCCTACCTGGGAAGAAAGTGACCTTATTGATAAACCAGATCTGCTAGATTTTGAGGGAAACCAAGATATTGATCAGGTGGATTCATCATAGTTTCCCTCCTACCCAAAAACTTACTTCCAGAGATAGAAGTCCATAATTACCCGAGAGCTCAGGAATGAGTGACTGCGAGGAGTCATCGCTCCAAACTTACAGAGGAAGCAAGGGCAAATTCAAAAGGCAAGGGTAGAGAACATGCAAAACACGAAGAGTGGAATAAAGCTGAAAAATCCAATCGGAAGAGGGACAAGTGATCGAGAAAAGTATAACATCAAAGAGAGGAAGAAAAGAATCAAGTCCAGATCTGGAAGTCAGGCCAAGGCAACCCAGGGGTAATAGTCCAGAGAGATGACAATCAACAGAGATCTTATTCAGTACATATATCAGAAGGTACTATACAAAGAAACCGGAGGAATCTTATTTCTGTTCCTTGAAGAGCATACAGGTCAGTCAGTCATATACTTGGAAGGACCAGATGTTGGGTGAGAGATTACAAAGAAACAGATACGACAACTCTCAATGAAGACCAGCCAAGTCAAGTAAAAGAAGTTCAAAGTGAGACTACTGATCCTCAACGTGTGACAAGAACACAGTCAGGGAGAGTTGTGAAGCCTCCTGATGGATTGAATCTGTGGATTCAAAGACTTGGGGTGGGGGGGATAGGGGAGATGGGGTAGTTTGTAAACGTGAATGTAAAAGAAAATATGGACAAAAACTTGTGGGGAGATATAGTATTAGGGTTGTAAGGGTTAATGTGTGGGACTGTGTAAATGGCACCTCCCATAATGATGATATAAGAGAGACAAATGACCAAGAGTCAGAAGGGAGAATGTTCCTAGCTTCAGCAAAGTAATACCTAGCCATGTATGTCTATATATAGTTCAGTTATATCTGACAAACCAGTTATTGTTCAGACATACCAATGTCTCAGCAATCATTCCTCAGCCAGTCCAACCAAAATACAACAACCTGTTGAATAATCATTATTAATTGTTATAGGTGGATTGTTCTTCTTCTGTCACTTGTCAAAGAATGACCTTACATTTATATAGCACCTCAGGAAGTCGCAGAGCATTTGACTGCCAATGAAGTACTTTTGAAGTGTTAATGTAGGAACTGCAGTAGTCAATTTGTATACAAAGTCCCATAAATTGTGGAACAGTAGTCTCCATTGCACATTACTGGCTCCATCTCAGATTTTTTTCTCAAGTATCATCAAAGATACCAGGGAAGGAATGAAACCAATAGTGATATTTATGATGTCAAACACATTTAAAGGTTTACTGGTCCTGGGTCAGATAATGTGCATTCCAACTAGATAGGCTATTCCCATAAAATAGTGGCCAATTTTAAAGTAGCCACAGTATGCCTGCCTCAGAAACCCACTCCCTATTAATATTCCAATATTAAGCAGGCTGGAACTCCAAGCTGTACCCCCTTCTGTTTTAAACATCAAGCTAAGCAAATACTTGAGAGCCTGTCTAATTTATTGAAATTAAATATTTACTTGTTAATAGTGTCCCTTGGCATGTCTTCTGGGTAATATTGATGGTCACTAACAAATGTTATTTGATATTGATTCTTGACAGTAGCTTAACCTGTACTAATATCATATTTGAAATCGGATCCTCTTTGAGTGTATAATCCACTCCTGCCATTGTGTAACTATGCTCTTCATCAAAATGAAAAACCACTGTACCGTATTAGACAGAACTGCCCTTAGGCCTGTATAATGAACAGCTGTCACTCCTCAGTCTAAGTATTGTCATTGTAATTATACTTGTATATTATTTTGAAATGCACATTTTCGGTATTTTATTTATCACACAGTAGACTGACCAAAAGCCCTGAATAGCTGAATTTATAGTTAAGTAACACATTCCCTGATAGGGAAAAGGGGGCAATGTACCCACACATTTTATGGTGAACTATCCTATTCAAGAGAAGTTCCTGATGGCAATCCATGGAGGACTCAAACCTGTGCTTGTCACTTAGCTAGGGCGGAATCTTGTTGAGATGTAGCGGGTCTCGCCTGCCAGCTGGAGATCCAGCGAGAGACCTGCACCACCACTGAACCACAAGCAAATAAGGCAATGGTGAGGCCAGCGGCAGGCTTTTCCCTGAAATCAAGACCCTGGGGGCAGAGGTCTCTCCTACCGAGAGCTGCCAGCCAATCAAAGGCCAGCAGCACTTATGTTCAACAGCACCACTGGGGAGGTTGCGGCTGCTGCCAGAAGGATAGGCACAAAGTCGCACGATTGCGGAGTGACCCAGGCCAAGGTAAGTAATGTGAAAGGGGTGTGTAGGGTAGTGGTCACGCAAAGAGGGGTGCAGGAGTCAGCATCGAGGGCAGGGGGTTGTTTTCACTGGACTCCCCTCTTCCTATGCCTGATCAAGGCACATTCCCCATAGTCTATAGTATTACTGATGATTGAGCAGCCAACTGATGAGAGTTCAAGGGTTCAACCACTTACTGGGGCCCAGGATTCGTCCCACTCAGTCTGGTGCCCTGAGAATGCAAGAAAAATTAGAAATCTGTTGGCACACAGCAGGCTCCCACAACAATAATAAGATAGATTACTAGATAATCTGTTTTGGATGTTGGTTGAGGGTTTGGTGTTGGCTGGAACACCTAGAAAACTCATTTGCACGCCTTCAAATAGTGTCATGGAACCTTTAACATCCACCTAAGAGGGCAGGCAGGGGCTCAGTTTAACATCTCATCCGAAAGGTGGAGTTCCCTCAGGTCTGCATTGGAGTGTGAGCTACATTTATGTGCTTCACTCTTTAGAGTGGATCTTGAACCCATAGCCCTCTGACTTGGGTGTGAATCCTACTCACTGAGCCACAATTGACACTTGACAGGTAGCATTATCTCAGCTGGGTAAGCAGGGGAAAGTTAATGACTGCCTTGTGCTGGTAAGCTATATGGTTTTAGTTGGTTAAATTCAAGATATATATTTAGGTTTCCTGACATCTTTGTTCTTGTCAACTTGCACTTGGGTTCTCTGGATGTAGGTAATGGGTGCAGGTTGTCCTTCGAGGGGGAGATTTTGCACTCCCTATCAAGCAAGCAAAAGCTTTACTTAAGTGGATTATTATCATAGGAGTAAGAAGACCTTAAGCTTGATGAAGATGATGGGCTTCCTCCTGTGTCAGAGATACTGCTGACCAAATGAAAATTCCATTGGTGTGTCTGACTGATATTTACAGCCAATGAAGTAATTTTGAAGTTTAGTCACTGTTGTAAAGTAGGACCTACAGCAGTCAATATGCACACAGCAAATCCCTCAAACTGCAATATGAAAATGACGGGATAATCGTTTTCAGTGATGTTGGTTGAAGGACAAATATTGGCCAGAGCTCCCCTGTTTTTGTTCAAAATTATGCCATGGGTTCTTTTGCGTCCATCTGAAAGGGCAGGGGTGGCCTCAGTTTAGCATCTCATCTGAAGGATGGCACCACTGGCATTGTGGCACCCCCTCAATTCTGCATTTTGCACTCGAGTCTGATTCAGAGGCAAGAGTGCTACCCACTGAGCCACAATTGATGACTGTAATGAAGAGGTTGCAGCGAAGTCGAAAACCAACATTGAGACTATGTGAGACAAGGGACAAGTAAAGACCATTTGAACTGTTGAATCTCATTGCTCTAGCACATTGTTGTTGGTCTTGCCTTTACCCTAGTTACATTTACCCTAGTTACATTTTTGCAATTTCTGTAATGACATTTTTGCATTCATGTGCATCATGTGATTTCAATACTGTGCAGTTCTGGAGGTCAAATTATTTTAAAGGTCAAATTCATCTGCTTATATCTGAAAATCCCTCCTTCTGCTTGTGGCTTAATGGTGTTGCACAGAGCAATTTGTTCCTATTTTGTTTCCTTTACATACACAAATCTTCAATTTTCCAAGAATAGAAGAGAAAATCCCTCTGGCATCCATCTAAACCCCAGCACGTGGGAAGCTATTCTTGCTCAAAATGCAGCCAGCTGAAGAGGATGACAGGCAGCATTGGCATCTGGAGTACAGAAATAAGCACTTTCATTTAATCTGCTCCACGGGAGGATCACCATTGAGTCTCTTTGATCCTGCTTTGGAGTACGGTTCACCAGTGTGTCGCACAGAGGAAGAGACCCAAGCAAGAGGGGAGCATGTATTCCTATGCATCTCAGACTGGGAGTGACTCTTCGGTTCCAATTAATCAGCCTACAGTTCAAGCACGGTGCGGGCAGACAATACTGATAACCAACTGGGGGCTGCCTCTAGCTGTGGCTCTCTTTCTGCTCTGGCTCACTTATGCTTTTATCTACCTGCCAGCAATGGTGCATCGGGCAATGATCGAGAACGCAGCAAGAAACCTCACGCAGGACTTCAAGTACGAACACACCGGCCACCCCAACTCTAATTAGAAGCTTGAAAACCTAAGAGAAGCCAGGTGTGGGAGGGACAATGAAAAATTATACTGACTACTTCAGTCATGCAGCATTTTCTTCACTGAGATGCTGACTGGTGCTACGTAGCAGTAAATACCCCTTTGGCTTTGACTCTGACCTTTTCAATCCACCCCTTTCTTTTCAAGGAAGAAGTAAGACTGCAAATGCTTTCAGAAGAAAAATACTTGTTAATTAGGAACGCCACTGGCTCTGCTGTGTTACTAAACTATGGATTTGGTGGGCTGAACAGAAGATTGAAATTAAAAAGATGTTTCCTTACACCACAAAAATTGAATCTGAGGGAAAGAAGAGGGGAGAAATCAAGCATAAACACGGATGTGATTGTGATTTAAAACACTAGCAACTATTTGAAGATTTTTCAGTTTACAAGATCTACCATGTGTTAAATAATTATCTAAATTTTCATGTTTTGAAGTAGGTGACTTTTTTGGGAAACTATCCTAATTGTCCCACAGCACATTCTTGAGCCAAGTAAGGCTGTATGAAGGAACTAAAATGTATATGCCACCCAACATGTGTCTCTGAGGGAACTTTTATGAATTTTATGTGTCCATCCTCCACCTCTATAGACATGTCCTTGTAGTTTATCCACAATCTTACAATGTTTGCTTATGAGCCCTATGAAAACTGATATGAAACAATTTAAGATTTAAACTTAGACTGTGTAGTTGCTCTTCCATAGAGACCTAGTGTTTTATTATTTTGGTATTTTGTAAATTTACTGATCAGGGAGTATACGATGTCATAGATTAATCCACCCAATTGTCAGTTTGGCTCAGCCGTTGATGCTCTCGTCTCCAAGTTAGAAGGTCATGGGTTTTAGTGAACTGCTAGACTTGGAGGACGGGCAGTTTACGCTAAGACTCTAGTACATTACTGTTGTTCTGTTGGAGGTTCTCCTCTTCAGCTGAGATTTCTGCCTATTGAAGTTGATGTTAAAGATGCCATAGCACTATTATGAGGAGATCAGGGAGCTTTCCTGATATCTTGGCCAATGTTTCTCCCTCAGTTAACTGCACCAAAATTGGCTATTCAACAATATCACTTCTTTGGCATTGAAGCACTTTTGGAAGTCCTGAAGGTATTTTATGTGCTGTATAAATGCAAGTTCTTTCTAACACCCTATTGGGCAAAGGCATTAAACCATTACAGAGTTAGCTACTTTCTGTTAGTTCCTCAGTGAAGAAATTTTAGTTGACTTCAGTACTCACTCACTTGTGAAGTTTTAGGGGTTGGGGGTGGGGGTGGTGCAGGGAAAAGAATCAGCCATTCTCTGCTGATTGCTATTCACTGACCCTTCTAAGAAATGTGGGTAGGATTGAATAAGGACAGAATTGGGCATGGTTAGTCTATTTGGATAAGGCTCAGATTTGAAGAATGCCTACATATCAAGCTGTCAGTAATTTCTGGGGCCAATGGAGGCAATTAGGAAAATTAATAAATGATGTACAATGTATACAGTGTCTCAAGGACTGATGCAATAATACCTTGTCAGAAATGTTAATTTGATAAAATTGGAATATGAGTTCATTTGCATTGTAATGCAAACAGGAAATGCTAGAAAAACTCAGGCCTGGCAGCATCTGTGGAAAGAGAAACAGAGTTAACGTTTCGAGTCCATATGACTCTTCTTCAGAGCTCTGCTTCTCTCTCCACAGGTGCTGTCAGACCTGCTGAGTTTATCCAGCATTTTCTGTTTCTATTTCAGGTTTCCAGCATCCGCAGTATTTTGCTTTTATATCATTCATTTGTACTGTTTTGTTTCAGAATACAGTATCTTTATCTTGAACACTTGGATAAATTATTGTTTTGAAAATACAATAAAAATACAGAAAATGATTATCTCGTGTATGAAATAATTTTGTAATAGCATCCTAACTTAACCAAGTAGCAATTTTAAGTAGGGCCCTTTTACATGAAGATTTCTGAGATCTTAAAAACATTTTTGTAGAGGGGAGACATTTAAGTTTACTGAAAAGAATCAGATATCTCTTTCCCCCTCCATGCCCCTTAAAAATCACACTTGGGTTCTGCCTTTTCAAGCAATTCCTTTTTATGTTTGAATATTCCACCTCTACTAAGTGCTGAGTTTTTGAGTAGGAGAAGCATCTGAAGCTAACAGCTTTTCACATTAGGTTGTGATAGTGCTGTTTCACTTTCCACAATTGTAGTTGGAAGTTTTACCCTTTGCATGATGGCCCTGTTGGACCCATGACAAAACAAATAACCCAAATTACATAGACTTGTCCTATATTTTCAGTCCACTTGAAATGATGCAATATCCAATATTAAAGGAACTAAAAACACAGACATGTCAGGAATAGGTTGTCACTGCAGAGCTCCAAGACATTGTTTGCATATGTATTAACACTGAAAATCCATCGAAGAGTATATCCTGTCACTCTTCTTCAGCAGGAAAAGCCTTTTAACACTTTGCAGCTAACTTTGGAGATGGCCCTTGTCCCAGGCTTCAGCAATCCACCATACCAGTCATGTGACAACTTTTAATGTTAGCGAAATTCAGAAACGCAATTCGCAACGAAACTACACTAAGTACATTTTTTTTAAAATTTTATGAAATTCTAATGGGCCAAGATTTAATAGGAAAATGTTGGAGTTTAATTGCGCTCATTGTTATTAATGTGTAAATCATCCAGCAACTTTTAGCAAAGAAGAGGGTGGGTTGCAAATTGTCACAAGTTGCTGGATGACTCGCATAGCTCCACTGCTAACATCTCAAAATTGAGAGACTTTGGTATAGCTGCATTAAATCGCCATTTTGCTTGCGTACCTCATTTCTGACCAGGAAGGTATCTGAAGGATTGAGTGATGCATTGGGTTAGACTCGGCTATTTCACCATTGATGGCAGGATTTGAATCCATTCCGGAATAATAGGCTAACAATTCCCTCTCGCTCTCTGTTAATGGCCCGATGTGGAATGAATCTGAGCAACTTTTAACACCACCGTTAATAACTGCCACACTTAGTTGTGTTACGACAAGAATTTCCTTTTCCATCCCACTAAACATCAGTCAATCCTTCATGCCTTCTCTGAGCTAGCATTGTGTTCTAGCCATTGCTCTCAAATGATGAAATTTCTCTGTGAATTACTTTTTAATCCACCAGATGTCAATTTTGTGCATTAACCATTGTGAAAATGTCATGTGCTGTCTTTAGTCTTCCTGTGTAGAGTATCACATTGATCCTTATTTTTGATTGGCATTTTATTATCTGCCTGTGACTTGCCCCTCCTTACCTCTGTAACCTCCTCTTGCCCCAAAACTCTTGTGAGATACCTGTGCTCCTCTAATTCCGGCCTCTTGACCATCATTAATTTTAATCACTTTACCACTAGTGGCCAAGCCATGAGCTGTCTGGGCCCTGAGCTCTGGAATTCCTTCCCTAAATCTTTGTGCCTTTCTAACTCATCAGTCATCTTAGTTCCAGGACATCACTGCAGGAGTTCCTCAGGGTAGTATCCTTGGCTCAATCATCTTCAGCTGCTTCATCAGTGACCTTCCTTGCATCATAAGGTCAGAAATGGGGATGTTCGCTGATGATTGCACAATGTTCACCATTTACGATGACTCAGAAACTGAAGCAGTCCATGTCCAAATGCAGCAAGACCTGGACAACATCCAGGCTTGGGCTGGCAAGTGACAAGTAACATTCGTGCCACACAAGTGCCAGGCAGTGACCATCTCCAACAAGAGAGAATCTAACCATCGCCCCTTGACATTCAATGCATTACCATTGCTGAATTTCCCACTATCAACATCCTCAGGGTTACCATTGACAAGAAACTGAACTGGACTTCCCATATAAATACTGTGGCTACAAGAGCAGGTCAGAGGCTAGGAATCCTGCAGCAAGTAACTTTCAAAACCTGTCCACCACCTACAAGGCACAAGGATTGAATACCCTCCACTTGCCTGGATGAGTGCAGCTCCAACAACATGCAAGAAGCTCAACATCATCCAACACAAAGCAGAACGCTTGATTGATACCCCATCCACAAACATTCACTCCCTCTACCACAGGTGCACAGTGGCAGCAATATGTACCATCTACAAGATGCACTGCAGGAACTCACCAAGCCTCCCTAGATAGCACCTTCCAAACACACGACCACTACCATCTAGAAGGACAAGGGCAGCAGATGCATGGGAACACCACCACATAGAAGTTCCCCTCCAAGC
Organism: Cetorhinus maximus; assembly: GCF_964194155.1. Lineage (NCBI taxonomy): Eukaryota > Metazoa > Chordata > Chondrichthyes > Lamniformes > Cetorhinidae > Cetorhinus > Cetorhinus maximus. The sequence continues at coordinate 73,257,958 of NC_135893.1, read as the reverse complement.
CACACACCATCCTGACTTGGAAATATATCGCTATTCCTTCGCTGTCACTGGGTCAAAATCCTGGAACTCCTCCCTAACAGCACTGTGGGTGTACCTACACCACATGGACTGTAGCGGTTCAAGAAGGCAGCTCACCACCACCTTCTCAAGGATAATTAGGGATGGGCAATAAATGCTGACCTAGCCACACCCACAACCCATGAGTGAATTAAAAAAAAACCTTGCTTTCCTCCTTATGATACTCCTTAAAACTTACTACTTTGAACAAATTTTTCATCATCTGACCTAATATCTCCTTACGTGGTTCAGTGTCATACTTCATTTTATAATGCCCCTGTGAAGTACCTTGGACACTTTATTATGTTAATGGTGCTATGTGATTAAAAGTTGTTCTACCTCTGTAATTTCCATTCTTTTTTGAAGATTTGCCGTGCATATGAGAGATGATGAAAAAGTGAATTTGATGACACAAGGAAAGTCAGGTTTTGAATAGAAGCACATGAAGCCATTGAATAGAGGAACCAAGCTAATGCCAAAATGCTTTGGTCATAAGGGCAGTCAGGTTATCTATGGGCAATGGGCTCTTGCACAGCCCCAAGTGAACAGATAAAGCGGGCACTAGCAGGAGTCTGGAAGTGCAGCCTGCCTGATATCCATAGTGGAGCTGCAATTTTGACTTAAGATGTTACAGGGTGCAACCTGTAGAAAAGAAAGTGTAGATGTGAAGAAATTGCGTAACATGAGATAACAGTTTCCCACTGTGGCTAAATACATGTGAAAACTTTGGACCAGTTGCTTCTATGGGCCTTCCGCAAGTATTTGGGACGATTGCTATGATCCCCATAGAGACCAATAACTTTAAAAAAGAGTTTAATTTCCCATCGATCAAAGGAAAGAAACAAAAAGCAAAATTTCACTTTTTAAGAATTTTTCTGTAATTAAACCAATTAAAATGGGCATAGATCAAACATTAATTAACTGGCAACTTGTACATCAAAAGTTACTTACACATGAACTAACTCACTATTCCTTACAACACCTTTTACTGTATGCCACATCTCAGGCAGATGTGTGGCATCAAAGGAACAACCCCAGAGTCACTCCCAGTTCTCCAGTGGAGGTTCACTTCTCCCCACCATGCTAGGTCAAAACTTGTGTCTTTCAAGGATCGTTCTGCTCTGCCTGAGTTTTCCCAGATACAATTATCACCTGCAAGGCATGTCTTGAAGACTCCCCATCCCTTAAATCTTCAAGAGTCTCCTCCGTTCGTTTCCCTTTCTTTTGAAGAGAAACGGAACTCCTGCTTGATCGTTAAAACAAAACAGTTCTCCAGCTTCTCCACAGCAGAAGCTGCTTTGTTCCTGCGCCTCAGCCACAACTGACCTTTTCCTGTGAGATACTGTGAAAGGTGTAAAAACTGCTACCCTACTTCATTAGGTTTCTATTCGAGTTTCTCTCCCCTTGGCAACCGTTATCACGTGGGCTTTTCTCTAAATTGAGGAGATTACCAATGTTAATTACACCTTCCTTTCCATAATTCTCAGTTTTGCTTTGAGTTAAAGGTACATTTAAAAACATAATTGCCTTGCAAAGTTCAGCATTCGTGACTCACCTTTTTTTAAAAAAAAATTGGGAAAAAATTACCGTAGTAATGATTTTTGCCATAGCTATCAAACTGCAACAAATTACAGTATTGTAAACATTTTAACAACTAATTAATTACACACAGCACAGGTATCATTCTTTACACTTTCATCACGTTTCACCATTAAACAACTCGTATTGGCTACACTATCAGGCTGAACCTGTACCAGAACCAAATGAATGTGACAATTGGGTTTTAAGTCCAACTTGCATGAGTTCTTACAGCCCCAACTGTCTTGCAAACGAGAGCTTACTTTGTTACTGGGTGATTCATCTTTTAATCTCTGGAAAATATCTTTTTCATTTTGCATAGTCTTTACAGCTTTTCCATATCCTTGGTTAAAAGATTGTACATTGGTTTTGTATTCTTCATGTTGCTTTTTAAAATCTGTATTGGATTGTGTAGAATCTGGACCTGGGATTGTGTTTGTGATGGGCCCAAAGGTTTTACAATTTGTTTGGTCTGGTTAACTTTGTCAGGAAAAACATGCTGATTGCTGGTCAAGCGTCTGTTGATTGTGAATTGGAATCCAAGGAGAAATCCCCTGTTATATTGCTTCATCCTTCTGGATTCAACAATTTCTTTTGTTCACCTTTAAAGCCAGACACTAAACTGTCATCAGGATTTTCATATTTTAAAACAGACTCTTTAAGCGATTCTGTTCAGTTTTTAATTCCTAATCTCCATTTTCTCCCATGTCTGCATGTTTGTTAATGTACAAGCCTTTGAAAAAAGTTTCAACCAAACAAACATCTGAGTTATTGTGAAGGACAATTAAATTCACCTCGCCCTGTTTAAATTCAGAATTATTTTAACTTTTAAGATCTTTTCCATGATCTAATCCTTTGGGCTTTTTTCCCAGGACACACAGGTTTAACACCTCCTTTTGTGCAAGCAGGCTATTTGCCATCAAGTAAAATCCCCTTTGTTAAGGTTATTTTGATGTTCTTCGAAGAAAGCTTGATGTTCCTTTTTATTCAGTTCACAACTTATCTTAAACTCTTGCTTTTCTTCCTCCCATTGAGTTTGAGCTTTGTTCAATTCTGTTCTAGCAATAGCAATTGCCTCTTTGTTTAAAAGTTTTCATTTGCATTCAAGAACATGTATCCTTCCTCTCAGCTCTGTAGTATCAACACTGGACTCAGCTTTACCGCCCTCCTTCAAACATTTCTTTTGTTACGGACAGGAGGGGGGGATAATTTGAACAGCACTAATATCTCTTCTCACCACCCATCCGTAAACAGAAAGGTGTTTTTGATTTTGATTTCCCCTTTTTATAAGTGGTGGTGTATTTCCCAACGCCTCAGTTTTGGTGTGATCCAATTTTCTATTAATAACCCCACAGCAAACTCGAGGTAGGATGAACTGAAAGGGTTAGTTTATTTGCAGATACTCAAAACACGGAGGAGGGTCTCAAAGTTGCCTCTTTGCATTCATGCAGTAAAAGAGGGATAGAGAAAAGAAATATTTACAGCACAGCGACCACAGACAAAAGAGATATTGTTTTACGTGAGCTCCATAAGACATAGGAGCAGAAATTAGGCCATTCGGCCCATCGAGTCTGCTCCGCCATTCAATCATGGCTGATATGTTTCTCAACCCCATTCTCCCACCTTCTCCCCATAACCTTTGATCCCCTTACCAATCAAGAACCTATCTACCTCAGTCTTAAATACACTCAATGACCTGGCCTCCACAGCCTTCTGTGGCAATGAATTCCATAGATTCACCACTCTCTGGCTAAAGAAGTTTCTCCTCATCTCTGTTCTAAAAGGTCTTCCCTTTACTCTAGGCTGTGCCCTCAGGTCCTAGTCTCTCCTACTAATGGAAACATCTTCCCCATGTCCACTCTATCCAGGTCCTTCAGTATTCTGTAAGTTTCAAACAGATCCCCCCCTCATCCTTCTAAATTCCATCCAGTATAGAAGCAGAGTCCTCAAACTCATATGTTCCTCATATGTTAAGCCTTTCATTCCTGGGATCGTTCTCGTGAACCTCCTCTGGACCCTCTCCAGGGCCAGAACATCCTTCCTGAGATACGGGGCCCAAAATTGCTCACAATATTCTAAATGTGGTCTGACCAGAGCCTTAAAAAGCCCCAGCAGCACATCCCTGCTTTTATATTCTAGTCCTCTCAAAATAAATGCCAACATTGCATTTGCCTTCCTAACTACTGACTCAACCTGCAAGTTAACCTTAAGAGAATCCTGGACTAGGACTCCCAAGTCCCTTTGCACTCCAGATTTCTGAATTCTCTCCCCATTTAGAAAATAGTCTATGCCTCTATCCTTTCTACCAAAGTGCATGACCTCACACTTCCCCACGTTGTATTCCATCTGCCACTTCTTTGCCCATTCTCCTAACCTGTCCAAATCCTTCTGCAGCCTCCCCGCCTCCTCAATACTACCTGTCCCTCCACCTATCTTTGTATCATCTGCAAACTTAGCCAAGATGCCCTCAGTTCCTTCATCTAGATCATTAATGTATAAAGTGAAAAGTTTTGGTCCCAACACTGACCCCTGCGGAACTCCACTAGTCACCGGCCGCCATCCTGAGAAGGACCCCCTTATCCCCACTCTCTGCCTCCTGCCAGACAGCCAATCTTCTCTCCATGCTAGTACCTTGCCTCTAACACCATGGGCTCTTATCTTACTGAGCAGCCTCCTGTGCGGCACCTTGTCAATGGCCTTCTGGAAGTCCAAGTAGATAACATCCATTGGCTCTCCTTTGTCTAACCTACTTGTTACCTCCTCAAAGAATTCTAACGGATTTGTCAGGCATGACCTCCCCTTGATGAAACCATGCTGACTTTGCCCTATTTTACCACGCACTTCCAAGTATTCTGAAATCTCATCCTTAACAATGGACTCTAAAATCTTACCAACGACCGAGGTCAGACTAATCGGCCTGTAATTTCCCATCTTTTGCCTCACTCCCTTCTTAAACAGGGGGGTTACATTAGCGATTTTCCAGTCCTCTAGGACCCTCACTGACTCTAGTGATTCCTGAAAGATCACCACTAACGTCTCCACTATCTCTTCAGCTATCTCCTTCAAAACTCTGGGGTGTAATCCATCTGGTCCAGGTGATTTATCCACCTTCAGACCTTTCAGTTTTCCTAGCACCTTCTCCTTGGTAATGGCCACCATGCTCACCTCTGCCCCCCGACTCTCTTGAACTTTGGGGATGTTACTCGTGTCTTCCATCGTGAAGACTGACACAAAGTACCTATTCAGTTCCTCCGCCATTTCTTTGTTCCCCACTACTACTTCTCCAGTGTCATTTTCCAGCGGCCCAATGTCCACTTTTGCCTCTCTCTTACCCTTTATATATCTAAAAAAAAACTCTTGCAATTTTCTTTTATATTACTGGCTAGTTTACCCTCATATTTAATCTTCTCCCTCCTTATTTCTTTTTTAGTTGTCCTCTGTTGGTCTTTGTAGGCTTCCCAATCCCCTGGTTTCCCACTGCTCTTCGCCGCATTGTATACTTCCTCTTTAGCTTTTATGCTGTCCCTGACTTCCCTTGTCAGCCATGGTTGCCTCGTCCTCCCTTTAGTATGCTTGTTCTTCCTAGGAATGAATTTTTGCTGTGTCTCCCAAATTACTCCCAGAAACTCCTGCCATTGCTGTTCCACTGTCATTCCTGCTAGGCTCATCTCCCAGTCAATTCTGGCTGCTCCTCCCTCAATGCCTCTGTAGTTGCCTTTATTCAACTGTAATACTGTTACATCTGATTCCAGCTTTTTCCTCTCAAATTGCAGGGTAAATTCTATCATATTATGGTCACTTCCTCCTAAGGGTTCCTTCACCTTAAGGTCCCTTATCAAATCTGCCTCATTCCAGAGTCAAAGTCCAATGAGGTATTCCTTCACGGAGGTCTGTGAGCTGAAAACCAATGCTGGTTAATTCACTTTTCCCATAGTGTTGACTTCATACAAGATAGGCATGCAGAGATGATTCAGCCGTGTAGGTGATGGTACAGACTTTCCAGTAGAAGCAGTATAGATGGGGCCAGGTGTTCAATCTGGGCAGAGCTTCTTTTCTGTGAGGCTGCTTGTAGGATGGTAAACAGCAGACTGACTTTGTAGTTCCACAAGGCAGTATTATTAGTTTCACAAGCAAGTGGTCCATGTCACGTGACTCCCACCTCTCCACTCTGGTTTTAACAAGGGATGTGTAACCCTCGCTGGGACCCCAAGATTGTTGAACGTCTCAATCATTAAGAATTGAAAGAAATTATGCCTGCGTCCATGGGGTTCCACAGGGATCGGTGTTGGGTCCCTTGCTGTTTGTGGTATATATAAACGATTTAGACTTGAATGTAGGAGGGTTGATTAGTAAGTTTGCGGATGACACGAAAATTGGTGGGGTGGTAAATAGTGAGAAGGATAGCCTTAGATTACAGGAGGATATAGACAGGCTGGTCAGATGGGCTGATCAGTGGCAAATGAAATTTAATCTGGATAAGTGTGAGGTAATGCACTTGGGCAGGACAAATAAAGCACAGGAATACACGATGAATGATAGGATCCTGGAAAGTACCAAGGACCAGAGGGACCTTGGTTTGCATGTCCACCGGTCCCTTAAGGTAGCGGGACAGGTAGATAAGGTGGTTAAGAAGACATATGGGATACTTGCCTTTATTAGCCGAGGCATAGAATATAAGAGCAGGGAAGTTATGCTGGAACTGTATGAAACGCTGGTTAGGCCTCAGCTAGATTATTGTGTGCAGTTCTGGAATCCGCGTTATAGGAAGGATGTGGTTGCGCTAGAGAGAGTGCAGAGGAGGTTTACCAGGATGTTGCCTGGGCTAGAGAGTTTTAGTTATGAGGAGAGATTGGATAGACTGGGGTTATTTTCCCTGGAGCAGAGGAGGTTGAGGGGGGACATGATTGAGGTGTGTAAAATGATGAGGGGCATAGATAGGGTAGACAGGAAGGAATTTTTCCCCTTGGTGGAGGGATCAATAGCCAGGGGGCATGGGTTTATGGTAAGGGGCAGGAGGTTTAGAGGGGATGAGAGGAAGAATTTTTTCACCCAGAGGGTGGTGGGAATCTGGAACTCACTGCCTGAAAGGGTGGTAGAGGCAGAAACCCTCATAACATTTTAGAAGTATTTGGATGTGCACTTGGGATGCCATGGCATACAAGGCTATGGGCCTAGTGCTGGAAAATGGGATTTGAATAGTTAGGTATTTGTTTGACCAGCACAGACTCGATGGGCCGTGGGGCCTTTTTCTGTGCTGTAGACCTCTATGAAGGTTGTGGGGTCCTTTGTCTTAGCCAGCCTGGGTTGTGAAATGCAGATGGCCTTTGTATTGCTCTCTTTGAATTTGGCCTGTGCAGTGGCTCTTCAGGGATAACAAGGTGTAAGTTTCTCTGTTACTGCCAGGTAGCTTCTTTTGTTCACGGGTCAGAGACACTCATAGATTCAGCCATTTTAAGGTCTTTGTCCAGTTTTGAATTTTTAGAGATAACAATGAGCATACCTATATATATAATATATATATCTCACACTTTTCTTTGTTTCCTCATTCGCTTTGAGTTAATATTGCTAACTGCTTTGCCATGCCTTGCTCATGTTTTTCATTGCTCATTTAAATCTTCAATTTTTATAGACTTTTAACCCCTCTCTAACAGCCCCCCGCCCCTCCCGCCAGCTCCTCATCTTCAATTTTCCCTTTGTCTCCTGAAGGTGTTGAATGTTGACTTTATGGTACTATCTACTGTTTACAACACCTCACTCAATGAAATCATGCAACACACGAGGTCCCTTGTGTTTATGCTGGCTATTTGAAAGAGTTGCTCAATTAGTTCCATTCCCCAGCTCTTTCCCCATAAGCCCTGCTAATGTGACTTTTACAAGTCTTTATCTAATTTTGCTTTGAAAGTTGTTATTGAATCTGCTTCCACCATCTTTCAGGCAGAGCTTTCCAGACCATGGAAAGTTCTAAGTTCAGAAAAAGCCTCCTAACCTTCCCTCTGGTTCTTTTGCATTTTGTCTTAAATCTGTATACTTTGGCACTTTTGCCAGTGGAAATTGTTTTTCCTTTGTAAAGAGCACTTCATAATCCTTAAAAAAAAATCTACCATTCTATAAGAGGGGTACCACTGTGAAAAGCTGTTTGTGAAATTAAGTACTGATAAACAACACTCTGCACACTGGATAATGATGAGCCAAATGCAATCAGCAGTTTTATAATGGTATCTTTGGATGTCATACAAAAAGCCTGCTTGAGATGTGTGTGCATTTTTTAATGCATTTTACATTAACAGGGAGTCTATATGCTGGTGCTGTGTCAGACAGCGAGAAGTTTGTGTGAACAGTTTTGAGCTTTTATGGGGAGCTTTATCTAGGATTGGGAATCTACGATCTCAGCCAAGCTAGCAGTTAGGCAGTAGGAACAGGGGGAAAAGAATAAGCCATTCAGCCTATCTAACCTGTTCCGCCTTTCAGTTAGATCATGGTTGATCTACCTTGGTTCCATAACTTTTAATACCCTGGCCTAATAACAAAAAAAAAGTCCGTCAATCTTAGTTTTGCAGTTTTCCATTGACCATTATTACTGGCATTCTTAATGGCATTTTGGGAGTGGGTGGGTTCCACATCTCCACTAACCTATGTGCAAAGATATATTTCCTGGCATCCCTCCTGAAAGGCCTGGCTCTAATTTTTAAAGTTTTGTCTCCTTATTTGGACCTTTGCAAGCCAAAGGGAATAGTTTCTCTCCTTCTACCCTATCCTTTAATCATTTCAAATACCTCAATCAAACCACACACATTAATCTTCTGTACGCAAGGATGTCACAATTTGTGTCTCAGCCCCTGGGCATGAGAAAGAGAAAAGAAACAGAGCTTTTTGAATGTTATAGACCACAATTAAAGAGGCAGGCCTCGTGATTGTCTAGCATTAGACTGTGATCTCACATGTATACGGATGCTGCTGCGATACCCCAGTATTTTCTCCTTTGCCTCTATCAGATGAGGGAGAGAACATGACTGGTTGAAGATGGTGCTATACCCATATTAATTGAGACCAGTATTAAAAATATAGTCCCTTTTAGATTTTAGATGGTTTTCACTAAAAATAAGAAAGGCTTGCATTTATAAAGTGCCTTTCACAACCTTAGGACATTGCAAAACCCTTTTAATCAAAGGATTACTTTTGAATTGTAGTCACTGATTTAATATAGGAAACGGGGTAGCCAATGTGCGTACCGCAAACTCCCAGAAACAGCGATGTGATAATGACCAGATAATTTCATGGTACTGCTATCTCCATAAATTGAGAGGGACTGCTCCCAAAGTCATGTAGGCTGTGAACAGGCAGAGGGAGAAAAAAGGCAAGCTGCACAGACTACATAACTTCCATTTGGCTGTACCTTGAGACAGACACAGCTTGCTGCTTTGACTGTTCTTATATTATAAGCATGGCCCCATTTTGGATGCAATGTTAAACTGAGCCCCCAACAGCCCCCTCAGATGAATGTAAAAGATTCCATGGCCCTACTTTGAAGAAAGGGGGAGCGATACCTGCTGTCTTGACTAATATTTATACTTCAACAAACAATACTAAAACAGAATATCTGGTTATTATCACATTGCTGTTTTTGGGAGCTTGCTGTGCGCAAATATATATGCAATATAATGTGGATAAATGTGAGGTTATCCACTTTGGTAGCAAAAACAGGAAAGCAGATTATTATCTGAATGGCTATAAATTGAGAGAGCGGAATGTGCAACGAGACCTGGGTGTCCTCGTACACCAGTCGCTGAAGGTAAGCATGCAGGTGCAGCAGGCGGTAAAGAAAGCAAATGGTATGTTGGCCTTCATAGCGAGAGGATTAAGTACAGGAGCAGGGATGTCTTGCTACAGTTATACAGGGCCTTGGTGAGACCACACCTGGAATATTGTGTGCAGTTTTGGTCTCCTTATCTGAGGAAGGATGTTCTTGCAAAAGAGGGAGTGTAGCGAAGGTTTACCAGACTGATTCCTGGGATGGCGGGACTGACATATGAGGAGAGATTGAGTCGGTTAGGATTATATTCGTTGGTGTTCAGAAGAACGAGGGGGATCTCATAGAAACCTATAAAATTCTAACAGGACTAGATAGGGTAGATGCTTCCCGATGGTGGGAGAGTCCAGAACCAGGGGTCACAGTCTGACGATATGGGATAGACCATTTAGGACTGAGTTGAGGAGAAATTTCTTCACCCAGAGAGTGGTGAGCCTGTGGAATTCGTTACCACAGAAAGTAGTTGAGACCAAAACATTGTATGTTTTCAAGGAGTTAGATATAGCTCTTGGGGCGAAAGGGATCAAAGGATATGGGGAGAAAGCGGGAGCAGGCTATTGAGTTAGATGATCAGGCATGATCAGAATGAATGGCGGAGCAGGCTCAAAGGGCCGAATGGCCTACTCCTGCTCCTAGTTTCTATGTTTCTATGTAAATAACCTGCCATGTTTCCTACACTACAACAGTGACCACAATTCAGAGCTACTTAATTGGCTGTAAAGTCCTTTGGGATGTATTGAGGTGGTGAAAAGCCTGTATAAATGCAGGTTCTTTCTTTCTCTGGGCTGTAACTTGAGACCTAACTATAAATCTAGCTTTGTCAAAGAAAGCTTTCCTGATATTCTCTGAATAAAGTCAAGATTATCCCTGTTGAAATGCTGCCCTTGAGGGGTTAAATTAAATTGTTTTCCAACAGGGTTCAAGAAGGACTGGCAGATACAACTGACCAGTGTGTGAACAACCAGCACCAGAGACGTAGAGGCCTCTAATAATGTGTCAATGTTTAAGTATGCACGGCCTAAAATGTTAAACTCGTTGGCCAGTTGGACCCCCACCTTTGGCATGACACGGTTATTGCATCACATCAACTTAAAAGTGTAGTATAGTTGTGCTTTGGATTCACAAATTGGAGGGTAATGCAAATTTTTGGTAAGCTTTGCAAAGCCACCTTTAAGAAATGTTGACTGGAACTTTCCATGATCCTCTCTCTCCACTCCGACTACCCCACTGGAGCTGTGTATACAGATTACCCCAATCAGAAAATCTCGAGGGATTTTGCCCATGATTTTCCATCCATAGGCATTAATGGTCGGAATATTGCAGACAGCAAGTTTGTGATGTTATGATGAGATGCCCATCATGCTCAAGGTCCCGCAACTAGGTCTCGGGAAGCTCATGATGTAAGTTTTAACCCAGTGAGTAGCTGCTAGCCGCAGTATAAAGGTCATTCAAAGATACTAATTGGCTGACATTTAATATTCCTAGCATCAATGAGAAGTCACACTTTTTTGCCATTCTGTTCAATCCACCGGTTGTTAAGCTCACTTGCATCCAACAGAGCAAAAACTTGCTTTAATATAGCACCTTTATCTTTGTAAAACATTCAAAGGTCCTTCCCTGAGTGTGATCAAGCAAAAATTGACATTGAGCTACATAAGGAGATACAGCATTAGGACAGGTGACCAAAAGCTTGGTCAAAGAGGTAGGTTTTAAGGAGTTTCTTAAAGAAGAGAGAGGAGTGGAGAGATTTACGGAGAGAATTCCATAACTTTAAGGCCTTATAAGCTGAAGGTATTGTCGCCAGCGGTGGAGTGAAGGAAATCCAGGACGCTCAAAGTAAACAATGAGAAACCAAGTAATTGTAGCATAATAACCTGATGCATAGAACATACCGTGAAGTGCTGAATAACATGAATTGTCTTGTTGCCTCATAGGATTTTGCCTGTATTAACCATGGCATTAACTTGACTCTTTCTCTCCCCGATCGCAGGAACATGGAAGATGTTTGTCGATTCCCAGATCTTCCTGCTCGGAAGCCAATGACCTACCAGGCCAAGCAACTGATTGCCCGCGAGATTGAGCTGGAAAAGATGAGGCGTGTGGAAGCCTTGCTAAATGCTCGCAACACGGAAAAGAAGGTAAAAGGCAGCAAGTGCTGCTGCCAGCATTTGGAATGAGGGATCAGAAGAGTAAGAATTTGAGACTAAGAGGGAAAATATTATTGATCTGATTTACTTAGAATGTGCAGTTTGCACCACTGATGTTAACACGAGAGAATATGAAGCACAAATTTGTAACAATAATCATGGAATCTTTTTTAAACTTGTGTAAAATAAAGCTGACATAAGAGGGCGTGTCCCCTATCTGTAACCCTGTTAGGAATCAGATAGGAAGAAATAATTTTCCCTTTCATGCTGCTTTTATTATTTCTGTCCATATATTTTGGGGAAAGGTGAGAGTTGCAGGGGATTGATCTCGATCTTGACATCTTGGTGTACCAAACCAGCCCAAGACTCCGGTTACCAATTGGCCAGTTTTGAGCAGCCAAGGTAATTGGAGTTTTGAAATTGTCTTTTAGTTATGGTCTGACAATAGACTCATCCTTTAGTTTGTCAACTGTCGCTATTTGGTGCTCTTTTTAAGAACTTTTACAAAAAATCCCAATTGTACGGTGCTGTTAAAATCTATGGTATAACATGGTGCATTGATTTCACTATTGTAAAAAGATAGCTGACCGGGAATTTCAAACCCCCAGAACCAGTCACAATCCAGGCAGGTGACAGCAGGAGTAGACTGAATTTATGGACGCGTTTCATGTGAAGCAATCGCTGAAGCAGCCTGTATTAATGAGGGCCTCTGTTGACGTGAAACGTGAAAGGGATGAATTAACAACACCTCAAACTGAGCTTTTACTCACATCCTAAATAGGCCTAAAAAAGACAACGTGTTATACGTTATTTCTAACACAAAAAGCAGTACAGATACTATAACGTATTAGCTAAAATGCTTGCTTAATAACTCTGTGGATACTTGAGAAAATTATGAAAGATTCTGTTATCTTGACATAAGGACATAAGAAATAAGAGCAGGAGTATACGGATCCTAAAGCCTGCATCGCCATTCAATACCAGCATGGCTAATCTTCTACCTCAACTCCACTTTCCTGCTCAGTCCCCATATCCCTTAATTCCCTGAAAGAACAAAAATCTGTCTATCTCAACCTTGAATATACTCAATATTGAAGCATCCACAACCCTCGGGTAGAGAATTCCAGAGATTCCCCACCCTCTGGGTGAAGAAATTTCTCCTCAACTCAGTTTAAATGATCCATCACTTATTCTGAGACTGTGCCTCTATGTTCTAGATTCTCCAGCCAGGGGGAATAAGCCTCTGTGTTTACCCTTTCAGAATTTTGTATATTTCTATGAGATCACCTCTCATTCTTCTTAACTTCTCCACCTGATCAAAGCGGCTTTGTGGGAGTTTAGGGGGTAGAAGCGATCAAAACAAACAGACAATGAAGTAAGAGCTTGGTGAATCCACGAGTAGGCACATGCTGAGTCCAGCAAAGGAGAGAAAAATTAGTTGGAGGTGAAAATAAAATGAGGCTTTGTGCATTCTTACAATAGGCTTTGTTTTTATTACATTTGAAAAAATACTGAAGTTTGCATTTATTGTGCTAATGTTGCAGAGCTCGGTTATTTGTCAGGTTGAAGGTCAACTTTCTGTTCAGCACAGAATTCTTTGGTGACTTATGGCAGTTGTCTCCCAGGATGTGCTGTGTCTGATTAATGATGTCTTTAGAGATTAGTACCTGAAGGCATGAGATGTGGACTCAGAGTTAGATGAGAGAAGGTGAAATTTAACTCCCTGAAGGATGCTTGTTTGTGTGATGTGGGAAAAACAAGTCCTGTTAATTAGCCGACAGTTGTCATCATGATAAAGTATACACATATACCTCAGGGTACATAATGTTCTTAAACAATTCCAGTTAAACATTGGGAAGATCTAAGCTTTTACTTATAACTCCCTAGTACAAACTCTGCTCCCTCTCAACTGATTCCTTCCCCCTTCCTGGGCTATTGGCTCCGGCTGAACCAGACTGTTCTCACCACAGCACCCTGATCGATCTGGACCAGAGTTAAGAAACCAAGAGGTTATTTCGGTGAACGGGTAAAAACAGGCACAGAGTAAATGCTGTGCTGATAAGACAAGCTTGTTTGGAAGTCTCATTTTAGCATGTACCTTTGGGCCTACTTGCTGATTTCCATAATTTCAACTTGCCTGGAGGCACAAAAACAGATTACTTGGGTGCCAAACCTGCAGGTCTGATCAAAAGCAATTTTCGTGGAGCTGTATGTGTGGCCTCCACACAGCAATTTCCACTGAAGGAGTGCGCTGGGTAAAGCACCAGCAAATTTCAGGATGGCTCACAGACCAACTAAGCAGGGTGTACAGGTTCTCGGACGTAAGGCTGGAGGTCTGGTGGAGGAGGTTCAGATGAGGCGGGATGTCCTGCAGGGGCTGGGTGTCCAATAAGAATATTTAGGTGAAGCCCCTAAAGAATTTTCGAAGTAAATGTTTACAGTGTTGCTGAAGTCTTGACAAACAATCCCAGCAAGGCCTCCTGACATACCTCAGAAGTCTTTTTCAAACCATCAATAGCGAATGAGCACAGAAATTAGCATGGATTTAAGTAGCAAAATATTCAGCCATGATTTGTTTATTCCTATTTAGCTGGTTGCTGTTAGAGGCTGCTAGTTGAAGCACCAGCCACCAAATAGCAGTGCAGGCTCTTTAAGGAGTTCAACCAGGCAATGTAATTGGCTATCAGCACCTTAATGACCCTAACACAAACTGCAAAACTTTTACCAAAACAGCGTCTCCTGCTAAACATGGGCTAAGCCAGCATTACTGCTCAAGACCACTTCTTGGCAAGCCTGTGGGCTCTTTAGTGCCTAAGTATCTGGAGAAAATCATGCTCCTGTAAACCTCTGCAGTACACAGATCGCTGGCTTCCACCTCTGAAACAACATCCTGCCTCTACCCCTACCTAGTTTAACTGACACTTGAGTACTTCAAGCAACCTCCCATCCTTTACTCTCTTCAAACTCCAGTCCAGAACTGCTGCTTATACCCTATCCCGTTCCCCAAGTGCCTCAAATTTAAAATTCTCACCCTCATTTTGAAACCGCTCCATGGCCTCATCCCCTTATGTTTCTGTCACCTCCTCCAACCCTACTGATCCCCAAACAAACTATCCATTCCGCTTGCTCCAGTATCCAGTGCATGTCTTCCTGTGCTCCCCCTCTCCCCTCCCCCCCCAATTTAGCGACATGCACTCAGCCACTGAGAGCTCACCGTGTAGAGCTCCCTACCAGAATCCCTCTGCCCCTCTATTTCTCTCTCATCTGTAACATCCACTCCCTTGAACTTTTCTTGTGGTCACCGCTCCTGATCTCTTTTGGCTCACTGTCCAGTTTTCCCATTACCTGTGCAGCAGATTGTGATGTTTTTCGATAGTAAGATGCTTGATGCTTATACCTTCAGCCTCCAGGCATGTACTTGATGTCTTTATTCACTCCTCTTGTTCCTGTTAAGTTTTGAATGGTACAAAAATGGGATAGCCTTTGGTGGGAGTGAGATTCTGTAAATGTTACTTAATCCTGTATTTTTTTCATTTTCTGTTTTCAGGAAGCTGCTGGAGTCAAAAATAAAACGAGCGAAAGCAAGAAAAGTTCAAAACCATGTGTGAAAAACCATGAACAAAGGCTGGAAAATGCCCTCAAGTCTGTGACTGTGAAAGAAAAGGTAAGGACCATCAGTAGTAATTCAGAGTGGATAGTATCATCAACCTTAAATGTTAATTCATAACCCACAACCCCTCAAAATATCTGCATTGCTCCAATTCTGGCCTCTTGTGCATCCCCAATTTTATTAGCTCCACCATTATTGGCTGTGCATTCAGCTGTCTAGTTCCATAGCTCTGGACTTCTCTCCCCAAACCCCTCCATCTCTAAGCTGACTTGAAACCTACATCTTTGACCACGTTTTGGTTACCTACCCTATCTCCTTATGAGATTCAACGGCAAATATATCTATTCTATTCTCCATAACTACTCCAATGCTAGAAAGTTCCACATTCTAACCGTTCTGTGAGTACAAATGTTTCTTCTGAATAACCTGTTTTGCCACTTGTCCACAGGAGGAACTATCTTCTCCAAGTCTACCCTATCCAACTCTTTTGTAATCCTAAGTAACTCTAATAGGTCATTCTTCAGCTTTCTATTTGCTAGCCACAGCACATCGTCACCAGAAGAGCTATTGGGAGCAGCATCCCTGGTCAACACAATGAGTGAGATTTAACACCTGAGCAGAACCAAATACACTGCTTAGGCCTATAGATCCCTTGACTTTTGCCTATTGAGGCCACTGCTACCAACACCTCTGAACAGACCCAAGGAAGTGGGGCGAGATATAGTGAGCAGTGGCATATGTATTTTCTTTCGAGAATGTATCCTGCTTTCCTTCAAAGCACTGAAATAACTGTAGTGTCCCTATAGGTTTACTCTTTTTTAATGAGTAAGAGCATCAGCCTATTGTATCACTGGGTTTTAAATGGAAGTCAGTGGTCAGAATAAAGGTAAACAGATACCAGACAGCCTCTCATAGGCAGTGGCTCATTGCCACTGACAGATCAGGACATCTCGGTGCAGAGTGAAACTCGCCTTTGGAAGTAGTGCAAGATGGAAATCAGCGGAAATGGAAATGGAGTGGGCTGTAAAACCAGTGGCTGATTCACTCATCTGTTCTTTACAACTGGCCAAGATGAATTTCACCCTCATTGAGTCCCAGTTGAAATTCTCTGTGTCCGGAATCTCCGCACCAAGAAGGCCTTGAGTTTGCTGATCCCAGTCTGGGCAGTAGTTAACCAGTAATTTGTTTAGGCACTGGATGAGTGCATGATCGAGCTCGCCTGTGATATTCACAGTCAGATACACCGCCAACATTCGTGGCTCAGGCTCAGGCATGACTGAGTCCCACTTGGATGAGGTGTCTGCCCTAATGAACGAATCTCAAGGCCATCAGGAGAGGTGCAGGAGTAGGTGATAATTAGAAACAATCACACCAGCACAAGCAGTTTACAGTTTATTATCCACTTTTGCACTGGTGTAATCTCTGCACAGCACCAAATACAGCTTGCCCTGTCTGACTATTGTTTCTGTGTATAGCTTCTGTAAGAAATAAAAAGCGAGCTAACCAGGTTTTCTCAGTAATAGAAAATGAGGGTTACGCTGCCACCATAGGAACTTTTATCCTCAGCGATTTCTTGACTCCTTGTTAAATCGCAATCGTAAATCTGAAATAAGGACAGAAAATGCTGGAAATACTTAGCAAGTCTGGTAGTATCAGTGGAGAGAGGAACATAGTTAACATTTCAGGTCGATGAGCTTTCATCAGAACTGGTTTCTTTGTCACATGTGGAAATTTCATGAGACTGAATCTGGTCCAAAGGAAAAGGATGCCTTCCTCATTGCTCAAATTCTCAATGAAAACACACTATTTAAGTATGGGGTGGAGAGTGTATGGAGGCCCTGAGTGGCTTGATGTAGCTTACCAAGGAAGGCTGACTTACCTCTAGATGGCTGAAAGCTGACTGCCAGCTGCTTCTAGCATTGTTCGAACCAAGTGCTCTTGGGGCAGCTGGAGGAGAGCACAGCCGGGTATCTAACAACTGCTGCTCTCCGCCCAAACAGTGAGAGGTGACCGATACTCTGGAGAGCAGTGGGACACAGCTGATTGGAATGGCAGGGGCCTGATCAATGGCAACAGCTGCAGGCAGAACATCTGGGTTTGTCCCATACACCTCAACAAGAGTTTGAAAAATCTTCCTGTGATTTAACCTCAGCGCCAGGCTGAATAACATTGTCATGGAAACACCAGCATTAATGGAGATGGGTTAATTATTCGTAAGGGTTAATAATTTTATTCTAATTACTCCATTAAAAGAGAGAGGATTGAATTTATCAGTCGTTAGTCCACTACATGCTATCCCCCTTTCTACTTATGCTGACTGACTTCTCTTATGCTGACCACATGGACATTGGCACACCTGCTGTGGAGGAATAAGATGGACATGTGGGTATTTATGTGTTAACCCTAATTTCACATTTATTGACATAGATCATGCCCCCTTCTTTCTCTGTCTTTCTGGATTTGGCACTGTTCTGGTCCCCGTTTATCCCCCCGCACTCCCACTCTTTACATGTGGTTACGCCTCGACACACAAGGTTATTTCTGGGAACTTGTTGCATGGTCTTGAGGAGTCCTTGAGCCTGCTGCAGATGTAGTTTGAAGCCTCCAATTCTTATTTCAGCCTCTTGGCTGTGTGTCAGTTGGAAACTTGAATCCCCTTACATCAGGCAGCAGTAGAATGTGCCAAACTATTACTGTCTAATCCTGAACATTTGTCTGTTCTTGCCCATGTGATGGCATCTTGCTGCAACTCATGAACTGTTAGCCCTCCCTTCAGTTAGCATTCATTGTTTTTATAAAACAATTACAACTTTTCCATTGTTGAACACCTACTCTTAAATTAAAAAGTTCTAGTTCAACACAAATCTCGTGTGAGCGTTTAGTGAGAATGTCTTCAAAGGCCACTGTATGAGACAAAGGCTTTTCGTAATGTGAAGCCCATGGCTACATTTTAATGAATCTTTATAAATGTAGTTGCTTGAACTTCACACCTGCTGATCATTTTTTCTAAAACAATACTCTCTCTCCCCTGCTGCATCCCCACTCCACTCCATTTTATACGTAACATTCGCCTTGTGCAAAAAACCTGATCGTTATGATGTTCCCCAAGTTCCTGTAGGACCCCAGCCCCCAAATTTCCCCCTCTTCTCTCCAGAAAGTACTGACTCATTCAAGGGTTTGACTCCTTGAGCCAGGCAGCCCTCCTGTGTCTCAACCAAGTGCTTCATTCTCCATGTTTTAAGCATAGGTTAATGTGTTTTTGGACCTTGGGGTGGGGGGGCATCACAGCTGAGCCTGATGCTTTTCTTAACTATAATTCATTCACTTTCCAGCAGAGGTTGTTTCCTTTTCTTTCTTTTATCCAGGAGTTATTGAGATAGTTATTAAAACAGAGGCCTCGGTGCACAGCAAACATTGCAATCAAAAACTAAATGTAGCACATCATAACTGTAGACAGGAAATGCAAATGGTTTTTCTCTCTTTCATCTGCTGACTGACCTATTGTTCATTTCAAGGATTTTCTTAGCCTGTCACACCAATAAAAATTACAATTGCTTTACCTCTTTGAGAAAGACAAGAAAGACTTGTATTTATATGTACCGGTTGCACTGCTCCCAAAGCACATGATAACATTGAATTGCTTTGAAGTTCAATGATTGTTATACGGGCAGGCGCAGCAGACTCTTTCTGCACAAAAGAATCCCACAAACATCAGTATGATGAATAATGCGTAGAGACATTTTTTTTAAAGGTGTGGTTTGAGGGAGGAATGTTGACCAGGACTTAAAGGAGGAGAGAGAAGCCCTACTTTTTTTTTGAATATTGCTGTGTGACCTTTAATGTCCATCTAAACAACAGACTGTACCTCAGTTTACTGACCCATCAGAAGGATGGCATCTCTGACAATGCAGCACTCCCTCGATACTGAGCCACCGTGTCAGCCTGAATAATGTGTGCATGTTTCACCCTCTCCCTTTCCCCTTGAGGTGCTTGCCCTCAGTTCATGTGGCAATGCAGATGGGGAATATTTTGATACAAAATGTTTACCATACTAAAAGTGCTGTTGTGTTCACTGCTCACAGGTATAGAACAGCAGTGTGTGATTCAGTTATTACAGCATAAGCTTTGTTGGCAGATTGGGGCATTCATTACTTTAATAATCTCATAATTACTAAAGCACAGCAGCTGTGTTTTGTGCCCTACTCATTTTATCCTTGTGATTTGCACTGTGAATGTGCTGGGTGCAGCTTAGTAAACATCTGCAAGTGTCCCATTTAAATCAATGACATTTGGGTCAGTCAGAGAGAGTAGTAGTCATTGTTTAAAGTGCATGACTGAGTATACTGGAATAAGGTGGGAACGATTTCAAACTGACACAGAAGGCAAAGTGATTTTTAAAAATTAATTCTCAGGCCGAGTGTCACTGTCATGACCAGTATTTATTGTCCACCCCTAATTGCCCTGAGAAGGGTTCTTCTGGAACCCCTGCAGTCCCTGTTTGAAGCTTTTGATGCAAACTGACTGGCCAGTCAGATGGCAATTGGGAGTCAACCACAAAGATGTAGGACTGGAGTCACACATGGACCAGGATGGGTGAAGACAGCAAGTTTCCGCCCCTAAAGGGCATCAGTGAACCAGTGGGATTTTTGCAACAATCCAATAGCTTCATGATCATTTTTATAAAAATAGTCCTGTCCCATTGAAATTCAAAGAACTCAAGGAACTGTAATTTCTATTGAAGCCTCCTGGATACAGACTAAGTGGAGGCACCCGAATACTAAAGATGGTCAGATTCCAGGTGCATCACGTTCATTGGGACTGTGTCCCTGAAATCACTGATTTGATTGTGATTTAGCATTTTGTTAAACTTAGTTAATTTCTGCCGAACTAAATTAGGAGGTTACAGTGAAAGGGATGTTCTGAATAAGTAGTTGCACTTCTTGCTGATTTTCACTCTATAGTTTAACATTTGGATCTTTCTTCAGTTTTCACCTGTATTTAATTTTATTAACGTAAAGACTGAAAATAGAGTTTGGAAGTAAATTTGAAATGACAATCCTCAGTGATATTCCTAGTTGGGAGAGTTTACCCCCTTCACTAATGATCCTATCTGGGGGAAAAAATTGATAATCCCTAGAAAAGTTTACCCCTGATGATGTCTGATTATTTGAGTGAGAAGATGTGCCTCACAGGACAGTGTTTCTGTTGAGGGCTGTGAGCTCATGTTCTGCTGCAGCACACTGCGCTTCTTTTGATCAAAGCATAATCCTGAAACATATTCTGGGATGTTCATAAATTAACTGCCGTGATGCATGAAAGAAAATTGTTAATTGGAACAAGTTGGAACTTGCTGAACAGGATATCAACATGTTGATGCAAAGGACCCTGGATGTGAGTTCACCCCAGGAGGCTGTGCCATTGAGGGATACTTGAATGTATCCACTGATTAAAAATCAAGGATGAGGAAAGGCAAATGGCCTATTGAAGCTCCTCTCTAGTAACCTGGCTCTCCCATTATAGCTACCACTACATTTCGAAAGCCAGTCCCTAATGTTTTTGTATCCACTGCTTCGTTGTTTATACGGAAAGAAATTTTCTTCAGTATATGAGATTTATATTTAATCACCTCTCATTAATTGTTTAAGTAATCACTGCACTTTTAGAATTAGCTATTTGGTATATGCCCGCTTCACAAAAAATGAATTTTGCACACAGCAAGGTCCCACAAAAGGCAGTTGGATGTTTGTGTTGATTTTTAAAAATTAATTCTCAGGATGTAGGTATTACTGGCAGGGCTGCATTTATTGCCTTTCCTTAGTTACCCTGAGAAGATGCTGCCGCCTTGAACTGCTAGCATTTATTTGTACAATTAAGTGGTTTGCTAGGCCATTTTAAAGGGCATTAAGAGTCAACGGCTTAGTCACTAGGTAGAGGTGTCTAGGATCTTCTCCCTATTGGTTCAGCTGTGGCTCAGTGTTTACGCTCTCGCCTCTGAGTCAGAAGGCCGTGGGTTCAGGTCTCATGCCAGAGATATCAACACAAAATCAACGTTGCACTGTCAGAAGTGCAGCCTTTCAAATAAGAACATGAGGAGGAACAGGAGTAAACCCTATTGAGCCTGCTCTGCCATTCAATACAATTATGGCTGATCTTTGGTTTCAGCTTTCCCATTCGCTCCCCATACCACTTGATTCACTCATGATTTTCTCTGTCTGATTGTGAAGACAGATTAAAGAGATTGCGTTCCTGCTCTGTTGGCATGGCCCAGCTGGCATTGTCACCCTCCATAAAACAAAAAGGAGTGCAGCATCCAGATAACGAGTGCAATCTGAGGTCTAATCAGGAATTCCTAAGCCTAATAGCTAGTAAAGCAGGGACATAATTGTACGCAAAAGCCTTCACACAATAGACATAAATATTTGCAGCCAAATGTGTTTGTGCAGCACATTTAATAGCTGTTTACTGATATCAGACCTGACTTTTATTTGAACTTTTGTTTGGTGTTTGCTCATTTGTATCTAAACACTTACAATTTTCAGGCGGAACTCGACTTCTTTGGACGGAAAGTGGACAAAAACAAAAACAACATTGTTTCGACCTCAACAGGTATTTTACTCAGATACTTCCTGTCTCTTGCATACAGCAGCCCCAGAGCCTCCACATCTCTCTCTTGCTCTTCTCTCGCTCGCTCTCTCCTGCTATTTGTTGGAATGCCATCTTGCTGTAGGTTTGCCAGCCCTCCAGGATTGTTCTGGAGTCTTAAGGAATTAATGATTAATCTCCTGGACACTGCTGCCAGCAACTCAGGAGAATTATCATAGGGGCACCACAAAGAATTTGTGTGTTCTTCATTTCCTTTGAAGGATATAGAATGTGTATGATGGAGGTGAGCTGGAAGGCTGTTTGACTGAGTGGAACTGCTGGAGGCAGGAAATCCTGTGATAAAGCCTCCAGGAATTCAGCTAACCTGAGTTGTCATCCCAACCTTGCTACTTTCTCTCTCACCTATGGCAAACTCACTGTGTAAGGAAATTGAAATCAGGAGCCTGGTTCCTAGGACCAGACGTTGGGCTATACAGTACAGTATCTCTTCGATCTACACCTAATTCATTGTCTGGCTACTGCTCCATTAGCCACAGCTCACATTGTTGCCATTTTGGCTGCAGACTATAGGAGGGGACCCCCGCCCACACACACACACACACACACACACACACAAACAAATGCAGTTTAAAATAAAGGGGCAAGTAGTTCATAGGATCATGCAGCACAAAGGACGCCATTCAGCCCATTGTGCTTGTGCTGGCTCTTTGGAAGCTATCCAGTTAATCCCACTCTCCTGCCCTTTCCCCATAGCCCAGCAATTTTTTTCCTTCTCAACTATATGTACAATTTGCTTTTGAAGGTTACCTACTGAATCCCTTTCAGGCAGCGCATTCTAGATCACAACAACCGGCTGCGTAAAAAAAACTGGCTCCTCATCTCCCTTCTGGTTCTTTTGCCAATTATCTTAAAATCTGTGGCGTCTGGTTACCGATCTACCTGGAAACATTTTCTTCTGATTACTTCTATCAGAACCCTTCATCATTTTGACCCTCTATTCAATTTTTAAAAAAATTTTGACAGAGAAAATGTCCTCCCCTTTCTGCAATTAAAATGAATACAGCCTGACTGATCACCTGCAGGCCTCTCGATCAGTAATCACCCTTCTGTCTCCAGCACCAAGTTGCACATGGGTTTTGATCAGTGGAGGCCATTTTGGTCAGGTCTTAGAAATAATTCAGTAACTTGTGTTCAGAGCAGCACGTTTCCTTCACTGTTTCCATGGTTACATGTTTTTTTTCTCTATCTCTGTAATAATCTCTGAGGTGAATTGTTCTGTCAGTGGGTTAGCTTCCTAAAACAGGGTTATATTGTCATCACTTGATGCATTTTCTGAGCTACTGTTGAGCATCATGTTGCCTGGATGGTTTTTCTAAATAAGCTTTCCGACACATTATTCATACATTCCCACCCAGGGATATCATTGTTATGATTACTCAAAGCCAGCAGTCTTATGCAGCTACTTATATGGTTGTCCTAAGTGTGTTTTGTTCCTGCTTCTGTTTCAGGCTGAGTAGCACCCCTTTCAAGAAAAATTGTTGTTGATTCCCCCCCCCAGTCAAAAGACTGAACTTGTGCTTGCCTTGTTAGTATGCAGGGAGGCCTGGAGAGGAGATCCTTGCTTTACAGAATGTTCCTCCTGAGCTCCAAATATGATGCCCAAGACTCTGTCTTCACTGCGTTTTGATTGGAGACTCCCAACTTGCTCATTCACAGAAGCTGAAAACTGCAACTCCCTTCACCTTCTCCAAACAAGCTACAAACATTTAAAATCAGAGTTTGGCATCTTCCGGCCTCTATTTATTGATTCTTCTATGCCACGATTATAAGGCTTTTCGTCTTAAGTTTCTCAATGTTCCAAAGTGCATCTTTGCCATATTTCCACACAGTACCAAATTGGGGCAGTTTATGTCATGGGCCCAGTAGGAATGGTTTGCGACTGAATTATTTTTAAAATCGCACAAAAATTGTGTAGGGCTGGGTTTTTAGTGATTATTCACTCCCCTCCCAGGAGATTACATGGTGTTCGGGTGGGCTGGGGTGTGTCTATATTGTGATGCACCAGGCATTGCAGTTGTGTGGGACGGGTTGGATAGGCTAGTGGGTCTTCTCCTGTCTGCAAGTTCATCAATCAGTCTTAGTTGAAGATCCAAGGAGAGGATGACCATTGTCTTACCTTTTCTAACCCACATTCCCTCCACATCTCAAAGTTAGAGCAATCTTGATGGTGCCACAATTTATAGCTTTTGAGTTCTGCCAGTTTGAGTGGTTTTGTAATATAGATATGTGCCTAATAGGACCGGAGCTGAGACTCTCCAAACTCATTTTACAGTCACTTTTAAAGAGCCAGTAGAATGAGAAGGCTTTCAGCCCATTTGTCTTCACTGGTTACCCTTAGGTCCTTCAGGTAGAGAGGCAGTGTGATAATGCAATGTGCCTCACATCCCCTTTTCCTCTATGTCTCTGTCAGCATTTATTTTGAGGCTAATGTTGCCAGATGTCCAATGACTTTGTGCAGCATGTTCTAGCAGCAGTAAACTGTTTGGTGAGGAATTGATTCTGAGCTTGGAGAGTACCTGTGCAGTGAGGGTTGGGGAGTCCAAGTAGACGTTACACACGTGAACCTTGAATAAGAAAATGGTGAACCCCTGTACCAATTCTCTCAATATTACCTACATTACAACAGCGAACAACACTTCATACTTAGGAGCATCCTGAAGTTCTGAAAGGTGCTATATAAATGTACATCTTCCTTTTATGAGCTGCTAGCAGCCAACTATGGAGTAACAGAAGTCTAGGAAAAGAGGCATGCTGTCTGTTCCTTTTGGCCAGGGAAGGTAAGTGTTGCGAGGGGAAAGCTACAATATTTTCTAACTTATTTTATCTGTACTCCAGTGCCAAATCTGGAACACAATCAGCTCTGTCTATTCAACGCTAATATAATGCCTACCTCTTATCAGTATATTGATTAATATCTATCTCTCTCTCTCTCAGTGATTGGAGGTGCTGAGCCCATGAAGGAAACAGCTGAGAAACTTATTGGAAAAGCAGTTGGAAACAGTGATGTTTGGTTCCGATTCAACGAAGGGGTTTCAAATGCTGTTAGACGCAATGTTTACATAAAAGACCTGCTCTGAGATTATCATTGGTTATTGAGAGGAGTAGCAGCTGTTTAAAAAGCAGGAGTAGCTCACACATTCTCGTACAGAATACAGAATGGAACGGTTGCTCTCGGGCCTCCAAAGAAAACTCGCTTGTACCCAAGCTTCAGCAGATCTGAAAGCAAGCAAATGGAGCTGGTTTTCCTTTGACATTTCTAGTAGGAGATGAACTCCAGTCAAACCGTTGGGTGACAAAGTGACAAAACTCTTCAGACATTAAGTGACGGTAAGGTTTGTGCGACAGCTGTGCAGCTCAAACCCCCCCCCCCCCTAAATGTAACAGTGCTCAAGAAGCTAGTTAATTCCAGCACTGCTGGCTGAGTTGGACTATAAGTAGGTTTGGAATCTAGTTATTATTTCCACAAAAATTGGGTGCCCTATTCTTTCCAGATCCTTCCTTTACCCTTCCAGACTTGCCCCTTACCCCACCAAATGATAATGAGCATTTACTGTAAAGTGCAATTTGCATAAACTGGACGAACTTCCCAGGAGCCAAATGCCAATCGTAGATTGGCAAAACTGAGAAGCCCATTGGTAAGTTTAGACATATGGTTTGGGTCCGACCCTTGATTGGAACATTGTTTAAATGGGCTTTGTTTCAGACGACATGGAATTCCAAATTTTTCAAACAATAAATTAAGTCTTGCCATTATTAATTATTGCTTTATTTGTTATCTTCCTCTTACATTGCTCCTTTCTAGTTGTACAAAGAAGTTGGTTGATCACTCATACAATGATTTTGCCTAGAATTACCATAAAATGTACAAAAAATGTAATGCATATGTTTAAGAATTTAAAAGACTGCCAACAAAATTCTCCTCGAGAGTCTCTTTCTTTACAAATAAATTGTTTTATACAGAGCAGTTTAAAAATGTCAAAGTATAGCACATTTGCCCTTCTCTACCCAGGGGTTGTTCTTCATTAGCTCTGGGTTTAAGAATGGGTCGTTTGGCACTCCCTCTTCTATCCACTTCACAAAGCTTCATGCAGAGATGGAATAGAAAGGAGAGATATATTAGTTGGACACTTATATAAACAACAATTGATGAATGCAATTTATTTCAACTTGAATCTACTTTAAACAAACAGTACTGGTTGCTTTGGCATGTCCCTGTTTTAGCAACCTCTTATTTAAAAAAGAAAACTTTGTCTTGGTTTCTGTCTTGACAGATGGCATTGATGATGTATTTTTCCTAACAGTTCTCAGAATCTTAACGGCACAGAAGGAGGCCATTCGGCCCACCATGTCTGTACCAGCTCTCCAAATGAGCATTATGACCTAGTGCCATTGCCCTGCCTTTTACCCGTACCCCTGCACATTGTTTCTGAGTTGCCTCTGCTCACTTTTTCCCTTTATTTTCCTTTTAGACTAAGACCTCCATCTTCAAGCTTTTGTTTTTGTCAAAGACCCATCACCTGGTCCCCCTGTGCCAAAACACATTCAATGCAAAAGAGAGCAACCGAATGGCTTGTCTCAGGTCTCTAGGGTGGGCTGCAAAATATCTTTGACTTTCTCTCTTCATCACTTCACACAAATACTTAACACCTCACACCACCATATCTAATGTTGGAAACTTATATTTCACTCCTCAGCCCTCACTATGTTTCATTAGCTTATTCCAAGTATGAAGGTACAGGGTTCACATTTCTATCTACAGACTGAGGTGACTGGACATGCTTGAGCAGTGTATGCATCCAAAACACCAACTCCAAGAATAAAGCTACGTGCATTGCTCAATGTGGAACTGAAATGCAGAACAGGGCAGTCTTGGGTTCTGTCCTCAATCTGTACTGAGTTCTTCCTTCTCAACCAGGATTCTGATTGGGGAGCTGCACTTGGCCTCAGACCTCCTGCACATAGGAGGGGGAAATCAAGATAGGACTTGCAGTCCTGATTACTATTCCCTTGTCAACAAGTAAGTATGCGCATGTGTGACTGGTGAGGACGAGATTGGGTTCAACTATGATACTTCCCCTATAGAGGAATAGACTGTAAATTCTCGTGTCTTGAGCTAATGTGGGGAAGGCACTGGGGCCATCACCAACCATGGAACCAAAGTACGCAGAAAGCAAAATATTCCAAAATGAAGATGGACAAAGGAAAGCAGCAGCTCCATGATCATGATGTATTCCCTCATAGGCATGTAAAACTCAGTGCAGCAGATAACAGTGACCATATTGCTTCTGCATTTTGTCACCCAATAAATAGTTTCGAATTATAACCAGAATGTCAGGGATATGTTTTACACTATTGGGGGTTTGTCTACACAGGGAGAGGCCAGCGTTCCACTAAATTTACCACATTTCTTCCTGCAGATCCCCACTCTAGCACATGGTTTCAACCAATCAGTAATTGGAAGCTGCCCTTGGCTTCATTTTGTATTGATTTTAATTGAAAAGAAATTTTGAAAGTTTCTGCTAAAGCAGGAAGGTTTTCCCCTCCTCCTTGCAATACAACTGTAAGTTTGTGTATAATGCATGTAGCATATCCTGAGAAATGGCAGGAATCTAGCCTAACAGTTGCGCTTCATTCATCCAGGACAGAATGTACAGTATGGACTGCGTAACCATCCGTCATATCGAGAATATAGGGCAGTGTCCCATCTGTAGTTGATGTTTTCACAAGTGTGTAATCCCCTGTGGTGTGTCACAGGCAGTCCAGTAGCTGATAGTTTTTGCTTTGACTGTGTTAACTAAACACTGCAGATTACAGGATTGTTTACGTCAGTCTTAATCCCTAATATTTTGCTATATATTCCCTTATTTTTAGTATTGTTTTACTTACCCAGCATGAACACACTTTTTTCTCACCAGTTGTCCCCTTTCCCCAACCCTGATCTCCTTGAGGGTCTTGGCTCTTCACTGGGGTTCTCTTTGTGAGTACTGTGCCAGGTGATCAGCACTAAATTGCCCAAGGGGCAACCATCACCTGTAAGCCGCACTGGTGAGAACATTGCAGCCATCCCTCACCTGACACCCATGTCTGGTACTTCTAGGGGATGCAGGACCTCTGGCAGATTTTCCATAACCCTGGATGTTTAAGGTCAACCTCCCTACCATCAGTCTGGCTGTGGTCAGCATTTAAACCATTAACATTTACATCTAATGCAGCCAAATGCTATTACTTTCCATTAATGGTTGTAAAATACTGAATATTGCAATTAACCCATTAATAAACTTCCAAACCGAAGATAATTTGCACATTTAATTGGCATTTTAAATAGTAACTGTCTTAATACCATGTAACAATAAAGTGTTATATGGAGTGGGCTATGTAGATTGCATTTACCTGTTCCTGGTACCAGACAGCATATGCTGCAGTGTCAAACAGAGTGAGTCTACTCTCATGTGTCACTATAGATGACCAGAACAAACTGATCATTTCATTAATGGGCTGCAGCAGTTCAAGAAGCCCACTCACCACTATCTCAAAGACAGTTAGGGATGGCCTGGCCTTGCCAGCGATGCCCTCACCCCATGAAAGAAGAAAATAAATTACTTAAGAAGGACTTGTTTAAAAATAAAAACGAGAAGTGAGGATATTATAGGCTTAATCTTCTCTTTCCAGCAGGAGTCTGTGCCTTTGCTGGCCTCACACTAGATGCAGTCTCTCTGGTAGGAAAGTGTTCTGTTTTAGGATAGAAATAAATTCCTCTTGATCCATGGCTCAGTGGTAGCATACTTGCCTTTGACTTGGAAGGTCAGGGGTTTAAGTCCCATTCCAGAGATTTGAGTGCAAAGTCTAGTGCAGTACTGAGGGAATGCTGTACTGTCAGCAGTGCCATCATTCATGTGAGACATTAAATGAGGCCCCATATGACCTATTTTGAAGAGCTGGGCAGTTCTTCCTGTGTCCTGGCCAATACTTGTCACTCAACCAACACCACTAAAGAGCAAATTATTTGGTGGTTATTACATTGCTGCTTGTGAGAGGTTGCTGTGGCAAAATTGGCTGTTGCATTTCCCGCACTACAAAAGTGACAACATTTCATAAGTGCTTAATTGACTGTACAGCAATTTGGAATACCCTCAAATCGTGGATCATACATGAATGCAAGACTTTTTCTTTTAGTAATGCTCACTTATGTTAGATAAATGCAGCTTTGGGATCCAAGCAGTGCACAATCAAGTGGCAGGAGGAACAAGGTGAATGGAGAGAATCTTGATGTGGATTAGTAGATGGAGAGTTTGCCAGTATACCACTTAGTAATGGCAACCAGGAAACCCACGGTCTCAGGTCAGTGGTGGAGCGTGGCAACTAAATTGTTTTTTATCTATTTGAAAAGCTTACTCCTCTGGTTTCTCCCTAGCTTATTATTTTAAGGGTCCAGCAATAGCAGTGTGATTCTCCAAAATGTTATATTACTAAGTAATAGAGCTTGATTTTTTTGGCTGGAAGGGGGCTCGTTTGGAGTATCAACACAAACAAAGACCAGTTGGGCTGAATGGCCTATCTCTGCTTTAACTGCTATGCAATATGTCAGTACTCATTCAATGCTAGTATGATGCTAGGTATGTATACTGTACATCCCAAAGACTGGCAGATCGTATCAAATAGTATGTCCTAGCCACTGTTCGCAACGGGCAGCATACCCAATCAGCCCATGCTTACAAAACTCAAAACACAAGTGTCCAACATTAGATGTGATTCCACAATTGGACAATATTTGTTAAATAATCCTCAATGTCCTAAGAATTACGCTAACAACTAATTTAAGATTGTCAGTCGGGCTTGCAGTGTGCCTCATTTGCGTGTACTGGAAGCTACGTATATTAATAGACAGGGCCCTGTCCTTTGCAGACAGAAAGAACGTGTACATACATTTCGTCTGTTTCAGCTAAACAAAATAAGTGAGAGCCATTCGCTGACTCATTCCTCGGGGCAATGCTTTGACCAATCAGGGTCAAGCTGCCTGGTTCAAATTTTGAACAATGCTTGGCAATTAATTGTCAGTCACCATCAGCAGTGCATTCTCCATGGCAACGCCACTTGCCAACCAATCAGCACTCTCTTCACATGTAGTATAAATTGTTGTTTTCCCCTTATATTGGTATTCTTTCGAATGTCCTGATGAGTGCAAGACAAAAAGCTTAGATATGCCTCTTTTTTTCAGTCTATTTGCTGGGTGATTTTCAAAACTGAAAGGCAAATAATGCTAAAGTATGTAAAAACTATTGAGCCAATTGTGGTTTATTGGAACTTTGTGTTCATTCTGCAGCTTATATTAATGGGTTTTGTTGAATTATTTTGACTGGAGTTGCTATTTTAATGGACATTGTGGACAGCTGGTGCTGAAACAATCTATTATCATGTTCTCAGCCATTGTAACTTTAAACAAAACCAATGGTTTCATCTGCATGTGTTTAACCAGTGATAATAGATTAAGTTTGATTGATGAATCCTTGAATAAGCAGATCCTGTTGTCATACAGCAGGCCAGGCATCTGGATTATACAGTTTTGCTCCTAGTTGCAACTGGTGCCAAGGAACAATAAAACTGGACCATCAATGACCATTCTTTATTACAGAATAAGTTGTTGCCAATCAAGTGGAATTAGCGCACAACCCCATTGTTAGGTACCATGTCGCAGCGCCATCTTATTTATCAAGATGGAGAAAAGTAACTAGTATTCCCTCCCAAGATTTCAACCACAGTAAGCTAATCATTTTTAATTTTAAATTATTAGTTTGTGCTGCTGGGTTTTGTTTTGTTAATTTATCTTCTGTATTAAAACAATGCCCACACTTCAACTGGTACTTCATTAGTTGTAAAGTGCCTTGAGATCTCCTGATGTGGAAAGTATTACATAAATGTAAGTCTTTAGCGTGTCCCATTTCCTCCAAAAATTGTTTGAGGGTCCCACTCACTGATGGGTGAGACCATTTTTTTAACCTAATGCAGGTAGGTAAATCTCAAAGAATTTTGTTTACAGGGACACTTTTGTTTTTCCTAGAGATGTCACTTTGACTGGCTCCCAGGTTAAATGCTCTATTCTGCTATCCTGGTGTACGAATGAATTATGTATAGAAAAGAAGGACCTATGTTCAACCCCTGCCTCATGTTGAGTTAGCTCATCTCAGCAAGGTTGGAAATAAGGACACTATCGGAGGAAATTTTAACCAACAAAACCAGGCAGGTTTGGGTCAGATTGGTGGGGAGTGATTTAAAGTTTGAGAAATCTGTTGCAAGCCTCATTGTCATTTTACTTTTGGAATTTAACTCTGCATCTTCCTCAAGGGGAGGACTCGGTGGATTGCAGGGGGTAAGTGTCCTCACACCTACCACCTGGATCCAAATGCCTGCCTGAGGAGCCTCTGCGTTCTCGTCGCCGCCTCCCTGACACCCCCAACCCCAGGGCCTCCGATCCCAACTGCCTATCAGCCTCCGAGCTCCTCCCACCACAGGACTTCCAAATATCTTACCCCAACCCAGACACTGACCTCTGATCCCCTTCCCCAGAATCCTGCAACCCGCAACCCCAGGTCTGTGATTTCCACCTCCTGCTCACGCCCACCTCCATGATGTCTCTGAACTCGCCCACTCAGACTGCTGGCCTCCCAGCTGTAATTGGCAGCCCACCAATCGACACTTCCTCTTCCTTTCTTCCCCCAACCCTGGTCGATTCTACCTTCCCAATCAATCAATCCCACTATCCGCTTCTGTGTGGCTGCACCTCTCCTCCCAATCAATCCCCCTTCATCAATCCTCCCTCTGATCAAACTCCCCTGCCCCATGCCCCATCCCTGATTGACCATCCTGCTACCGGCTTAGCTGCTACTCTGGTTGTCACTGACCAGCTCCCTGACTAACTGCTTGTCAGCCTGTCAATCAGGCTGATCTTCGGACAGGGGAGCGATCAGTGACCTCACTGACACATAGTGGAGCACGTGGGGGATCCCAAATGACGGGTTCCCCAGGACTTTCTGGCTGAGCTGTTCCCTGTGAGTCAGGTCAGTAAACATTCCACGGACAACTTGCCTCAGTGTACCCAGACTGGGGCGTAAAAAAATAAAACAAAGTTTTCACTGCAGAATGACTCCTGCCTCACCCCCACCTATCCCTTCTACATGATGCACATTTATGGATGGCAAGAGGAGGATATGACCAGGCGCAAACACAATTTCCCTACTGGTTAAATTCTCCTGTTAACATTTGTCTGGAAGAATGGTCATTTGGTCAAGGTCTGGGGCGCTATTAATGTCTGCAGATTAGAACCTCGGCATCAGTCAGTACCTCAGGAAAGGAGGAAGAAAACTTGAGAGAACAGAGCGTCTGAATTTTTTTTTCATGGGATGTGGGTGTTGCTGGCAAGGCCAGCTTTAATTACCCATCCTTAATCACCATTGAGAAGGTGATGATGAGCCACATTCTTGAACCGCTGTAGTCCATGTGGTGTACGTACACAGTGTTGATAGGAAGAGAGTTCCAGGATTTTGGCCCAACGACAGTGAAGGAATGGCGGTATAGTTCCAAGTCAGGATGGTATGTGGCTTGGAGGGGAACTTGCAGGTGGTGATGTTCCCAGGCACCTCCTGCTCTTGTCCTTCTAGGTGGCAGAGGTCACAGTTTAGAAGGTGCTGCCGAAGGAGCCTTGGTGAGTTACTGCAGTGCATCTTGTAGATGGTACACACTGCTGCCATTGTGTGTTAGTGGCGGAGAGAGTGAATGTTTAAGTTGGTGGATGGGGTGCCAATGAAGCGGATTGCTTTGTCCTGGACAGTGTCCAGCTTCTTGAGTGTAGTTGGAGCTGCACTCACCAAGGCAAGTGGGAAGTATTCCATCACACTCCTGCCTTGTGCTTTATAGAAGGTTGACAGGCTTGGGGGGGTGGCGGGGTCAGGAGGTGAGTTACTCACCGCAGAATTCCTAGTCTCTGACCTCTTGTAGCCACGGTATTTATATGGCTAGTCCAGTTCATTTTCTGGTCAATGATAACCCCCGAATGTTGGTAATGATGAATTCAACAATGGTAATGTTGATTGAATGTCAAAGAGAGATGGTTAGATTCTTTCTTGTTGGAGATTTTGGCACTTGTGTGGCGCAAATGTTACTTTCCACTTATCAGCCCAAGCCTAAATGTTGCCCAGGTCTTGCTGCATATGGGCATGAACTGCTTCAGTATCTGAGGAGATGGTGCTGAACATTGTGCAATCAGTCACAAACATTCCCACTTCTGACCTTGTGTTGAAGGGAAAGTCATTGATGAAGCAGCTGAAGATGGTTAGGCCTAGGACGCTACCCTGAGGAAATCATTCAACAGCAACCTGGGACTGAGATGACTGAATAAAAGATTACCTATTGTATTAAGGTACAGAGCAGTCACTCCCACTATGAAATTCTTCTGTCCTGATCTTATACACAGTGGTCACCTATTGAGATCCTGTCTGCTGAATCAATGTTGCCACTAGCTGTATAAGCCAGTGATGTAGCTAAGAATTAACTATCCACATCTATGGCTGTCTTATTACCCTATTCTGGGAATCAAATTCATGAACGTTACTAATAATGTGGAATAATGATACCCTGCAGGAATTTCACATGGTAGTGTGTTATGAAAAATTTATTTATTTAATTGGATCATAGGTGTCCAGCCATAGAACCAAAAAATCCAACTACCTGATTGAATGTTTTATATCAGAAAGGCAGGTGAGCATGTATTGATAACTGATGTATATATTTTTTAATTTTAATTTCCTTTTTTAAATATCAATATTGAATGCTTCAGGATTAATTTTAGATGCAATTTGATTTCTGAATATGTTGAGCCTTAAAATGCTATTTTGTGGTATCAAAATCAGTCTTATCCCATTCAGCTCCTCCCTCCAACATCCATATTTATATCAAAAGTATGCATTTATCCATCATATGGGAGAAGATGTTTTATTCATTCTTGATATAGGCGTCATTGGCTAGGGCAGCATTTATTGCCCATTCCAAATTGCCCTTGAGGAGGTGGTGGTGAGCCATCTTCTTGAACCGCTGCAGTTAATGTGGTGAAAGTACACCCACAGTACTGTTAGGGAGGAAGTTCCAGGATTCTGACCAATGAGGAATGGGGACAGGACATGTGTCCAAGTTGGGAATAGTGTATGACTGGGAGGTGAACATCTGACTGCAAAGCAGCAGAAAAAGTCGGTGCTGGAGATTTGCTCACAGCTCACAACCTATGTACCCTAACCCAACAATTAAACTGATTGGCCTATTGATTCAGTTAAACCGCCTACCCACAGGGAGTTCCTAAGCAGTGACTTTAAAGTTAAATACCAGATTAATGGCTAAACATCACACCGATGCTTCAGAGCAGAGATGGTGGCAATAAGCCTGTTGCTGGATTGTGATCAATTCTGCTCCTTATCCAGCAGATATGAAAGCAGGCTGGAGAGTCTTAGCCTTCCAATTGTCCCTCTTACATTGTGGAAAATGTTTTTTTTTCCAATCAATGCAGAATGGCCCTGGAATAGAACTTACCACACAGCACTGGAGCTATCAGCATGCCTCTTACCACACTGCTGACCAGCACATTGGTGGATCATTGCAACCATGTCATGTGGAACTACTCTTCTTACAGGGTGCAGCCAGCATGTAACAAGTATCAGCTAGGCTCAGTGATAACACTTTCATCTCTGAGTCAGAAGGCTGTGAATTCAAGCCCCATACCAGGACTTGTCCAGCCTTTTGTAGATTCCATGTTAGACAGTTTCACCCATCACAGCCAGATAGTCAAAAACAAATCAGGGTCTTCATCTCTTAATCCACATTGTACCACAGTCTTATAATGAAGGAAAGTACATATTTTGATCTGCCAGTAGATGTACTATGGACTCCTCGCAAAGTATTTTTTCCTTCTTTACCATAGGTGAGCTTGTCTTCAAGTTCTGGCTACAAAATGGATGGAGCCACTAAAGGATGATAAAAACCTTATCGTTGAGAATAATCAAATTGCTTAGCAGCAAAGGTCTTTGGGATGCCCCGAGGACATAACTGGCACTATATAAATGCAAGGAGCCCATTGTACATCTGCTGCTTGCCCCCTAAAAATGGCAGATCAAAATATGTACTTTCCTTCAGTATAAGACTGTGGTACCATGTGGATTAAGAGATGAAGACCCTGATTTGTTTTTGGCTACCTGACTCTGATGGGGTAAACAAGGTAAACACCTAATAATGAACTAAGGAATGGCAATGATATTTAAGCATTTTTGCCTTTATACTTACAAAGGATAGTAAAGCAAGAAATACAGGATGGCCAGAGGGGCTATCAAAGTATGACTAATTGACTGATAGATTTAAAAATGTTTTAACTATTCAAAAGGCTAATGGAATTTAAAGTTGATGAATCACAAGGTCCAGAATACTGAGGGAGGTTAGCGATGAAATAGCTGAGACACTAACAATTTTAGAAACATTATGAACACCAGACTGTTCTGCCATTCAATGAGATTATGGCTGTTCTCTATCCTAACTCCATTTACCCACCTTGACTTCATATACACCAGTAACCCTCACTTCAATTACGTGAAACTGCTAGATACAATAATAAAAGATAACATTCATCAACACTAATAAAGGACAAATCATGCTGAGCTGATGTAATTAAATGCTTTGAGAAAATTACTAAGTATACAGTCAAAGGGAGGGTGGGAGGGGAAAGTGAATTTGATTTCATTTGGCGATTTGGAATTTCAAAAAAATGCCATATACAAAACTTGTGAAAGTTAAGGGCACAGTAAGATAAAGACAGTGGGACAGCTGGAGAGTAGAAAGCCGAATGCAGAGTGGATGATTCTTGAATTGGAAAGACGCGATTAGTGGTATGAGTCAAAGATTAGAGTTCCTCTCAGTTGCCACGCACAGAAATGATTTGGATATGGAAAGAGAAGGAGTAATGATAAAAATTATTGGGGATTTTTGATTTTGTCCAGTAGTGGAAAAAGAGTTGCATAGAATTTTACAGCACAGAAACAGGCCATTCAGCCCAACAAGTCTATGCTGGTGTTTATGCTCCACATAAGCCTCCTCCCATCTTATTTCACCCAATTCTACCAACATATCCATCTATTCATTTTTACCTCATATACTTGTCTAGCTTTGCCTTAAATGTATCTGTGCTATTTGCCTTAAATGTATCTGTGCTATTTGCCTCAACTACTTCACGTGGTGGTAGGATCCACGTCTTAACACTCTCTGGGTAAAGAAGTTTTTCCTGAATCGCTTTCTCAATTTAGTCATGTCTATCTTACATTAATGGACATCCTAACAAGCATAAACATCTTCTATATGTCTAATCTATCAAACCTCTTTGTAATTTTAAATACCTTTACATTTGCATTTCCATAATTCTATGTAAACCTTACAGCTGTAGTTGAGCTGCCTTTTGAACGGAGCTGATCGCACCATTAGACACAATGAGAGAGTGTATTATTCTCACTCTCATCTGTCACCTTAATCACAACATTAAAACAGAATTTGAAGCTTACTCAGGGATTGTTTTGGAAGACATCTCCCTTTTGTATGAGAGCTGGTACTTCAGACTATCCACTTCCTTCTTGAATTGCGGAACGTCCCAATCCTCCATGGCCACAGATTGTTTCCTTTCGAAGAAGAGAAAGAAATCTGAAAAAGGTCAAGGACAAATAAATTCAAATCTCAGCAACGTCAAAAGAGATTAAACACCAACACAATATGTTAGTACAGCATTGTCACTTCAGATACAAGAGATTTTAGTTACAGGCTCAAGTCTTAATATTTCTTCAAATGAAGATTACATGAAGCAACCATTCAGGAGACCTGTTGTGATTCAGAGTCATGCAAACCAGGGAGGCCCCAAGGTTAATCTCTAGTCTGTGCCAATATAGTTGATTCCATCTTTCGAATAAAGCGTTAAACTAAAGCCCCACCTGCCACTCAGGTGGGTGTAATAGATCACATGGTATAATTTGAAGAAGAGCAGGCGAGCTCTCCACAGTATCCTAGCCAATATTTATCCATCAACCAACATTAACAGAACAGATTATCTGGTCATTATCATAACACTGTTTGTGGGAGTTTGCTGTGCACAAATTGGCTGTCCCATTTCTTACAGCACAACAGTGACAACACTTCAAAAGTTCTTAATTATCTATAACAACTTGAAATAATGAAAGGTACCATATAAATGCAAATCTTTCTCTTTTTCCTATCTCTATAATCTCCTTGAGCCACACATCCCTTGATATATTTGTGCTCATCAAGTTCTGGCTTCTTAAGAATCCCCAATTTTAATCACTCCACCACTGGTCACCACACCTTCGGTTGCCTAGACCCTAAGCTCTGGAATTCTCTCCCTAAATCTCTCTACCTTGCTTTCACCCTTTAAGACACTCTTTAAAACCTACCTCTTTCACCAAGCTTTTGGTGACCTGACCTAATAACTTCTTATATGTTTTATAACATTACTGTGAAGTGCCTTCGAATATTTTATTACATTAAAGGTATTATATAAATATAAGTTGTTGTACTTCAGTTGGTGAGTTGGGTGTCACCAAGGAATAGAATTACACCCAGTTGCAACATGTTGCCCCCTCCACCATCACCTCCAACCCACATAACTAAATTTTCAATTCTCACTGTCAGGCCTCATGGGAAAAACAGCCACTTGGAAGTTCTGGAGCTCTTTCAAAGCAAACACTATCCATACACTTTCATCTGAACGAAAATTCTTTGCACCAAATATTCACCTTGTGGATACAGAAAAGCCACTATCTGTTTTTATTTATGTGACAAATTTCAAGATATTTTCACTGTGTGTAGGTAATTTGAGACAGACCTAGTTGTGTGTATAAACATAAATTAATATCTTGCGCACTATATAAATGTAGAGCCAAAGCTGGGGAAATTCTAGAATGTTCCCCTGACTCCAGTGTAGCTGCTTCCAGAAGGTGGCCCTTGTCTCTACCCTCTAAACGCTTTTTAATGATGTGCTAACTGAGCCAGGAAGACCTCATGGAAAAGATTTGCCTAACATGTGACTATGGGTCATTGAATCTGGAAATGGATCCATCAGAGAAGCAGTCATGCAATCAAGTCTGTAACACCAATATGCATTGTTTCATGCCTACGCAAAATTCACCCAGCAGTCCAGGCACTCTAAGGACACAAGAGACATATCAACCCCTGATGTGAGAGAAGACGGAAAGAGACTGAAGTACAAAGGGTGGGAAATAAGGGTGTTCCTTGGGTAAAACAGAACTGCAAGAGATTAATGCAGTGTGCTACAGACTGTCAGCAAATAGCCTAATCACATTCACTGCTGACAGGAACTGCATATAGTTCTGGAAGACTGAACCTTTTATTGCTGTCATTAAACATAAGATTGTGCTGTAGGCTCTATGTATCCTATTTGTTTAATATCTGTAAATAAATCTAATTTGTTAATTCAGAATCTGAGCCCAGCTCAAGTGAAGTGTGTTGATAATACCAGAGTGGCTTGGAGTGAAATAAAGTGCAGGGAGCACTGCTGATTTGGTAGAGAGTCCTGAAGGGTACAGTCTTTGTGGGAGCAGAGCACTGCAAGTCTACAGCTTCTGGTTTGAAGGGGATATGTGTTCACTTATGGGAGGTGTAGCAAGAATGTTGGCAGAGAGCTGTGAGAAATACTCGTGCCAGCACAGATAGTGTAAAACCCCTGAATGGTGAATTATTGTATCTGTCTCTTGGACTGAACATAAAAAAGGACTCCATTCTCTTTAGATGTGATGAATTTTTTTGCAATGAATTTGTTTTGCAATTGTCAGACTCCCTGGTAAATGGAGGTGTCTGAATCCACTCATGCCACCATCAGTACCAGCAGCATGTTTAACACAGGCGGGTTCTCAAACAAAATTTAATACCGAGCCACAATGAAATATTAGGACAAATTATCAAAAGGTTGGTCAAAGAGGTAGGTTTTAAGGAATGTCAAAGGAGGAAAGCGAGGTAGGTTTAGAAGGAAATTTCATCATTTAAGGCCTTGAAGCTGAAGGCACGGCCATCAGTAATGAAGTGATTAAAATCCAGAACGCTCAAAAGATCAGAATGAGAGGAGTGCAGAGATCTCAAAAAACCTGTAGAGTTGGAAGCGGTTATAGAGACAGGGAAGGGATTTCATGGAAATTTTAAAATTAGTACCAATAAAAGGCCCTTTAGAAAATCCACCAACAATAGTTTCTTACTATCTTTTTAACATAGTTGTGAAGTCACCAGCCATGTGATGCCAGTTGTTCTATACTACTTTGAAGAGATCGATCTCCGACTGCCACTCAAACCACTTCTAGCTGCCTGTTGTCAAGGGAGGCTTTCAGGCAGATTGGCCAGAACCCAACCTGAACAGAGTAATTGTATTGATGACAGCTGTAAGTCTTATTAGTAAGAAGGTATGGGGGCTAGGTAATCTTGACTGCTTTGCTATTTTAAGAGTTTGGCTATCTCTTCCCTGGGAGTGCCAACCCTCCAACATTGTCTTGGAGTTTTCTGTAATTAAAGATTAATCTCCTGGGCATCGATACGAGCAACTAGAAGAAAAATTATGGGCATTTAAAAATGTGTGTAATTTCATTTGAACATTTAGCGGTTGTAATAATATTGGAGACGGGATAAGCGGGCTGTTTGACAGTCAAGCACCATCCAGCAGGTAACTAAGAGCATATTTGCTTTCCAGCTGGTGTAAGGCAGAAGAAACTGGTCATGTCAGTAAATCTGTGATGGGTACCTTGGGATGGGGTTGTTGGAGTTGGGAGGCCATGGGATGAAACTTCCAGGAATGTGCCCAACCACAGTTGGCAACTTTAGTGGAAACAAAATTAACATTTCTGGTCAATGACTTTTCACCAGAATGTAACTGTTTTATCCCTGAGTCCCCACGGATCACTGGTTCAAGAACAGCCTGCCACGTTTGAATTGACAGCACTCAAAAAAGACCATTGAGTGAAAACACTTCACAACAGCCAAGGCTTCTGATAGAGGTGGAGAGTTAACGAGATGCCTGACAATATCCTTCTTGCCTAATCCTAAGGATGCCCCTGCAGCCTGGGAGGAAGCTTGAATCTTTGAAAATCTCTTCCCCAGCCAGCGGTGGAGGCAGGGTCATTGAATATTTTTAAGGCAGAGATAGATAGATTCTTGACCAACAAGATAGTCAAAGGTTATCTGGGGCGGGCAGAATGTGGAGTTAAGGTCACAATCAGATCAGCCATGGTCTTATTGAATGGTGCAGCAGGCTCGAGGGGCCAAATGGCCCACTCCTGCTCCTAATTCGTATGTTTGTAAGCAACACTGGCAGCAGGTAGACATGAGTCAGATCCTGCAGGTCTCATCTTAATTGATGCAGGAATAGAGATAGATTTTCAGCTAGAACAAAAAATGAAATATTTAACTGGCAGCCAAGTTTTTAAAATCCAGTTTCGGAACATATACACGTATTCATTATTCATTTGAATTCCAGCTCTGTTAAGTAAGGAAATACTAGATGGAATTGGATTAGCTATGGACATATTTAACAGCTTCTGTTCAGACTGTCCAGCAATGCCCATTGTCATCTTACGTCCTCACAAAGCGAGATACAAGGGGGACAAGTTTCCAATCATTTAAACATATGCGGCAACCTGGTGTCTAAACACAGAGAACACTTCATGGCAAAGCAAACTAAACCGGATGAGAAGATAGCAAAAGAGTCAAAGTAGCCGATCGCCCGCTCTCCCTTTCTCCCTCCTCGTTTGCTTTTCCATTTGAATGCACCAACATTATTTCCGCATCGTCGAGACGAGTCTGCAGCTGCAGCTCACTCACAACAAGCATCAACAAGCGGGTGCAGATCGTCAGCACTCTCCTCACTTTCACTTCTGCACTATTCACAAGCCAACCGTTCCCAGATCCCTCCCTCTCCAATCTCCATCTCTCTCTGATAACAACCAGTTCCAGCAAAACCACGTCCACGAAGAAACACATCCACTTGTTTTGCCCGGATTACACGGCATTGATTTCTCTCTGTATATATATATATATATGTGTATATATATTCTATCTCTATATATGTGTATATATATATATCTATATATATATATACTTTCTCTATATATATGTGTAGGCGCAATTTCAACTGATTCCTTGTGTCAACTTCCGCTTACCGGTTAACAATGAGGCTGGTGCTCACATTTGGGAAGCCTCAATCCTTTTCTGTGCTTATCAATTTCTGATCAATTTCTCACACACAATGCCCAGTCAGCAGTCGACAGCCGGTCAGTTTCACTACCGTCGCTTAGAAGACCCGGTTCTGGCCAATACATGCACTCCATCACAACAGGAACCATTTTAAATATTTTATTTTACTTGTGGAATATTAAGCAATGCTGAGATTTTTTTTTCTTGCATTATTCAGCCCGCTTGACTGGTTTAAAGCTTGTTAACCAGAATTTGGAGCTGATTTTATTTGGGAACTGTTGTCACAAAGGCTGATGAAGACTAACCGTAATATCCGTGTACAGAACAATACAGAATCCTGATTTCCGGCCAGTCACTTACTTACCTCACCCCCTC
This sequence comes from Cetorhinus maximus, assembly GCF_964194155.1. Lineage (NCBI taxonomy): Eukaryota > Metazoa > Chordata > Chondrichthyes > Lamniformes > Cetorhinidae > Cetorhinus > Cetorhinus maximus. Next base: position 73,216,446 of record NC_135893.1, on the reverse strand, counting down.
CCTCTCGATCCGATCCCCATTTTTAACTCAAGAAATATTGAAATCTCTCAATAAAACCACAGATCATATCCGAACATAGAGCGAGAGAGGCGATGGTTCACATCTTTATTTGGTGTCAATTTTCCAGTAGTGCTCGTTTCGAATAGATGATGTTATCAGGGAGGCTGGGTTGGTTATCAGATGGTGGTAACTCTATCATAATTTGAGACGTATGCATTTAATTAGGTAGCAGTGAGGGGTATAGAGAGGACTGATCTTGTGTTTGATGTCGACATGTTAAAATTTGTAGAATATCATTGCATCTGCCTTAAGGCTGCAATGTAACTCAGTGTTGAATTTGTATCATGCAATAAATCTGCAATATTCCATTGTTATATTTAAATTGTCAAGATCACTAGTCCTCTCCTTTTAACGTCTCTCAAAAGAAAACATTAACTCACCTCACTGACAAGGCACTTTTACAGCGAATGGACACCCGACGCAAACTGATGCATCCAATGATGACTCCTTTGTGCCAGAAGGGAAGTTTGAGCTCAATATATACAGATGTTGTCCCTCTCCTTTTCGGAAATGCAAATCCTTAGTGTAATCTATTAATGTAACTGGCAATCCATTCAGAATGTGCTGTTCAGGAGCTGATGCCCTTTGGAGAGGATTTGCACAGCTGAGCTCTCTCGCCTGTCCCCGCGTGTGCTCCTCTCTCCAAATGCCGCTGTTAGTAATAGTTGGAGCTGCAAGGGATGAACCAGCTTCCTGGTGTCTCATTAGAGGCTGTGCCGGGGGTGTGGGATGGACTGTAGCCCCTGGTATCATAGCTACCTCCTCTTGGCAGCATCCACTCTTATTTAATTAAATCCCTAAGGGCTATATTAAGCTACACGCAAGTCTACAGAATGAAACACTGCGGAATCTGCAGCAGGGACAGAGCATCAACACCCGCAATTAATAAAGTTGGACCCATTTCGTCTTATGATTCGTCTTATGATTCGGATCATCCTTTTGCGGGCGACTAGCGGGTCCTATCTATACACACAAACATGCACTGGAAGAGGCGTATAATTTACACAATTGCCCATTTACTTCCAGCTCTAAGCTGCAGTGCTTTAAAGGATGGCTTTATTCTACATTTGTTAGTTCACCCACGGCTTTCAGCAAGTTCTGCTCCTGCGCTAACAGCATCATATTCATGACTAGGTTTCATCCAGGCTGGCTGGTAATGTTCGTTTACTTACACAAGCATGCAAATCACGCAATTACATCTAGAAATGTCCTTGCTCGTCACAAACAGAAACATCAGAAATTCCTGTTTATCCGAGCTAATAACTCAAGACCACAATTAGGTAAGGTCCTTTAGCTTTGTGAATGCATTAGAACAAATAAATTTAAAAATGCTTAAACACCAGAACCCCACTTTTGCCAGGACTCTTTATGCGGTAAATATGATTGAAAGATTGTTCATCAGGTGAAACGTTGAACAATCAACCTGTCCAGGTAGAGAGACAATGGTATGGCTGGTATTCTGAAACATCCCAATGCCCTTTACAGCCAATGAAGTATTTTTGAAGTGTGATCACTGATCACTGGCAGCCAATTTGCGCACAGCAAGATCCCACAACCAGCAATGAAATAATTGGCTAGATAACTTGTTGTAAGTGCTCAGCAGGTCTGGCAGCATCGCGGAGAAGAAATCAGTTAACGTTTCGAGCCTTCATGGCCCTTCGGCAGAACTGGAGCATAGTTAGAAGAAGGGAGAAATATAAATTGGTTTAAGGTGGGTGGGGGGGGGGTGGTGGAGAGAGAGACATTGAGGGTGTGGTGTGGTGATTGTGGAGATGAGCAGATAATCAAAAGATGTCACAGACAAAAGGGTCAAAGAGGTGTTGAAGGTGGTGGTATTTGTCTGAGAAAAGTGCTAATTAAGAATGGAAAACAGGATATTCAAAGTACAGCTCTAGTGGGGGTGGGGTGGAAAGACTAAAGGTTTTAGTTTTAGATTTAAAAATAATGGAAATAGGTGGGGAAAGAAGAATCTATATAAATTATTGAAAAAAAAAGCGGGGCGGGGTGGGGAAAGAAACGGGGTGGGGATGGGGGGAGGGGGAGTTTAAGATCTAAAGTTGTTGAATTCAATATTCAGCCCGGAGGGCTGTAAAGTGCCTAGTCGGAAGATGAGGTGCTGTTCCTCCAGTTTGCGTTGGGCTTCACTGGAACAATGCAGCAAGCCAAGGACAGACATGTGGGCAAGAGAACAGGGTGGAGTGTTAAAATGGCAAGCGACAGGGAGGTTTGGGTCTTTCTTGCGGACAGACCGCAGGTGTTCCGCAAAACGGTCGCCCAGTTTGCGTTTGGTCTCTCCAATGTAGAGGAGACCGCATTGGGAGCAACGAATGCAGTAGACTAAGTTAGGGGAAATGCAAGTGAAATGCTGCTTCACTTGAAAGGAGTGTTTGGGCCCTTGGACGGTGAGGAGAGAGGAAGTGAAGGGGCAGGTGTTGCATCTTCTGCGTGGGCATGGGGAGGTGCCATAAGTGGGGGTTGAGGAGTAGGGGGTGATGGAGGAGTGGACCAGGGTGTCCCGGAGGGAACGATCCCTACGGAATGCCGTCAGGGGGGGTGAAGGGAAGATGTGTTTTGTGGTGGCATCATGCTGGAGTTGGCGGAAATGGCGGAGGATGATCCTTTGAATGCGGAGGCTGGTGGGGTGATAAGTGAGGACAAGGGGGACCCTATCATGTTTCTGGGAAGGAGGAGAAGGCGTGAGGGAGGATGCGCGGGATATGGGCCGGACACGGTTGAGGGCCCTGTCAACGACCGTGGATGGAAAACCTCGGTTAAGGAAGAAGGAGGACATGTCAGAGGAGCTGTTTTTGAAGGTAGCGTCATCAGAACAGATGCGACGGAGGCGAAGGAACTGAGAGAATGGGATGGAGTCTTTACAGGAAGCGGGGTGTGAGGAGCTGTAGTCGAGGTAGCTGTGGGAGTCGGTAGGCTTGTAATGGGTATTGGTGGACAGTCTATCATCAGAAATTGAGACAGAGAGGTCAAGGAAGGGAAGAGAAGTGTCAGAGATGGACCATGTGAAGATGATGGAGGGGTGGAGATTGGAAGCAAAATTAATACATTTTTCCAGGTCCCGACGAGAGCATGAAGCAGCACCGAAGTAATCATCGATGTACCGGAGAAAGAGTTGTGGGAGGGGGCCGGAGTAGGACTGGAACAAGGAATGTTCCACATACCCCATAAAGAGACAGGCATAGCTGGGGCCCATGCGGGCACCCATAGCCACACCTTTTATTTGGAGGAAGTGAGAGGAGTTAAAGGAGAAATTGTTCAGTGTGAGAACAAGTTCAGCCAGACGGAGGAGAGTAGTGGTGGATGGGGATTGTTGGGGCCTCTGTTCAAGGAAGAAGCTAAGGGCCCTCAGACCATCCTGGTGGGGGATGGAGGTGTAGAGGGATTGGACATCCATGGTGAAGAGGAAGCGGTTGGGGCCAGGGAACTGGAAATTGTTGATGTGACGTAAGGTGTCAGAGGAATCACGGATGTAGGTGGGAAGGGACTGGACAAGGGGAGAGAGAAGGGAGTCAAGATAACGAGAAATGAGTTCCGTGGGGCAGGAACAGGCTGACACGATCGGTCTGCCAGGACAGTTCTGTTTGTGGATTTTGGGTAGGAGGTAGAAGCGGGCCGTCCGAGGTTGGGCGACTATCAAGTTGGAAGCTGTGGGAGGAAGATCTCCAGAGGAGATGAGGTCAGTGACAGTCCTGGAAACAATGGCTTGATGTTCTGTGGTGGGGTCATGGTCCAGGGAGAGGTGGGAGGAAACGTCTGCGAGTTGACGCTCAGCCTCCGCGAGGTAGAGGTCAATGCGCCAGACAACAACAGTACCACCCTTGTCAGCGTCCAATCCCTCTACACCTCCATCCCCCACCAGGATGGTCTGAGGGCCCTTAGCTTCTTCCTTGAACAGAGGCCCCAACAATCCCCATCCACCACTACTCTCCTCCGTCTGGCTGAACTTGTTCTCACACTGAACAATTTCTCCTTTAACTCCTCTCACTTCCTCCAAATAAAAGGTGTGGCTATGGGTGCCCGCATGGGCCCCAGCTATGCCTGTCTCTTTATGGGGTATGTGGAACATTCCTTGTTCCAGTCCTACTCCGGCCCCCTCCCACAACTCTTTCTCCGGTACATCGATGATTACTTCGGTGCTGCTTCATGCTCTCGTCGGGACCTGGAAAAATGTATTAATTTTGCTTCCAATCTCCACCCCTCCATCATCTTCACATGGTCCATCTCTGACACTTCTCTTCCCTTCCTTGACCTCTCTGTCTCAATTTCTGATGATAGACTGTCCACCAATACCCATTACAAGCCTACCGACTCCCACAGCTACCTCGACTACAGCTCCTCACACCCCGCTTCCTGTAAAGACTCCATCCCATTCTCTCAGTTCCTTCGCCTCCGTCGCATCTGTTCTGATGACGCTACCTTCAAAAACAGCTCCTCTGACATGTCCTCCTTCTTCCTTAACCGAGGTTTTCCATCCACGGTCGTTGACAGGGCCCTCAACCGTGTCCGGCCCATATCCCGCGCATCCTCCCTCACGCCTTCTCCTCCTTCCCAGAAACATGATAGGGTCCCCCTTGTCCTCACTTATCACCCCACCAGCCTCCGCATTCAAAGGATCATCCTCCGCCATTTCCGCCAACTCCAGCATGATGCCACCACAAAACACATCTTCCCTTCACCCCCCCTGACGGCATTCCGTAGGGATCGTTCCCTCCGGGACACCCTGGTCCACTCCTCCATCACCCCCTACTCCTCAACCCCCACTTATGGCACCTCCCCATGCCCACGCAGAAGATGCAACACCTGCCCCTTCACTTCCTCTCTCCTCACCGTCCAAGGGCCCAAACACTCCTTTCAAGTGAAGCAGCATTTCACTTGCATTTCCCCTAACTTAGTCTACTGCATTCGTTGCTCCCAATGCGGTCTCCTCTACATTGGAGAGACCAAACGCAAACTGGGCGACCGTTTTGCGGAACACCTGCGGTCTGTCCGCAAGAAAGACCCAAACCTCCCTGTCGCTTGCCATTTTAACACTCCACCCTGTTCTCTTGCCCACATGTCTGTCCTTGGCTTGCTGCATTGTTCCAGTGAAGCCCAACGCAAACTGGAGGAACAGCACCTCATCTTCCGACTAGGCACTTTACAGCCCTCCGGGCTGAATATTGAATTCAACAACTTTAGATCTTAAACTCCCCCTCCCCCCATCCCCACCCCGTTTCTTTCCCCACCCCGCCCCGCTTTTTTTTTCAATAATTTATATAGATTCTTCTTTCCCCACCTATTTCCATTATTTTTAAATCTAAAACTAAAACCTTTAGTCTTTCCACCCCACCCCCACTAGAACTGTACTTTGAATATCCTGTTTTCCATTCTTAATTAGCACTTTTCTCAGACAAATACCACCACCTTCAACACCTCTTTGACCCTTTTGTCTGTGACATCTTTTGATTATCTGCTCATCTCCACAATCACCACACCACACCCTCAATGTCTCTCTCTCCACCACCCCCCCCCCCCACCCACCTTAAACCAATTTATATTTCTCCCTTCTTCTAACTATGCTCCAGTTCTGCCGAAGGGCCATGAAGGCTCGAAATGTTAACTGATTTCTTCTCCGCCGATGCTGCCAGACCTGCTGAGTTTTTCCAGGTAATTCTGTTTTTGTTTTGGATTTCCAGCATCCGCAGTAGCTTTTAGCTTTTTGTTTTTATTATTGTTGTAAGTGCTGTTGGGTGGGAGATAAATGTTGGCCAGGACACCGGGAACAACTAAGATAAAAGCAAAATACTGTGGATGCTGGAAACCTGAAACAGAAACAGAAAATGTTGGAAAAATTCACACTTGGGAAGGGTCTGTATGACTCTTCTTCAGAGCTGTGGGCTGAAGAAGGGTCATACAGACTCAGAACAGCAACTCTGTTTCTCTCTCCACAGATGCTGTCAGACCTGCTGAGTTTTTCCAGCATTTTTTGCATTTGTTTCACCTGGGACAACTGCCTTGTTCTTCTTCAGAATAATGCCAAGGGATATTGTATGTCCATCTGACATCTCCTCCAAAAGACAGCACCGCACGCCTTGATTACTGCACTGGAGTGTTAGTCTAGGTTAACCCACAGTCTTCTTACTCAGAGGTGAGAGTGCTACCAACTGAACCAGACTGGTAGATGTGCCTGATACTATCTATTAGACAAGAGCCAGGCTTCTTGTTTTGTGAGATTCACACTGTGTTATTGTAAATGGGGGAGGGAAGGAAGAATTCTCAAGAACTCTGGTCATTGATGCTGCCAATTTGGATGAACAATCATGTACTACATCTCTTTCCTGCCCTTATCAGCCTCCCAACTCAATCACTTTGAGTCAGTCTTCTTTTCTCCTTCTTTCTCCCATTACCATTGCAAGGCTGGCAGGACCTTTCAGAAGGTCATTTACATTAAGGTAAGAATGTGTGGTTGTAAATTTTACCGAGCTGCAATATAGTGAAACTAAGTCTATTGTTGCACAAAGTGTATCTTGCTCTGCTGCTCTATGTATTACTTTGTTTTGTGACTGTTCTGCTTTGATAAATTTATTTGCCCTCTTCGCTCCATCTCCAGTGTCCCATGTGAACCTAAGAAATGATTAAATCGCCTGACGATGCCCTGGGTGGAGAAGTTAATAAAATTGTTATCATATATGTCAAAGAAAGGAAAGACAAACAGTTTCACCAGACAGAATAGCTATTAATAGTTCCACTCTGATTGCATTATGCAACACTTTGAAATGCAGTTTGTTGAAATTCCAAGTATACAAGCTTGGAAAAGATATACATACATTAAAGATGTTTAATAGAGTGTGAGTAATGTAGTGTTCATTAAAAGAAGAAAGCTGGCAAGTAAATTATGTAGGTTTGCTTCATGTGTCACAAGTGTAATGAACAGAACATCTCCTCACTCCTAGTACCCATTTTGTTTACGTAAGGGCATTCACATTTCAAATTATTATTTTTAAGTATTTCTAGAGAGGGTCTTGAGTGATATTTTAATCAAGGTGTTTTAGTGTTGAGAGGTGGATCAGTGTTATGATGTGAAATGATCTGTGATGTGGGTATTATTCAGGATAATGGGAGGCAACTTTGACAGAATAAAACTGGATTTTGTGACCTAGTTTTTGGTTGAGTACTGAATAAATCTTTGTATCAAGATATAAATTTTCTTTCCATTGCTGACTCTACAGTGTTGGTGAGAATTGCATGACTTGCTGAGGTCTTTTTCTGATGATAAAAGGAGAGTTGTGGATTCAATATTATTACACAAGTTGTTTCAAATCACATGGCTTATGATAATATTGATTCTTTTGATGTCTTTCCAATTATTCTATAAAACAATAAAATGCAATTCACAACCATTCACTCCCTCCACCACCGACACACAGTGGCAGCAGTGTGTACCATCTACAAGATGCACTGCAGGAACTCACCAAGGCTCCTTAGACAGCACTTTCCACACCCAGAACCTCTACCATCCAGAAAGACACATGGGAACACCACCACCTGGAACTTCCCCTCCAAGCCACTCACCATCCTGACTTGGAAATATATCTCCGTTCCTTCACTGTCACTGGGTCAAAGTCCTAGAACTACCTCTCTAACAGCACTGTGGGTTTACCTACACCACAGGGACTGCAACGGTGCAAGAAGGCAGCTCACCAGGAGGTTGCTTAACCAGGAGCCAATGTAGGTCAGCGAACACAGATGGTGATCAGGGAACAGGACTTGCTGTGAGTGAAGACACAAGCAGAAGAGTTTTGCATGACCTTAAGTTTACAAATGGTAGAATGTGGGAGACCAGCCAGGAGTGTGTTGGGATAGATGAGTCTTGAGGTAATAAAGGCCTGGATGAGGGTTTCAATAGCAAATGAGCTGAGACAGGGGTGGAGGTGAAAATTGGTGGATAGCATGAATATGAGGTCAGAAGCTCATCTCAGGATCAAATGTGGCCAAAAAAAATGCATACTTACATCTGCACATGTATAAATACACACATGTACACAGATACACTATATATTATGTGAAATGCATACATGCATACACATCTTTCTTGACTGGAGAATTGTATCATTGGTTGGAAAATTGCAAATGTCTCTGCATTAAGTAAGAAGAGTGGAGAAAGTAAACCAGTTGACTACAGATCCATTAGCCCAGTGTCAATTGTGGGGAAATTACTAAAATTTGATGTGAGGGACAGAGTGAATGAGCACCTGGACAAATTTGAACTGATCTGAGAGAGACAGCATGGTTTTTGTCATGCCTGACCAATCTAATTTAATTTTTGCGGAAATGGATTGAGGAGTGTCGATGGAATTTGTCCATGTGGACTTCCAGAAGTCATTCGATAAAGTTCCACAAGAAGGTTGGCAAAAAGTTATAAACAAAGGTGAAAGCATATGGAATTGGAGGGCAACTTGGTGGCATGGGTGGGAAATTAGTTGAGAGATATGAGACAGAGTGTAGGGATGTAAGATTTGTATAATTGGCAGCATGCAACCCTGTGCTAGGATGTTAGTTCTTCACTTTAAATGTATCAATGATTTGGATGAAGGAATCCAGAATTTACAGGTGACACTAAGTTGGGGGCAACAGTAATGAGTGCAGATTGATAAAGGAAATTTCAAAGGGTCATAGAAAGAATCAAATTCCAACTATGCAAATGGATGGATTTTGAATGAGTTAAATCCTTGCCCAATGAGTGAATGGGAAAAACTGTGGCACAGGACAAGATGTGGGCAATTGTGAAGTCATCCACTTTGGGTCCGAGAAAGACAAATCAGAACATTTTTGTAATGGTGGTAAATTAGGAACTGTGGAGGAACAAAAAGATTCAAAAAGCTTTGGCTGTCCATGCACAAAACTCTCAAAATGTTAGTGGAAAAGTAAAAAAAGTAATCAAAAAGGCTAATGGGATGCTGACCTTAATCTCAAGGATACTTCAATGCAATAAAATGAAAAATGTTATGCTTCAGTTATATAGAGCCTTGTTCATATTCCATTTGGTCTTGCATTCAGTTTGGGACACCACACCTCAGGAAGGATATATCAACCTTGGAAGGGGTGCAACACAGATTCACCAAAATTAGCTAAACTGGTTAAATAATGAGGACAAGTTGGTTTGTGTTCCTTTCAATATAGAAGATTGAAGATTGACCTAATTAAGACATTTAAAGAGAAAAAAAATACAAAATGGGTAAATATAGATAAAATATTTCCTCTGATAGGGGAAATCCAGACCAAGTGGACATCATTTTAAAATTAGAGCCAGGCCATTTAGGAGTGGAATCAGGACAGACTTCTTTGCACAAAGAACAGTAGACAACTGGAACTCTCTCCCAGAAAAGCTGTGGATGATGGGTTGATGGAAACTTTCAAGACTGAGATTAAGAGATTTGTGTTAGGTATGGGTACCAAGGGATATGAAGTAAGGTTGGGTAAATGGGGTTGAGGTACAGAGCAGACTTTTGTAACTGAATATTAAAATAGGCTTGAGGGGCTGAATGATCTACTCCTACTTATTTTCCTATACCTATACACACACACAAATTCAAACACCCACACACACACAAACACCCTCAAACACCCACGCTCTCTCACACACACACAAACACCCACACACGCGCGTGCACTCACACACGCACACACAAACACTCACACAACACATACAGACAAACACTAATACACACACATGCTCTCATACACATACACACGCCTTCTCTCACACACCCTCTCTCACACACACTCACATACACTCACACCCTCTCACACACTTACATACATGCACTCACACACACACTCACACCCTCTCACACACTCACACTTACATATACGCTGTCACACAGACACTCACACCCTCACACACACAATCACACACAAACAAATGCGCACACACATAGACATTTGTAATCAATAACCAGTGCAATATTTTGCATATTTGCAAAAGCACAAAATCATCACCAAAAGGGATTTTATGATCAATGTATTTAATCCCCAAGGAACTATCCAGTGCCACCCTAAAATTATGCTATGCACATGTACTATAAATATATATGTGTGTCAGAAACTCAATTTGTCACACCAGAGGTCAGTGCAGCTCACAATGCTGAAAAGTAGCCCTGTGAAAATGTATTGTCCCACTGGTGTTACCATACAGACTGGAGCCTGTAACCAAAAGGCCACAGGTTGTTATGATCCTTACAACCCATGATAGGATTTGACTGCAAAACAAAAATAGGGAATTCCATGTAATTGAGCCCACCAAAGTAATCACATGGAAATATTTTTGTTTCACACCCTTCTACACAACCTGTTTGTGTGGATACATGCTCATGTGAATATACTTAAATAGGTACAGTATGAACATCAGGCATTCATTGAATCTGTGTGCCTGTACTCACTTAGCTGCAGAATGCAACCAGTGTGGTTACGCTTTTTAAATACTTCATTGACTGTAAAGCACCTTGAGGTGCCCTGAGGTCGTGAGAGGTGCTATATAAATGCAAATCTTTGTTTCTATGCATATATGCTAACGTCACACGTATACACACACACTTACACACCCAGGCTTCATACAAGTGGGCCTCCCTATTATCCTTGTTACTAGCAAACCAAATTGCGAATTATGATCAGTGTGATAATGAGACAGCATTTAATGGACCTGCAAAGGCAGTCAGTGAAATGAACTTAATTTGTTTACCAACAATTAAAACGGGTCAACAGTTTCACCATAAATGAGAGGGAAAGAAACAGCCGGATAACTCCAACACATTTCCTGTCAAGGGCTGTTGTGGTTTTTTTTAACCCCTGCAAAGATTAATTTCCAACTTTAACGTCAGGTTCATCTTTAATGTTAGTTTCATCTGTGGTGTTAGGCTAAATGCTGCAGGCGCCAGTAAATCGATTACTGCTGAAACATTTAGATTCAATCCCAACCGAGTGGAGAGAAAACAGAGCCGTGTACATTTCATTTATTTACAACCCAGGCTGGGTGAGCGTACGAGACGTCGCTTTTGTAGAGAGTTATGTTTGTAAAATTTTTAACAATCTACTATTTCTCCCCTGCCGTTTCATCCTATGGTATGGTTCATATTTCATGAGAAAGTGGGAAGACTGCGCTTTGTACGGATCGACACCCTGTGGCGAAACGTTTTGTAATAAACTCACTCTTCCCACCCACAGTCGGATACAAAAATTACAAAGACTATTAAAAATGTTTAATAAGTGAACAAACATGGGTTTATTTTTAGCACGGATTGTCCCATAAACCTACATGAACTTTGTATTTCTGGCTGACCCCCCTCGTCATGAGAGGAGGTGGGGCGGTGGGGAGTTGTTTATTTAAATTGCCAAGCATGTAAATCTCAAAGGTCTTGTGAGCACACGCTGTGACCGTATATTGTCACCAAAACATTAATCTCCCGGCCCGGATTATCATCTCCAATCGACGCCAAGTGCAACTGAAAACTGTTTTGATTATACTCGACATCAACCGATTAAGTATGAAAAGGTTCATGCTTGTTTGCAGGCAGCTCCCATGGTCCAGAAGTGAAATCCTTCTTAAACTGGATGTGTTGAGCCGTGTTGCCAGCTATGTTTTAAAACAAATATTATTGGTCACATATATCAATCAGATATTTGGAAACAGCTGCCAGTAGTAGGTGTGCAGGCTATATTTTAACAATGGAGTTTCTGTTGAAGTGTACCTAAGCTTTGAAATCCAACCTCTCTGTGTTTTCAATCACATTCTGCAGCCTAATGGCTATGACCTGTCTCCAGCTATTAATCCTGCTCAGTCCAACTCACTTCAGCGGCAGGCTCGTGAAAAATTCTACCTACCAATCTGCCCCCGGGGCTAAAGGAGATAGGTTTATTAGTCAGCTGTGGATCAGTGCTAACATTCTTGTGGGAGAGTGGTGGTTTCAAGAGGAGGGAACTTCACCTTAATGTCCTGTCCAAGTTTGTCCCTCAGTGAAACTGGTCATTTGTTTCATTGCTGTTTTGTGGGACATTGCTGTGTGCAACTTGGCCACTGTATTTTCGAAGGTAAAGTACATTGCACTGTCCTGAGGTTGTGAAAGGTGCTATAAAAATGCAGTTTCTTTCTTTAGTTGAGCTGAACTTCTGATCCCATATCCCCTCCAGCATTAAGACTACATATTTCCACCTCTGTAACAATGCACATCTCTGCCATTGCCACAGATAATCTCCTGCTGAAATCCTCATCTATGTCCAGGCTCGATTATTCCAATTCTATCCTGGCTGGTCTCAAATCTTCTAGCATTCTGAGATTTAAACTCATACAAAACTCTCATGCTCATGTCCTAACCCACACCAAATCCTGTCCACCTCCAGTGCTCATACCCCTGTCCTCATATCTCTGTCCTCATGTCCCTGTGTTCATATCCCTGTGCACTTATCCCTGTGCTCATCTCCCTGCCGCTGTGCACATATCCCTGTGCTCAAATCCACAGCATTCACTTCCTTGTGCACGTGTCCCTTTGTTTTTATCCCTGTTCTCACCACTTGGTGCTCATGGCCCTGTGCTCATCTCTCTTGGCTCATGCCCCTGTTCTCATGCCCTTGTGCTCATCTCCTTGTTCCCATATCCCAGTGGCATAGACCTGTGCGCATGTGCCTGTGCACATGTCCCTGCCCTCATCTCCCTGTCCTCATCTCCCTGTCCTCATCTCCTTGTCCTCATATCCTTGTCCTCATGTCCCTGTCCTCATGTCCCTGTCCTCATGTACCTGTGCTCATCTCCCTGTGCTCATGTCCCTGTGCTCATCTCCCTGTGCTCATGTCCTTGTGCTCATGTCCCTGTGCTCATGTCCCTGTGCTCATGTCCCTCTGCTCATGTCCCTCTGCTCATGTCCCTCTGCTCATCTCTCTCTGCTCATCTCTCTGCCGCTGTGCTCATATCCCTGTGCATATGCCAATGTGCTCACATCCCTAGCGCTCACATCCTTCTGCACGTATCCCTTTGCTTTTATCCCTGTTCTCATCACCTGGTGCTCAAGCCCCTGTTCTCATCTCCTTGTGCTCATATCCCAGTGACATAGCCCTGTCCTAATGTCCTTGTGCTCATTTCCCTGTTCTGATATCCCTGTGCTCAAGCCTTTGTGATCATGTCCCTGGGCTCATATCCCTGTCCACATATCCCTGTGCTAACATCCCTCTGCTCATATCCCTGTGCTCATCTCTCTCTGCTCATCTCCCTGCCTCTGTTCTCATATCCCTGTTCCAATATGCCTGTGCTCATAACCCTGTGCTCATAACCCTGTGCTCATAACCCTGTGCTCATAACCCTGTGCTCATGGCCCTGTCCTCACTTCCCTGTCCTCACGGAACTGTGCCCATAACCCTGTGCCCATAACCCTGTGCTCATAACCCTGTGCTCAAAATCCTGTTTTCATGGCCCTGTGCCCATGGCCCTGTGCTCATGGCCCTGTGCTCATGGCCCTGTGCTCATAACCCTGTGCTCATAACCCTGTGCTCATAAGCCTGTGCTCATGGCCCTGTGCACATAACCCTGTGCTCATGGCCCTGTGCTCATAACCCTGTGCTCATAACCCTGTGCTCATGGCCCTGTGCACATAACCCTGTGCTCATGGCCCTGTGCACATAACCCTGTGCTCATGGCCCTGTGCACATAACCCTGTGCTCATGGCCCTGTGCTCATGGCCCTGTGCACATAACCCTGTGCTCATATCCCTGTGCTCATGGCTCTGTGCTCATGGCCCTGTGCTCATGGCCCTGTGCTCATGGCCCTGTGCTCATAACCCTGTGCTCATGGCCCTGTGCTCATGGCCCTGTGCTCATGGCCCTGTGCTCATAACCCTGTGCTCGTAACCCTGTGCTCGTAACCCTGTCCTCATGTCCCTGTCCTCAGCTCCCTGTCCTCAGCTCCCTGTCCTCATGTCCCTGTCCTCACGTCCCTGTGCTCATGTCCCTGTCCTCCCGTCCCCGTGCTCACGTCTCTGTCCTCACATACGTGTCCTCAGCTCCCTGTCCTCACATCCCTGTGCTCACGTCCCTGTGCTCACGTCCCTATCCTCACGTCCCTGTGCTCACGTCTCTGTACTCACGTCCCTGTGCTCAAGTCCCTGTCCTCATGTCCCTGTGCTCATATCCCTGTCCTCATATCCCTGTGCTCATGTCCCTGTCCTCACGTCCCTGTGCTCACGTCCCTGTCCTCACGTCCCTGTGCTCATATCCCTGTCCTCACGTCCCTGTGCTCAGATCCCTGTCCTCATGTCCCTGTGCTCACGTCCCTGTCCTCACGTCCCTGTGCTCACGTCCCTATCCTCACGTCCATGTCCTCACGTCCCTGTCCTCACGTCCCTGTGCTCACGTCCCTGTCCTCACGTCCCTATCCTCACGTCCCTGTCCTCACGTCCCTATCCTCACGTCCCTGTGCTCACGTCCCTGTCCTCACGTCCCTGTCCTCACGTCACTATCCTCACGTCCCTGTGCTCAAGTCCCTGTCCTCATGTCCCTGTGCTCATATCCCTGTCCTCATATCCCCGTGCTCATGTCCCTGTCCTCACGTCCCTGTGCTCATATCCCTGTCCTCATATCCCTGTGCTCATGTCCCTGTCCTCACGTCCCTGTGCTCATATCCCTGTCCTCACGACCATGTGCTCACGTCCCTGTCCTCACGTCCCTGTCCTCACGTCCCTGTCCTCACGTCCCTGTGCTCATATCCCTGTCCTCACGTCCCTGTGCTCATATCCCTGTCCTCACGTCCCTGTGCTCACGTCCCTGTCCTCACGTCCCTGTGCTCACGTCCCTATCCTCACGTCCATGTCCTCACGTCCATGTCCTCACGTCCCTGTGCTCACGTCCCTGTCCTCACGTCCCTATCCTCACGTCCCTGTCCTCACGTCCCTATCCTCACGTCCCTGTGCTCACGTCCCTGTCCTCACGTCCCTGTCCTCACGTCCCTGTCCTCACGTCACTATCCTCACGTCCCTGTGCTCACGTCCCTGTGCTCACGTCCCTGTCCTCACGTCCCTGTGCTCACGTCCCTGTGCTCACGTCCCTGTCCTCACGTCCCTGTCCTCACGTCCCTATCCTCACGTCCCTGTCCTCACGTCCCTGTCCTCACGGCTCTGTCTTCACGTCCCTGTGCTCACTTCCCTATCCTCACGTCCCTGTGCTCACGTCCCTGTCCTCACGTCCCTGTGCTCACGTCCCTGTCCTCACGTCCATGTCCTCACGTCCCTGTCCTCACGTCCCTGTGCTCACGTCCCTGTCCTCACGTCCCTATCCTCACGTCCCTGTCCTCACGTCCCTATCCTCACGTCCCTGTCCTCACGTCCCTGTCCTCACGTCCCTGTGCTCACGTCCCTGTGCTCACGTCCCTGTCCTCACGTCCCTGTCCTCACGTCCCTGTGCTCACGTCCCTGTGCTCACGTCCCTGTCCTCACGTCCCTGTCCTCACGTCCCTGTGCTCACGTCCCTGTGCTAACGTCCCTGTCCTCACGTCCCTGTCCTCATGTCCCTGTGCTCATGTCCCTGTCCTCAGGGCCCTGTCCTCATGGCCCTGTCCTCATTTCCCTGTGCCCATATCTCTCTCATGTCCTTGTGCTCATTTCCCTGGCCTCCTGCCACTTTGCTCATGACCCTGTGGAAATGTCCCTGCGCTTAAATCCATGTGCTCATCTCTATGTCCTCATATCCCTGTCCTCATATCCCTGTCCTCATATCCCTGTCCTCATCTCTCTGTCCTCATCTCTCTGTCCTCACATCTCTGTCCTCATATCCGTGTCCTCATATCCGTGTCCTCATGTCCCTGTCCTAATGTCCCTGCGGTCATGTACCTGTGCTCATCACCTTGTTCTCATGCCCCTGTGCTCATATCCCTGTCCTCATTGCCTGTGCTAATATCCCTGTGCTAATTTCCCTGTGCTCATATCCCTGTGCTCATATCCTTGTGCTCATATCCCTGTGCTCATATCCCCGTGCTCATATCCCTATGCTCATGTCCCTGTGCTCATATCACTGTTCTCATGTCCCTGTGCTCATATCCCTGTGCTCATGTCCCTGTGCTCATATATCCGTGCTCATATCCCTGTGCTCATGTCCCTGTTCTCATATCTCCGTGCTCATATCCCTGTGCTCATGTCCCTGTGCTCATATCTCCGTGCTCATATCCCTATGCTCATGTCCCTGTGCTCATGTCCCTGTGCTCATGTCCCTGTGCTCATATCCTTGTGCTCATATCCTTGTGCTCATATCCTTGTGCTCATATCCCTGTGCTCATGTCCCCGTGCTCATGTCCCTGTGCTCATATCACTGTTCTCATGTCCCTGTGCTTATATCCCTGTGCTCATGTCCCTGTGCTCATGTTCCTGTGCTCATATCCCTCTGCTCATGTCACTGTGCTCACGACCCTGTTCTCATATCACTGTGCTCATATCCCTGTGCTCATATCACTGTTCTCATGTCCCTGTGGTCATATCCCTGTGCTCATGTCCCTCTGCTCATATCTCCGTGCTCATATCCCTATTCTCATGTCCCTGTGCTCATATCCCTGTGCTCATGTCCCTGTGCTCATGTCCCTGTGCTCATGTCCCTGTGCTCATGTCACTGTGTTCATATCCCTGTGCTCATATCCCTGTGCTCATATCTCTGTGCTCATGTCCCTGTGCTCATGTCCCTGTGCTCATGTCCTTGTGCTCATATCACTGTGCTCATGTCCCTAAATTCATATCACTGTGCTCATGTCCCTAAATTCATATCACTGTGCTTATGTCCCTGTGCTCATGTACCTGTGCTCATATCCCTATGGAAATATAACTGTGCTAATATCCCTTTGCTCATGTCTCTGTCCTCATATCCCTGTCCTCAGATTCCTGTGTTCATATTCCTGTTCTAATATCTCTGTGCAAATATCCCTGAGCACAAGCCCCAGTGCTCATTTACCTGTGTTCATATCCCTGTCCCCATATCCATGTTCTCATATCCCTGTTTCAATATCCTGGGCCATAACTCTGTGCTCATGTCCCTGTTCCAATATCCGTGTGCTTATGTCCCTGCGCTCATGTCCCTGTGTTCATATCCCAGCCTTCATTTCCCTGTGCTAATATCCCTGTGCTCACCCCCCTGTCCTCATGTGCCTTTGCTCACGTCCCTGTGGAAATATCGCTGTGCTCACATCCCTGTGCACATGTCAATGTGCTCATCTCCTTCTGCTTATGTCCCTGTGCTCATATCCCTGTGCTCACATCCCTGTCCTCAGATTCCTGTGCTCATGCCCCTGTGCTCATATCCCTCTGCCCATGTCCCTTTCTTCATGTCCCTGTCCTCATATCCCTGTCCTCATATCCCTGTCCTCATATCCCTGTCCTCATGTCCCTGTGCTCATGTCCCTGTGCTCATGTCCCTGTGCTCATGTCCCTGTGCTCATGTCCCTGTGCTCAAGTCCCTGTGCTCATGTCTCTCTGTTCATATCACTGTGCTGATGTCCCTGTACTGATGTCCATGTGTTCAGGTCCCTGTGCCCATCTCCCTGTTCTCATGCCCCTGTGTTCATATGCTTGTGCTCATATACCTGTGTTCATATCCTTGTGGATATATCCTTGTAGCCTCAGGGGATTCCTGCACTACCTGCTTGTTTCTCTTAGATACTATGGCAGTCACCCATTCTCTCCCTGCCTGTGTACTACTTGGCTGCAGTGTGACCACCTCTCTAACCGTGCTATCCATGTAATCCTCAGCATTGCGAATGCACCACAGTGACTCCAGCCTCCTCTTGAGCTCCGCAACTCTGAGCTCATATTTTTGCAGCTGGTGACACTTCCTGAAGATGTAGTCATCGAGGGCAGTTTGTGCCTACATGACTTCCCACATCCCGCAAGATGCATATTCCACATGGCCGAGATGCACTGACATACCTTATACTTTATATAAAGTGTTTACTACAGTATTTACTAATTTATTTTAATTATTATCTTAATTTAGAATAATTCCTATGTATACTACAATTTACTGTGTTTATCTCAGCCTCGCCACTTCTCGCGCTTCTTTAACCCCTGTCTCCGCTCTCAGCCTCGCCACTTCTCACGCTTCTTTTAACTCCCGACTCCGCTCCTTTCATAAACATAAGTTGTTGTTAGTGCCTCATGGGCATTTGTCTCTCAGAAACTGAACTAAGGAAGGCCACTTAGTATCAAGTATCTGATGTTGCAAAGATGTATTACAGCACCAGAACAATTAAAAGGCAATTCTGTATGCACTTTACACTTTATTTCCTGGTCACTGTCTGAGGAAGCATGAGTTAATATGATGATTGGCATCACTGATGGATGTTTTCTCCCTCTAGTGGCAGTATGTTTATTGCAGGCTCTGGAAGTCACATCAACATCTTTTAGGTGATCTCAGTGCCCCTAGAGGCATCAACACCCCTTTTGCCTTAGAGCGCTGCTGTCTAATAAAGGTTTCTTTTTGTAACAGTGCTGTGAAGTGAAAGGAGTAAACGGCAACGTATGTAGATAAGCACCTGTCCGGTATTGTGAAAAAATACTCATGTAACAAAAGCAAAGTACTGCAGACATATGGAATACGAAATAAACACAGAAAATGCTGGAAATACTCAACAGCAGAACAGGTTCAGGAGAATGGTTCCATGGATGAGGAACTTCAATGATATGGTTCAATTGGAGAAGCTGGGGCTGGTTTCCTTGGAGAAGATTAAGATGAGATTTGATAGTTTGAAGCCTGGCCAGAGGAGATCAGAAGAAACTGTTCTCATTGGCGGAAGGAGAAACAGAGAATGCTGATTTAAGATGATTGACAAAAGAAGCAGTGGTGAGATGAAGAGACACTTATTCACGTAGCGCGTGGTTAGCATCCAGAATGCATTGCCTGAGAGTGTGGTGCAGGTAGGTTCAATCGAGGCATTCAAAAGGGAGTTGGATAATTATTGGGGGAGAAAAAAAAATTGCAGAGCTATGGGGAAGAGGCAGGTGAATGGGACTAGGTGAGCTGCTCTTGCAGAGAGCTGGCATGGTCATGATGGGCAGAATGGCCTCAGTTGGTGCTGTAATTGTTTTATGGTTCTACAATTCCAAGCTAGGTCAGACAGCATCTGTGCAGAGATAGAGAGAGAGAAAGGGCTAACGCTTCAGGTTAAGGGTTCAAGGAAAATAAAAGAGACAGATCTGTGATTAAAGGACAAAACACGCAAGGAAAAATAACATGGTAATGAGACAAATATAGAAACACAAGCTGGGTCTAAAAGCAAAGTAGTGCGGATGCTGGAAATCTGAAATAGAAACAGAAAATGCTGGAAAAACTCAGCAGGTCTGGCAGCATCTGTGGAGAGAGAAACAGAGTTAACGTTTCGAGTCTTATGAGGAGAGATTGAGCAGTTTAGGCCTATACTCGCTGGAGTTTAGAAGGATGAGAGGAGATCTAATTGAGGTGTATAAGATGCTAAAGGGGATAGACAAAGTAGACGTGGAGCGGATGTTTCCCCTTGTGGGGCATTCTAGAATGAGAGGCAATAGTTTTAGGCTAAGGGGTGGTAGATTTAAATCAGAGATGAGGAGGAATTACTTTTCTCAAAGGGTCATGAATCTGTGGAATTCACTACCTCAGAGTGCAGTGGATGGTGGGACGCTGAATAAATTTAAGGAGGAGATAGACAGATGTTTAATTAATAACAGGTTGAAAGGTTATGGGGAGAGGGCAGGAAATTGGCGTTGAGGCCGAAATGAGATCAGCCATGATCGTAACGAATGGCGGGGCAGGCTTGAGGGGCTGGATTGCTTACTCCTGCTCCTAGTTCTTATGTTCTTATGAGTCTGTATGACTCTTCTTCAGAACTAGAGAGCTCCTCTTTAGCTCTGAAGAAGGGTCATACAGACTCGAAACGTTAACTCTGTTTCCCTCTCCACAGGTGCTGCCAGAGCTGCTGAGTTTTATCAGCATTTTCTGTTTTTATTTCTGGAACTAGAGGTAGCATAAATGGACATAACAAAACAGCAGAATATAACATAGTTCCGTATCTTTTACATTGGGGAGACCACATGCACATTAGGTATTTACTTTCCCGAACACCTCCCTTCAAACTGCAAACATGACCCTGAGATTCTGGATGTTCAATGACTCCAGCCCTCCAACCTATCACAAACCTTTTCTTTAATTCTTTCTCTGCAACACCCTCATTCCCTAACTCTGCAATTGCTTTAAAGCTATTCATCTCTAACATCTTCCGTTCTGATGAAAGTTTATCAATCTGCAATGTTAGCTTGTTTTTTTTCTCTCCACGGATGCTGCCGTAGTGGCTGAGTATTTTTTCACTTTTTCTGCTTTTATATCTTATTTTATAGACCATGTGAAGAACAGTCAGCAACTTACACAGACACACAAACTGTAATATTGTTTCTTCAATCGCTTAACATTATAATTATAGCACAAAGAGTTACAGAAAAAGCCTGAGTGAGATACCATTAAATTAAGGCACTTCTGTTCAAAGTGACTCATTTCCCAATCTTACTGTGAAATTACTGGATTGTAAAAACTGTTTAGAATGAGATTTATGCTAATTCTGGAAGTGCTTTTATATGCTTAGTTGGTTCCTAGGGTGAGATTGTTGTCCTGTGATGAGAGGTTGAGTAAATTGGGCCTATGCTGTCTGGAGTTTAGAAGAATGAGAAGCGATTTCATTCAAACCTGCACTATTCTGAAGGGGCTTGATAGGTAGACACTGAGAAGTTTCTGCTGGCTGGGGAATCTAGAACACAGGGGCGCATAAGGGGACAATTGTTTGGGACTGAAATGAGAAGAAGTTTCTTCACTCATTTTTACTTACAACTATTATCCTCCAGTCTCTGTAATTCCATGAGTGAATTTACAAGAGTGGGAAAGTTGTAACTGAGTAACTCTCTGTGCTACCATTGGGGATTAGAACTGTTTGCAGTACCTTATTTATACTGTATATGCATTCAAAAAAAAATCTTGCTTAAGGTACAAAAATGCAAATTGAAAGGGTAATTATGTGAGATGTCTTTGATCCCGGAGCATGGAGAAAAATAAGAATCTCAGCCCAGAAAGGGTTAGCAGTTAATGGAATGGTTAGTGTTAGTGATTAAGGTTAGCAATTGGTGTTAGTGGTTAGTGTTGGTGGTTAGTATTCATAGTTAAGGTTGGTAGTTAGTGTTATTGGTTAGTGTTCGTGGTTAATGTTCATGGTTAAGGTTAGTGGTTGGTGTTGGTGCTTAGTGGTTAGTGTTCATGGTTAGTGTTAGTGGTTAAGGTTAGTAGTTATTGTTAGTGGTCAGTGTTAGTGGTTAATGTAATTGGTTAGTGTTAGTGGTAAAGATTAGTGGCTAGTGTTCATGGTTAATGTTCATGGTTAATGTTTGTGGTTAGTGTTTGTGGTTAGTGTTAGTGGCTAAGGTTAGTAGTCAGTGTTAGTGGCTTTAGTGGTTAGTGTTAGTGGTTAATGTTATTGGTTAGAGTTAGTGGTTAAGGTTAGTGGTTTTATTTATTATAATTGACAATATGTTTGCTTTTGACACTGCCATTGTTACTAGACTTGCCTTTGGTGTGTGATACTTATTGGGTAACATGTAATTTGCAGCTTTTAATAAGCAGTAACATGTAGGCTTAACTGACTACCCACTGCCTCCAACCAGCTGAACCATTGGGGAGCTTTAAGTTGCTATTTTTCATTTGTGAACCTAGGCATGATTATCAGCTTATTTTACCTAAGAGGATATGAAACCAAGTCTGATCATATTTTCATGCAATGTGCACACGCGCACGCACACACATACGATTTCTATCAGGAATCATTAGAGAGCAATTGCAAGCATGAACTAAAGGCACTGTGTGAAATATAATAACCACTAACCTTAGGGAAGCTTTCAGGTTCCTTTGACATCAGGATGTTTTCCAGGGCAGTGGGGAGTTATTCACATAGGACAGGCTTCACCTAAACCATACTGGCATCAGGGAGGGTAAAATGGCCAGTGGGAAAGCAGTTAAGCTAGTAAGGAAATGCAAAGAGAAAGAATAAAGGGTGATGAAGCACAGGAGGGTGTGGTAGAAGTCAGCCTGAGTACAGACATGGAATCAAGAGGTAAAGAGGGAGAACATAAGTATATAACCATAGAGAAAAATAGTAATACAACAATTTATATTTACAAAGCACCTTTAACTTAATGAAACACCCCAAGGCCCTTCACAGGAGCATTGTAAAACAAAGTAGGACACTGAGCCACATTAAGGTATATTAGGTCAATGAACAAAAGCTTGGCCAAAGAGGTAGGTTTTAATGGTCTGAAAAAGTAGTGTAAATGTAATAGGTGAATTCAATGTCAAATAGGGTACAGAAAGATAAATAAAGGGAGGGAAAGAAAAAAAACTGGATTAAGAGAGTGAGAGAGAAAAAGAGACAAAAAAAGTTAAATAAAAATTAAAAATTTGTACATCTCCAACAACAATTAATACCTGAAGGAATGAGATTCCACACTTGTAATAGTTAATTTTCGCACCAAAGAAGATGGAAGAATATGGCACGAGGTAAAGTGCTCATTTGGAGAGCTGGTGCAGACACAATGGGCCAAATGGCCTCCTTCTACACTGTAAAAGTTCTGTTATCCTGTGAGAAGTTGATTGGCAGTAATTAACAGTTATCATATAATTCTATGGGTACTTGAACATGACGTGACAATACTGAACTTTCTCATATCTAGAGCAACCTCACACCATTCAACACATTTCAATGGTGAGCCAGACAGTGAGATGTCATTTTAATGAAACTAATGGCAGAGTGATACATTGGAATTTGGTTGTGCAGCTTCCTCTTGCCTGATGTTACAGTACCATCTATGCTTAAGTATCAGTGAGTGTCATTAGGCTCACCATTATTTTGACAGTGAAATCTGGGCCAATAAAATGGAAAAGGGATTGCTTGTTAAAGAATATAGATCATCATGGATTAAAGAAAGCAAAATGAAAAGGAACTTCCTAAAGTCAAACTGGCAGTTAGTGGTATGGGATATTGGAAAGTTTTGCCTGTCGTGTTTAATGAACCTGCTGGAATATTCCAAAGATATTTTTTCTGATGCGTCAGTTAAAATAATGCTTGGATTTTTAGAAACTTTTATCAAGGTTCTGTATTAGCAATTAATAGCTATGGTAAGGAACCAGGGAACAGGCTAAACAGAAAATGGTTTGAAAGCACAACAGAAAGGTAATCATAAATGGGAACTTTCATAGCCAGATAAAGATCACACTGTGGAAAAACTGTACTTCTAATCGTTGATAATGTGAGGTTTGTAAATTTTCTACTGGTTTAGTTCTGCACCCAATAGACAAGTTAAATAATCTGGAATGAAAACAAATTCAGTTCCAAGAACCTCTTTTCACAATTGAGTGCTATTATTTATAGTCATTCTTGCCGTATAAAATCATCAAGGATTCCTAAAGTGGGACTAATTTCTTCCTCTATACCCCTGCCATTCACAGAATCACAGAGTGCAGAAGAGGCCCTTCGGCCCATCGAGTCTGCACCGACACGTGAGAAACACCTGACCTACCTACCTAATCCCATTTACCAGCACTTGGCCCATAGCCTTGAATGTTATGACGTGCCAAGTGCTCATCCAGGTACTTTTTAAAGGATGTGAAGCAACCCGCCTCCATCACCCTCCCTCACGCATTCTAAACCGTCACCACCCTCTGGGTAAAAAAGTTTTTCTTCACATCCCCCCTAAACCTCTTGCCCCTCACCTTGAACTTGTGTCCCCTAGTGACTGACCCTTCAACTAAGGGGAACAGCTGCTCCCTATCCACCCTGTCCATGCCCCTCATAAACTTGTACACCTCAATCAGGTCACCCCTCAGTCTTCTCTGCTCCAACGAAAATAACCCAAGTCTCTCCAACCTCTCTTCATAACTTAAATGTTTCATCCCAGGCAACATCCTGGTGAATCTCCTCTGCACCGCCTCCTGTGCATTCACATCCTTCCTATAGTGTGGCAACCTGAACAGCACAGAGTACTCCAGCTGTGGCCTCACCAAGGTTCTATACAACTCCAGCATGACCTCCCTACTTTTGTATTTCTCTTTCTCCTTTATTCTGCACCAGATAGACAGTTCTGTCCAGTTCCTATTGCACTGCTCAATACCCTCATGAGCTGCTCATGTTTATTGACAACATTGATAAGAGGTGTTAATACTCCTTACGTTCATGATGTCAATGAGTAATACTGGACTTCTGTATGCATCACCAGTGATATCAGCTTCTGTGACGTTACATATTTCTGTCATATGTTACATAGTAAAAGGTGAGATGATTACGCACAGCATTCTCTGCTTACGTCCAAACTCTTGCACAACCAGCAACTCCTCTCTCACTTCACATTCCACAGGTTAGCAAAATTAAAGCACATGAGATAGGAGGTAATAAACTGACATGGATTAAGGACTGGTTAACAGGCAGAAAACAGAGAGCAGAAATAAACCAGTCACTCTCGCGTTGGCAGGCTATGACTAGTGGGGTACCACAGGGATCAGTATTTGGGCCTCAGCTGTTCACAATATATATCAATGATTTAGATGTGGGGTCCAAATGTAATATTTCCAAGTTTGCGGATGACACAAAGCTAGGTGGGAATGTGTGTTGTGAAGAAGATGCAGAGCGGCTTCAGGAAGATTTGGACAGACTAAGTGAATGGGCAAGGACATGACAGGTGAAATATAGGGTGGAAAAATGTGAGGTTATCCACTTTGGTAGGAGGAACAGATGTGCAGAGGATTTCTTAAATGGTAAGAGATTAGAAAGTGTAGATGTACAAAGGGACCTGGGTGTCAATGAAGGTTAACATGCAGGTGCAGAGGGCAATTAGGAAGGCTCATGGAATTTTGGCCTTTATCCCAAGAGGATTTGAGTACAGGAGTAGCAAAGTCTTACTTCAATTGTATAGAACCTTGACTGGACCACACCTGGAGTACTGTGTGCAGCTTTGGTCCCCTTACCTCAGAAAGGATATTATTGCCATAGAGGGAGTGCAACGAAGGTTCACCAGACTTGTTCTAGGAATGGCAGGACTGTCCTATAAAGAGAGATTGGGGAAACTGGTCCTGTATTCTCTAGAATTTCAAAGAATGAGAGGTGATCTCATTGAAACCTACAAAATACTTAAAAGGATAGAAAGGGTAGATGCAGGTATGATGTTTCCCCTGGTTGGGGAGTTTGGAACCAGGGGACACAATTTCAAAATAAGGGGGAAGCCACTTAGGACTGAGATGAGGAGAATTTTTTTTACTCAGAAGGTTGTGAAACTTTGGAATTCCCTACCCGAGAGGATGTGGAAGCTCAGTTATTGAATATGTTTAAAGTAGAGATTGACAGATTTCTAGCTACCAATGACCTAAAGGGATATGGGGATAGCGTGGGAAAAAGGCATTGAAGTGGATGATCAGCCATGATCATGTTGAATGGTGCAGCAGGTTCAATGGGCTGAATGGCCTACTCCTGTTCCTATGTTCCATACACTTGGCATTATATTCACCACTTTCCCATCCTCATTCATGGAGTTACATAGAGTCGCCATAACAGAAACAGGCCAACCTGGCCTATGCCAGTTTTTATGCTCCACGTGACCCTCCTACCAACCATCTTCATCTCACCCTATCAGCATATCTTTTTATTATTACTTTCTCCCTCATGCTAATCAGCAGCCTCTTAAATGTATCTATACTATTTTTGCCTTGACTATTCCATGTGGTAGCTTAGGCTGATAAGTGGCAAGTAACATGCATGCCACACAAGTCCCAGGCAATGTCCATCTCCAACAAGAGAGAATCTAACCATCTATCCTTGATATTTAATGGTATTACCATGGCTGAATCCCCCACTATCAACATCCTGGGGGTTACCATTGACTAGAAACTGAACTGGACCAGACATATAAATACTGTGGCAAAAGAGCAGGTCAGAGGCTGAGAATTCTGATGCAAGTAACTCACCTCCTGACTCCCCAAAGTCTGTCCACAATCTACAAGGCACAAGTCAGCAATATGATGGAATACTGTCCACTTGTCTGGATGAGTGCAGCACCAATAATACTCAAAAAGCTCGACACCATCCAGGACAAAGCAGCCTGATGGATTGGCACCCCATCTACCACCTTCAACATTCACTCCCTCCAGCACCTGTGCACAGTGGCAGCAGTGTGTACCATCTACAAGATGCACTGCTGCAACTCATCAAGGCTCCTTTGACAGCACCTTCCTTTTATGGCATAGCCAATGGTAAATGCTGACTTGTTCAAATCCCAGAGGGAAACTTGAAACAACTGCCACAACTGGTTTTGCAATTTGTATAAATTTTGAGATGCATGCCTTGAATTCAGTAGTAATAAGACCACCAAGTCTTATAGGTTTTTACAAAACTAGATTAAACATTTATTAATAAGAAAAATGATTTTAAGCACATACATATATCTACAAATTACTGCTATAGTAACGTCTAAGTCCCCTACTTACTCCAACTCCCAGATACACTTTTGTTAAGGCAGCAGTAAAACACATTGAATTCAATTGTCAGAGCATCATGTTTCTTTGCCTGGGTCTTTTAAAATCTATGTGAGTTTTCTTAACTTCAGTACTTTGTAAACAGCAGTTTGAGGCATAGGTGCTGAAGGCTTTTCACACTTGCTAAATCCTAAAATGCCTACTCTTACATGCAGCCTTTGCTCCTTTATACATATTTTCCCCTTTGCATGAAAATTCCCATTGTTTCACTATGCCTTTGGACTTTACCTTTATGATAATAAAAATCCCTCATAGTACTAAGTTTTACCAGTAATCTTTGGGAAAAATAAACACACTGTGTCTGAACTTCACCTGGCTAGGTGACACATTTCACTCCCTCTTTTGAAAACAGTCTAGTCTGGTTTATTTAAAAATTTAAAAATCCTTTTACACTTTACATTCTAAACCTCCCCCATGTTTACCATGTTTACATCAAAGCCTTCAGACCAGCTGCCTTTAATTCAATTAAGTCTCTCTCACACACACACATATAAACACAGATACCATTATTTTACAATAAATTCCAATAACATTATGGGAATTATTATATCTCCTTGACATTTACATACCTGTGACCTCTACCACCTAGAAGGACAAGGGCAGCAGATGCATGGGAACACCACCACCTGGAAATTCCCCTCCAAGTCACACACCATACTAACTTGGAAATATAGCGCCATTCCTTCACTGTCACTGGGTCAAAATCCTGGAACACCCTTCCTAACAACATTGTGGGTTGGACTACAGTTGCTCAAGAAGGTAGCTCACCACCACCTTTTCAAGAGCAATTAGGGATGGGCAATAAATGCTGGCCTAGCCAGTGACGCCCACACCCCATGAACAAATCTTTTTAAAGTTCCATATTCTTATTACTCCTTGAAGAAGTTTCTCCTGAATTCCCTATTGGATTTATCAGTGGCTATCTTATATGTAGGTCAGAAGTGGGGACGGTTGCTGATGATTGCACCTTATTCATCTCTGTTTGTATCTCCCAGTTAATGAAGCGACCCTTGCTTGTGTGTAGCAAGACCAGGACAGATAAGTGCAAAGTAACATTCATGCTAGACAAGTGCCAGACAAGATCATCTCCAACAAGAGAGAATATAACCATCTGCTCATGACATTCAATGGATTACCATCTCTGAATGCCCCCACCATCAACATCCTGGGGGTTTCCATTGACCAGAAACTGAACTGGACTAGCCATATAAATACTGTGGCTACAAGAGCAGGTCAGAAGCTTGGAATTCTGATGTGAGTAACTCACCTCCTGGCTCCTCAAATTCTGTCCACCATCTACAAGACACAAGTCAGGAGTGTGATGGAATTACTCTCCACTTGCCTGCATGAGTGCAACTTGAACAACACTCAAGGAGCTCGACACCATCCAGGACAAAGCAGCCCACTTGACTGGCACCCCATCCAAAACCTTAAACATTCAGCCCCTCCACCACTGATGCACAGTGGCAGCAGTGTATACTATCTATGAGATGCACTGCAGCAATTTGCCAAGCACCTTCCACACCCGCAACCTCTTCCATCTAGAAGAACAAGGGAACATGGAAACACCACCTCCTGCAAGGTCTCCTCCAAGCCACACACCATCCTGATTTGGAATTATATCGCCATTCATTCACTGTCGCTGAGAATCCTGGAACTCCCGCTCCAAAAACACTATGGGTGTCCCTACACCACACAGACTGCAGCGATTTAAGAAGGTGGCTCACCACCACCTTCTCAAGTCCTCAAGCCTTGCTGGTCTTCAGAGCTGGAAAAGGTGTTTGTCCCCTGGTGAGCTGTCTCCTGGGCAGTCCCACCAATAATACCCACTGCTGCCACTGGTGGTTGTAATTCGCCATGTGCAGACCGCTCAGAATCACCATTTAACCCACACCATGCCAATGTCTTTGTTGGTGCCTGAGAGGAATGGAACATCTCCTTCATCGGGTCCAGGTGCTGAGAATAACCTAGGCCTGGATGTTAACAAGTGTCATAGAGAGTCATAGAGGTCGACAGCACAGAAAAAGGCCCTTCGGCCCATCGAGTCTACGCCAGTCAAACAAGTACCTAACTATTCTAATCCCATTTTCCATCACTAGGCCCATAGCCTTGTATGCCAATAGAGTCATAGACAGTCTTGAGACTGCAGTTCAAGTTGTGAAACTAGCTGAAAATTTGCTGAGAAGCATGAAGCATTACAAGTAACTTACAGACACGCTGTTCAGATGCACGACCAGCCTCCACCTCCCCGCTGCTCATGACTTTGCTCAAGCACTATTCTTCAGGGCTTCCTGAATGTCTTGGCTGAAGGCTAGAACCTGCTGCTTTCTCTATTTAATCAAACTGTCCATCAAAACATTCTGGCAGCTCTTGATAGAGTGAAATGTCCGATGGAGTAAGATTGGAAATATAAAACTGTCATGACAAGCAATATTTCATTTTAAAAGGGCTCAACTGTAGGCAAAATCAACCTTCGTTCTTTCCACAATTTAAAAAATATCATTTATCTATTTACTCCCAAGAGGCCACTGTACCAAGTGCCACTTAATATTACGTTTCAGGGTTGAAACTGGAATACTTTTGAGGCATCTCAAAGACCACACATTTGTTACATTAAGCTTTACCTTATTTTGATTGTAAACATCTTAGGTCATAGATCTTAAGGTACGTCTTAAAGGGATATTTGCTATACATAAGCTGTGCGCACTAAAGTGAGTAGTTTGCAACAAGATTGGGAATTTGGTGAAGAAGGAGGTGTCAAGTAGTTCAAACCAAGGGGCTATGATAAATATATAAACAATCAGTGTAATTAATTATGTCTAAAATTATTTTTTTTTAAATCAAAATGATGGGACAGCTGAGGCCAATTCCCTGCAACTCCTGTTCCACATAGAATCTCCCTGGATAACCATGTGTGTAAGAAGTGTCTCCAGTTCCTCAGACTTAAGCTCCGGGCCTCTGAGCTACAATTCCTGCTGGGTATATGGGAGGTTGAGAATTTCCTGGTGTGCAAGTCCCAGGAGGCAGTCAACCCATAGCTACAGAGAGTTCAGGAGGACAGTAAGTAGTTGGCCATCTGGCAGGGTAGGAAGAGGCAGGCGTGCAGGTATCCTTCGGGAGTATGTCACTGCGTGACAGTTTTTAAGTGCTGAATACCAGTGTGGATGAGCTTACCTTGGGAAAATGCAGTCTACAGCACATCCATGATACTGTTGGGTAAATGACTAAAGGGAAGGAAAGCGAAGTGTATAACTCCAATGGTCACAGGTGAACTGATAGTCAAGGGGTAGGACCAATACCCTTGCCACAGATTAGCTAGTGCTGTGGGGTCAATTTGGACTAATTTGGCAGGGGTTGGGTGGGGAGGAGGTAGGCAGTAGAATGAAATGTCAACGTGGAGAGTACATTCAGAAATACTGCAGGCATTTAGACAAAGTCAACAACAAATGTGGATCATTTTACTTATACTCGAAGGTGGTGAGACCCAGATATAGTTACACATTGAAGAGAGGAACCAAACAAAAAGAAACACTGACCCCGACAAATCTGACTTTTCCAATTTGGTTTAATAAAAATCTTGTATCTGCATAGTGCCTTACACAACCTTAAGTACATTAAATGCATGACAACAACAACAATTTGCATTTATGTAGCACTTTTAACTTAGTAAAATGACCTAAGGTGATTCACAGGAGTGATTATCAGACAGAATTTGACATCAAGCCAGATAGGGAGTTATTAGCTTAAAGTGAACAAAAGGTTGGTTAAAGAGATAGGTTTTAAGGAGTATCTTAAAGAAGGAAAGAGATGTGGACAGGTGAAGAGGTTTCATGAGAGAAATCCAGAACATAGGGCTCAGGCCACTGAAGGCAAGGCCACCAATGGTGGATCAATGGATCAATGTGCAAGAGGCCAGAATTGGAGGAACACAGAGATCTCAAAGGATTGTAGCACTGGAGGAGGTTACAGAGATAGGGACAGGCAAAGCCATTGATGAGTTTGAAAACAAAGGTGAGAATTTTAAAACCAAATCAATGAACTACTCTAGAGGTTGTAATGTAGGAAACTTGGCAAACAATCCGAGAAACAACATTCCTTCAGTGCTGCACTATAGTGTCAGCCTAAATTTTGTGCTCAAGTCTCTGGATTATGATTTGAATCTACAACCTTCTGACACAGGTGAGAGTGCTACCCACTAAGCCACAGCTGTATTCATAAACTCATAACTTTGATATACAAAATCCAGGGCCTGAATTTTCAGGAAATTTGGATGGCTCAGCCCCTGCCATCCAAAGAGTTGGTGGGAAACACATCCCCGCTGACCCCACCAGGCCCGATGCCATTTCACCCTCTATTGAGCGTTGATTGGCATAAGGCAGGACTTCAACCCATCTCTGGGACGAAGTCCTGCCTTTGAGAGCTGCCAGCCAACCTGATTGGCAAGCAGCTCTCCAGTCCCTCCAGGAACAGCATTGCAGTGGCTGGAAGAGGCACTGCAGGGAGCCATCTGGAACAAAGTGCTGGGAACGGGAGGAGAGGTAAGTGGCAGGGGGTCCCAGGATGGGGAGGGTAGGGAAGGCCTGGGGGAATCACGAGGAGGTCGATTGGGGTCCCATGGGTTAGACTGGGGATGCTAGTGGAGGGAGGTCCAGACATCACCGGGCCTTAAGGAGAGGGTGCCCCAATCAGAAGGGGGCTTCTGATGGAGGTGACCCCAATAACCCCCCACCACTTCCCGCCCGAGATCGAACTCTGTTGGTTTTTGGGTTTGCCACCCTGATCTGTCATCCGCTTGCCAGCCTAAAAATTGAGGCTGGGCGGGAAAAGGCCCTTAAGTGGCCACTTAAGGGCTTTAATTGGGTCAAGGGTGGGCCTCCCCTCTGAGACCCAGCCCATCCCAGTGTAAAATTGTGACCAGGTTAGGGTGGGCAGGATCCCGGAGGGAATCCCATCCATGTAATTTCACAATCCTCACACCCACCCCCGTCTCAGAACCTGCCTGGGGGGCGGGGGAAGGGGGGTGCGGCGGGGGTGTGCAGCTGGCAGGAGTGTAAAATTCTGACCCAGATGTTTTTAGTCCTCCACTGAATGACTAGGAAAGGGTTTACACGATATTGGGTATATCACTAGGTTGACTGACTAGGAAAGAGGAAGACAGATCATGGGTTGATTGGAGGCGGGAATATCAAATCTTTGATATATGATTTGATCGAGTGACTTAGGGTTGAGGGTACCAGTTTTTGGATTTCTCACTTGATTGCTGGACTAGCCTTGGGACAATGATGAGTCATTTTGTACACGAGCTGCGTTGTTGACAGCAGTACTGTAGTATAATGACAGGTGACAAACATTCAGGAGATGACATTCCATGGGAAGCTAGAAAACACCATTAAAATGGTATCATCTATGGCTCAGTGGTAGCACCCAGAATCAGAAGTTTGTGGGTTTAAGTCCAAGTCCAGACGTTAGAATACAAAGGGGTAGAAGTCATGCTTCAGGCATTTGTGGGACTGGGTTGACCACACCTGGATTACTGTGAGCAGTTCTGGGCACAACACCTTAGGAAGGATATATTGGCTTTGGAGGGAATGCAGCACAGATTTACCTGAATGATACCAGTTCTCAAAGAGTTAGATTATGAGGAGAGATTACACAAACTAGGGTGTGTTCCTTGGAATTTAGAAGGGTTAAGGGGGTGATTTAATCAATGTTTCCAAGATATTAAGGGAACAAATAGAGTATTGAGAAACTATTTCTGCAGTTGGGGACCATAGTATAAAAATGAGGAAACACTTCTACATACAAAGGGTAGTAGAAGTTTGGCACTCTGTCCTACAAAACACAATTGACGGTAGATCAACATTAATTTTAAACCTGAGATTGGTAGATTTCAGTTAACCAAAGTGATTAAGGGATATGGGGTAAAGCCAGGTACATGTAGTAAAGTCATAGAGCAGCCATGATTTCACTGAATGGCAGAACAGGTTTGAGGGGCTAAATGACCTCTGCCTGTTCCTTTATACTATTCGAAAAAGAACAGGGAAGTTCTCCCTGGTATCCTGACCAATAATTGTCCCTCAACCAACATCACAGAAACAGATTATCTGGTCATTATCACTTTCCTGCTTGTGTGAGTTTGCAAATTGGCTGCCCTGTTTCATACAACAGATATTATACCTCAAAAGTACTTAAAATAAGTTCTTCCTTTGCTTTTCTTAAACGCTCTTCTTTGTCAGAGAGTTCTGCTGAGGCTCATTCCAGAAGTTATTCTGATGGGCAATACTCATTGATATGCCAATATTGTAAATGGTGACAGAAATCCATGAGAAATGTTACTGTTGTTTTTTCCTCTTTTTATTCCTAATCCTTTTTGATATCATTTATATTGTACCTCTGCCAGGAATCCCCTTCTGCCAACCCAATGTCATCTGTACAATAACATTGCAAGAACAGCTAGCAAAATCTCAAGCTGATCCTCCACGAGGATCCAATTTACACCCCCATTGATTTAATCAACAAAATATCCAATCCTCTTGCAGCAGGGCCAGTATTGCCAGACTCTGGTTCATGTGCTGGGAAATGTTGCCTTGTTTTGGCAGCTACCAAGAAATAACATTTTGAAAAGAACACTGTGTATGAGAAACAGAAAGTACATTGCTTTGGAAGCATGCCCTTGACAGGACCCAGGATCTAAAATTGGACATCAAATCACCGAGGGGAAATGAAAAGGTTTTTGTTAAACCCACTTGATTGTATCATATCTGCCCCCACCCTTAACATTAACGTCACTACACCTTCAGATGGAGTATAGTAACAGTCACAATTGACAAGAGTCAGTCTTGACTCATTGGTAACCAACTTGCCTCTATGTCAGAGGATGTGCATCCAAGTCCAATCCCAGAGACTTGAACACAATCTGGGCTGATGTTTCAGTGCAGTACGGAGGGAGTGTTGCACTATTGGGGTGCCGTCTTTCAGATGAGATGTTAAACCGAGGCCTCGTAAAAGATCCTATGGCAGTATTTTGAAGAAGGGCAGTGGAGTTCTCCCCATTGTCCTGGACATTGCTTATCCCTCAATCAACATCACAAAAATACAGACTATTTGGTCAATATCATATTGCTGTTTGTGGGAGCTTGCTGTGAGGAAATTGGATGTTATGTTTCATACATTATAGAAGTGGCTAAACTTTGGAAGCGCTTCATTGACTGTAAAATGTTTTGGGACATCCTCAGCTTGTGAAAATATATAAATGCACCTTCTTTCTCTCTTTCATCAGTGAATGAGGTTTGACTATTGAACCACATCAAAATGGTTGAGTCTTTCTTATTGCAAAGCCACATGAATTTCCTCAGCGCCTGCAGCCCAGCAACTGCTTCAGATCACTGACATTCCCTTCTTGCCAGAGAGTGAGGACTGTACAATCTGTTAAATGAACCCTCCCCCCAAAAACTAATTTTAACAGTAAGCCCTGTGCGCTCTCCACTGCGATGCTCATCACAGGAGTTAAGCCTCTCTCCTAAGCTCAGTGGCTGGTAAGCTGTGTATTATCTGTGCTGGTTGCTCTTTAGAGGAAACCACTGACCCAGCCAGTATTGTAATAATAATAATTAAAGACCATCTGTTGATCTGGTATTGGCTGGCTCTGCAAAATAGAACCATTGCGCTCTCCAATCTCTGGTGCATTACTGTAAATTATAAATGATAATATTAGTAAACAAATCAAAAGCTGCTGTAAAATAATTACACGGTCGGCAATTCTCACCAAGATTCTCTCATCCTTAACCAGGACACTTTGGTGAATGAACAATACATTATATTAATGATAAATTGAAGAACGCCATTTTGTTAAAATGCATTTAAAACACTTGGTTAGTAAGTTAGAAACAGATTAAACAGCCCTGTGGAAATGACATAGTTTGCTGGCTGAAGATCATTAATATAGTTAAGTACCTTCGATTGATCCTTTCTTGGCCTTTTGGCATAATTAACCATTGCCCCTCTCTGGGGCATTCACATGTGGCTTTCGGTTCTTCTTAGGTTAGCTCAGCTACACTCCTTTATTTTGAATTTTACAGATTAAGTTTAATTTTATATATTCAAAACAACACACACCCTGTAAATGGCTGTAAGTTTCTTTACAATGTTATGACAAATACACTGCCTTTTATTTACAACATTTTACACTGTCTGTCCTGTGAAATCATTGTGGCTAGAAGAAGATTTTGATGAGAGTTCCTTATTATGGATAAAAAAATACCGCAATCAGAAAACAGAATTTCTCCACTTCCCCAGCACAGGGACACTGACAGTGGATGAAACACGCAAACTGATGAAATTGACGGGCACGAGTGACCTGATCCATCAAGCCTGGCCCACACTATGATGATCAGAGCATCATGACTAGTCACATTTTCACTGCACCTCAACTCTCCTCCTGCCCCCAATCCGCACACCCCCTCCGCAAACCCCCCCCCCCCCCCCCCCCCCCCACCCCCACTATTTTAAAATCCCGCCTGTCTCCATTCCAAAATGGATGGAGGAATAAAAATGTGGATATTCTCCCAGGCCAGGAGGGAGGGATAGAAAGAAATAGAGAAACACAAGGGCAATAAGGGGGAAAAGAATCTTCTGGAAGTATAAATTTTGGGACATTTGCCTATTAGTACAAACACTATCTTAGTCGCGATGTCCATGGCCTCAGTGTCCCAGGGAGTATTAAATTTATCCTTGTCCATGTTTGGTCCTCATAAAGTGCAATCCCATTCTTCGAGCTCCACACTTTCTCTGATTAATATTTAGAATAAAAAACCTCAGGCATTTTTAGTGATTTTTTTTAAAAAACAGGCCAAAATTGGACAGAAGGATTTTAGCAAAAATCCGAGATAATGCCCTAAATTTTTTTATATTGCAGCAGTGACTACAACATATATTTACAGAGTGCATTTAATAAAATATTCCAAGGCACTTCATAGGAGCATTATGAAATAAAATTAGACACTGAGCCACATAAGGCCATATGAGGGCAGATGAAAAGCAAAGAGCTAGATTTTCAGAGTGGCTTAAAGGAAGAAAGAGATGTAGAGAGGCAGAGAGGCTTAAAGGAATTTACAGAGTTTAGGACCTAGGCAACTGAAGGCTCAATAATTAATCCACAATTGCCCAAGTGACTATTAATTTTGTCCCAGGTTATCATTTCTAAAAGCTGTTCCACCACCAAGGTTAAACTGACTGGCTTGTAGTTGCTGGGTTTATCCTTAAACCTTTTTTTGGACACGTATGTAGCATTTGCAATTCCCCAGTCCTCTGGCACCACCAGGATTGTAAGATTATGGCCAATGCCTCCACAAATTTCTACCTTACTTTCCTGAGTACCCTTACATGCATCCTGGTGCCTTATCAGCTTTAAGTACAGCCAACCTTTCTAGTACCTGGGATGTATTTTTATGCCTCCATCCATTTTGGAATGGAGACAGGCAGGATTTTGAAATGGCAGGATGGACCTGAATCCAGGGTTCCCGCTCCCATTCAATTGTGTGGGATTTTTTAAAGGCGTGGGATAAGGTTGCAGTAGCGGGCCTGCACGCAACAACGCTGCCCTTGTCTACTCCATTGCAGAGGTGGGCATTTTAGACCTCAGCTACTTCCAGGAAGATGGACCTGTTTTGGTAGGTGACATGGTTCACGGCAACTTAGAGGAGTTGTGAACCATGGGGGATTGCTAGTCTGGAGTTGGTAACCTTTAGATAGGTAAGTTTAAAAGTTGTTGACAATATCACATGTCATAATGTAATGTTGTATGATAAGTTAAACTGTGTTTAATAGAGTTTTGTTTAGAAAATGTAAGTGCCCATTAAATTGATCAGCATTGTGGAAGTGTTCAAATGCATTAGAGTATGTTATTCAGTAGATAAAATGTTCTTCTGCATTCAACAGTATTGAGATTCAGATTTTAACATGTCAACTGGATCCTTTGACTTAATTTTTTCTTTGATTGATAGTCCAGCCATCTGGTGAACCTTTGAAACAGTTGTATAGATGTACAGCCTCCACATTCAAAGGATCAACTCCACCACCTCTAATATGACACCACCATCAACCATATCTTCCCTTGCTTTTCCAAAGCATTCTGGAGGGACAGTTCCCTACTCGACACCATGGTCCACTCTTCAATCACCCCAACACCTTGTTCCCTTCCAG
Organism: Cetorhinus maximus; assembly: GCF_964194155.1. NCBI lineage: Eukaryota > Metazoa > Chordata > Chondrichthyes > Lamniformes > Cetorhinidae > Cetorhinus > Cetorhinus maximus. The sequence continues at coordinate 73,179,597 of NC_135893.1, read as the reverse complement.
CGGCACCTTCCTATGCAATCACAGGAGATGTAACACCTTTGCCTTTACCTCCTCTCTCTTCATTGTACAAGGCCCAAACACTCCTTCCAGGTGAAACAGTGATTTACTTGTACTTCTTTCAATTTAGTATACTGTATCTGCTGCTCAACATGTCTTCTCCTCTACATTGCAGAGACCAAACACAGATTAGATGACTGTTTTGCAGAACACCTCTACTCAGTCAGCAAGTATGACTCCAAGCTTCCAGTTGTTTGCTATTTTAATTCAGTACCTTGCACTCATGCACACATTTCTGTTTTCACCTGCTGCACTCTTCCATTGAATGCAAGCTCTAGGAACAGCACCTAATCTTCCAATTGGGCATTTTACAGCCTTCTGGACTCAACATTGAGTTCAACAATTTCAGACTATGAACTCTGTCCTTTATTTTGATTCCGTTTTTTTGCAATGTGCTGGCTTGAATCTTATTTCTCATGTTTTTGCTTTCAGACAGAGCTGTCCATTATTCTGGCATTTACCCTCACTCTGAACAAATGCTTTGTCTCTTTACTCCAACCATTACAACTCCCTTTGCCTTTTGTTCCATGCATCTTTGTCATTTAACCTCTCACCCTCTACCCTATCCCAGACCTTCTCTTTTATTCTTCCTCTCCCTCCCCATTTCAACACATGTAACCATCATATTCCTACTCCCCCCATCAGTTCTGAAGGAGACTCATATTTGACTTGAAATGTCAGCTCTTTTTCTCTCTCCACAGATGCTGCCAGATCTGCTGAGTATTCCAACGCCTTCTATTTTGATTTCAGATTTCCAGATCTGCAGTATTTTCCTTTTATTTTATTTTCACTTCTTTTATTGACAGCGCAACCATCTGTTGAGCCTTTGAAGCAATGGAATAGATGGCCTTCTGTTCTGCTACTTCAAAGGTTTTAGTGTATTCAGCTCTGGAAGCTTTTTTTCCACAACTATGCAATAGAATCTTATTATGAATGTTTGGCTGAGCTCCAAACCCCACTAATGGATGCAGCTCAGCAGAGGGTGCTGATACCACTGTCAAGGAAACTGAGAGATTTGTTTTGATTGACAGTTTTAAGGAGTTAATAGGATTATGTTTTTGAAAGGTTTTTGAATGGCTGTTTGCTTATTTTGAAAGTTTTGTGAGCACTTAAGAGGATTAAGATTTTGTGAAGAAACTTTTGAATGGCAAGGTGTTTTATTGACAGTTTTATGAGCACTTAAGATGATTAAGGTTTTGGAAGCATTATTGAATGGTAGTTTGTTTATTTTTACTGTTTCATGAACATCTCAATGACACTTCACTATTGCTATAGGGCTCATGAGTTCTGCCCATGTGGATACTGAGTGAGTGGGCATGGGGATATGGAGAGGGTATGGAGGGGCATGGGAGTATGGAGGGGGCATGGAGGTTATATGGGGACATGGGGTATGGAGGGAACATGGGGGATATGAGGGGAAATGGGGGATATGATGGAGTGTATGGAGGGGACATGGAAGGATAGAGGGGCATGAGGGTGGTTCAGGGAAAAATTGGGGATGAGGGGTGAGAATGAGGGTGCCTAACACATGTACAGAGCTAGGTTGGTGTTTCAGTGACTGGAGGCAGGCCATCTAACATCGCCTTAGCATCTGCCCTCCTTCATTCCCACCTCGGACCTGTTTCTGGAGGTGGCAGCCCTGACTCCAGCTCTTCCTTACCACCCTGCCATGAAAACAGAGTTGCAGGCACTGCGGGAAGGAGACGGAATTGCAACACCGGGATGTAGCCCCACTCGCGATTCTTTCCTCAAGGATGAAAATCTGGCCCATCTCTTTAGTTCAGGAAGTAGGGTCGGGTAAAAAGGAACCAGTAGATATAGCACAATTCTGAAAGGTATTCAAAAAGGTGCCAAACAAAAGGTTAATACATAAGATAAGGGCTCGTGAAATTGGGGGTAATATATTAACATGCGTAGAGGATTGTTTAATGGACAGGAAGCAGTAGATAGGAATTAACAGAGCATTTTTAAGTTGACAAGCTGCAACTAATAGAATCTTAAGGATCAGTGCTGCCACCTCAGCTAATTACAATCTATATCAATGACCTAGACGAAGAGACTGAGAGCAACGTATCTAAGTTTGCTAACAATACAGAGCTGGGTGGAAAGGTAAGCTGTGAGGGGGACACAGAGAGGCTGCAAAGAGAAATTAACAGGTTACTTGAGTGGGCAATAAGATGGCAGATGGAGTATAAATGTGGGGAAGTATGAGGTTATTCACTTTGGCAGTAAAAATAAAAAAGCAGAGTATTTTTCAAAAGGTGTGAAATTTGTGAATGTTGACATCCAGAGAGAGACTTTGGTGTACTTGTACAAGGAACACAGAAAGTTAGCAAGCAGGTAACAGTAAGCAATCAGGAAGGCAAATAACATGTTGCCTTTAATTGCAAAGGGATTGGAGTACAAGACTAAGGAGGTCTTGCTACAATTGTACAGGGCATTGCTGAGAGTACACCTGAAGTACAATGTGCAGTTTTGGTCTTCCTATTTGAGGAAGGATAGAGGTGTATTGGAGGCGGCACAGTATTGTTCACAAGTGTAATATTCGAGAGATTGAGAATTACAACTGACACAATTTCACCAAAAATCCAACAGCTTTATTGCCAAATACTTAACTTGAAAACAATACCAAGTGATTTGAAACATACAGTTGCTCCTGAGTTAGTCAGGCTAGGTTGACTGCACGCCAACTGGACCTAACCTGCCTAGGACCGATTCACTTGCAGCAGGACCTTTCTTGTTGTTGTCCTCACTCCTGATGAGGGTTTTTAGCTTGATTTTATACTTTGTCTGCATGGCAACTGTTCTCATGCTCAATCCCTCTGAGCCATTCGATTGTGAGCTTCTGATTGGTTTCTGGAGGGCGTGGTAACATGTTACCAGCATTGTCCGCAGCACATCTTAAAAAATCTTAAAATGTACTCTTACACAAGTTTGGTTTCTGGAATGAGAGGGTTGCTCCATGGTGAGAGGCTAAGAAAATTGGGCCTACACTCTCTGGAGTTTAGAAGAATAAGAGGTGATCTCATTGAAACATATAAGATTCTGAAGGGGCCTGACAGGGTGGACACTGAGAGGTTGTTTCCCCTGGCAGGGGAATGTAGAACATGGGAGCACAATGTCAGCTTAAAGAATCGATCATTTAGGACTGAGATGAGGAGAACTTTCTTCACTCAATTGTGAATCTTTGGAATCCTCTATTCCAGAGGGTTCTGGATGCTCCATTATTGAATACTTTTAAGGCTGGGATAGACAGATTTTTGGTCTCTTAGGGAATTAAGGGATTTGGGGAGCGGGCAGAAAAGTGGTAATGAGGTTAAAAGTCAGCCATGATCATGTTGAATGGCAGAGCAGGCGATCTTCTCTTGCTCCTATCCCTTATGCCTTGAAGTTCTTATCAATTTTTAGTTCATCTAGTTTCTCAACCGCCTCCTCATTCCCTGTGTCACCGGTAGCATCTTCTTCCTGATAAAGACACATGCAAAAATCAGGTCATGGTTGGTCCATGGGGCTGGAGGTTGTTACAGAATTAGGGAAAGATAAGGCCATGGGGGTATTTGAAAATAACGAGAATTTTAAAGTAGACATATAGCTTGGCCGAGAGCCAATGTTGGTCAATGAGCAAAGGGGTGATGGGGAAACAAGACAGTGCAAATTAGAAAGGGGAGGCAGAGTTTTGGATGGCCTCGAGTTTACGGAGGGTAGAGTGTGGGAGACCAGCCAGGAATGTATTGGAATAGTCAAGTCCAGAGGTGACAAAGGCATGAATGAGAGCTTCACAGCAGATGAGCTGAGGCAGTGATGAAGTCGGGTGATGTTATGAAGGTCAAAACATGTGGCCTCAGTGATAGCACTGACGTGTACCCGGAAGCTCTTCTTGGGATCAAATATGTCACCAAGGTTGTAAACGGTATAGTTTAGCCTCAGGACCAGGGGAGAGCAATGGAGTCAGTAGCTAGGGGATGGAGTTTGGAGTGGGGACAGAAGACAATGGCTTCAGTCTTCCCGATAAGTAAATGAAGGAAATTTCTGCTCATAAAGTACTGAATGTTGGATAAGCAGTCTGATAATTTAGCCACAATGGAGGAGTCGAGAGAGATAGTGGTGAGGTAGAATTGGGTGACATGAGCATAAATGTGAACACTGTGCTTTATGATGATGTCATTCAAAGTACTTCTTTGGTTGCAAAGCACCATAGGATGTCCTGTGGTATTGGAGGATACTACTTAAAAGCCTTAAATTCCTCTTATTTTAAAAAGACAAGACGTAAGCAGTTTCAGGCATATAAATACTGTGGCTAATAGAGCTGATCAGAGGTTAGGAATTTTGTGGCGAGTAACTCACTTCCTGACACCCCAAAGCCTGTCCACCATCTACAAGTCACAAGTCAGGAGTGTGATGGTATCATCTCCACTTGCCTGGATGAGTGCAGCTCCAACAACACTCAATAAGCTTGGCACCACCCAGGACCAAAGCAGCCCGCTTGATTGGCACCCCATCCACAAACATTCACTCCCTCCACCACAGTGGCAGCAGTGTGTACCATCTACAAGATGCACTGCAGCGACTTACCTAGGCTCCTTAGGCAGCACTGTGACCTCTACAGGTCAAGGACAGCAGACATGTGGGAACACCACCACCTGGAACATAAGAACATAAGAACTAGGAGCAGGAGTAGGCAATACAGCCCCTCAAGACTGCCCTGCCATTCAATACGATCATGGCTGATCTCATTTCAGTCTCAACTCCAATTTCCCGCCCTCTCCCCATAATCTTGCAACCCGTTACTAATTAAAAATCTGTCTATCTCCTCCTTAAATTTATTCAGCGTCCCGGCATCCACTGCACTCTGAGGTAGTGAGTTCCACAGATTCACGACCCTTTGAGAAAAGCAATTCCTCCTCATCTCTGATTTAAATCTACCACCCCTTAGCCTAAAACTATGGCCTCTCGTTCTAGAATGCCCCACAAGGGGAAACATTCGCTCCATATCTACTTTGTCTAACCCCTTTAGCATCTTATATACCTCAATTAGATCTCCTCTCATCCTTCTAAACTTTAGCGAGTATAGGCCTAAACTGCTCAATCGCTCCTCATAAGACAAGGCCCGCATCTCTGGAATCAATCTAGTGAACCTCCTCTGAACCGCCTCCAATGCAACTACATCCTTCATCAAGTAAGGGACCAAAACTGTGCACAGTACTCCAGGTGCAGTCTCACCAATGCCTTGTACAGTTGCAACAACACTTCCCTATTTTTATACTCTATTCCTTTAGCAATAAATGCCAAAATTCCATTTGCCTTCCTTATTACCTGCTGTACCTGCATACTAGCTTTCAGCGATTCATGCACGAGGACACCCAGATCCCTCTGCACTGAAGCATTCTGAAGTTTCTCTCCATTTAAATAATAAGCCGCCTTTTTATTCTTCTGACAAAAATGGATAATCTCACACTTACCCACATTAAACTCCATCTGCCAAATTTTGGCCCATTCACCTAACCTGTCCATATCCAGTTGTAAATTTCTCATTTCTTCATTGCAACTTACTTTCCCACCTATTTTGGTGTCATCTGCAAATTTAGCTATAGTACCTTCTATCCCTGAATCCAAGTCATTAATATAGATTGTAAATATTTGGGGCCCAAGGACCGAACTCTGTGGTACCCCACTAGTTACAGCTTGCCATCCAGAAAAAGGCCCATTTATCCCGACTCCCTGCTTTCTGTTGGTTAGCCAATCCTCTATCCAAGCTAATATATTACCTCTAACTCTGTACGATTTTATCTTGTGTATTAATCTTTTGTGCGGCACCTTATCGAAGGCCTTCTGGAAGTCCAAATATACTACATCTACAGGATCCCCATTATCCACTTTGCTTGTCACATCTTCAAAGAACTCTAGCAAATTAGTCAAACATGAAATTCTTCTCCAAGCCACACAACATCCTGACTTGAACTATCTTACTGTTTATTCACTGTCACTGGGTCAAAATCCCTGAACTCTCTAACAGCACTGTGGGTGTACTTACATCACATGGATGCAGCGGCTCAAGAAGGCGGCTCACCGCCATCTTCCCAAGGGCAACTAGGGATGGGCAACAAGTGCTGGCCCAGCCAGCGATGCCCACATCCGGTGAATAAATAAAAAAAACATATTTTCAGTGCTCCCCCTGATAGCGCGGATTGGCAAAGGTGTTTCTGTCAAATTCCTTAACAGGATTATTTCAGACAGAAAGCATAGGCTGCGACAACCTGCAGCATTTCCAGATAGAGATGTGTGGTCACTGAGTAATAAATTAATAATGAAAAACTTGATAATTCAGAGCTCACTATTCTTAGCCTATTACAGCTGAAAATCCCTTTTCAAAGATTTAATCCACAATGCAATAGTCAGTTTCATTGTCATTTCTTTGTCATTTATCTTATCTGTTGACATAGTGTACTGCATAGGAGCTGATGATGGTGAAATTGGTGAAGTTTTGCTGCTTTAAAGTTTCAGCTCAGTAACAATGTTGCATCTGACTGAGGGAGGGTGCCCTCTACTGATGGCAAAATAGTATTGACTTAGTGAGATGCTCCTGTCATCGTCGTTTCAACATCAACTTGCATTTAGATAGCGGGCTTAATGTAGTAAAATGTCTTAAGGTGTTTCATAGGCACATTATCAAACAAAATTTAACATTGAGCCACATATGAAGACATTAGGACAGATGATGAAAATCTTGGTCAAAAAGATAAGTTTTAAGGAGCACATGTAGGGGAAAGAGAGAGAGGTCAAGGGGCCTTCAGTCTCCTGTCCTAGTCTCACCTTCTTTGGCAAATTTTGTAGCTGATGAAGCTCCTGTGAAGCACTTTGGGGCATTTTACTGCTTTAAAAGCATTTCATAAATACAAGTTCTTGTTGTTGTTGAGGCTGTCTTCAAACACTCCTACTCATCATCGTTGTATGAAAACATCAGGGCAGGGTAGCTGGAGATAGGCAGAGGGACGAGGAAAAGGGGGTTAGAAAGCAATATACTGAGTAAAAGAGACTCTCGGCACAGAAATTGTTTGAGGGGTTCAATGCCTTTAAAACACAGACACATAAATTAACCTCGTGGTGAAAGTGAACCTATCTGACACAACAGGCCTAAAAATTGGTTGGATATTAACTGGGACCATGATGCTAATACACGGGTCCCAAAGGATCACGAGCTGGAGCTTGGGAAAGTTAGAACGTTGTTAGTCATCTGCAAACAACGACAGTACTCCAAAGATAATGGTTTGTTTTCAGTTGATTTTAGAGGCAGAACTCACTGCTTCAGTTATTTCAACCATTCAGGTTCCTCCTGCATCAATTGCCAACCAGGGACAGTCAACTGGAAAACACTGAAGAGAACGCTGGTGGTGGGAATACTGGCTTGATTCAGTAGGTGTTGTAACAATATGTTTGTATAGCAAGCCCATCCAATCATAAAGAGCGCTAAAAAAAAGCTGTGTTATCTTATTCTTTGAACATGCATTTACTTGTCATAAAATTATTGGAGGAACAAAGTCTGGTTGACTGGGAGATGGTCAGGTAAGGGAGAAAAGTCAACATTATTTTGCAGAAATTATATCAGGAAGTTTTCTGCTCTCAGGATTTTGCTAAAAGATTTCACCCCCTAATTTACTAAATATTACAGTCTTCTACAGATTTTTAATGCTCCAATCAGTCAGATACTATACTGGTGCAAAATCAGTAGCATTGTCTGCCTTCTGTCTCTTGAGAAGATGTTTTGCGCTTTAGTGATCATCTCCATGTTAAGCATTGCCTGTCGTGTGGCTCAGGAGGCTCTTGGCATGGCAGTCTGTGCTGCATTTGATGCAGAGGAGGACAGTGTCTGATTCGCTGGCCTCTGTTTTCTCTGGGCCCTCTTCTTAGCTAGCTGATGTTATGAAAATATGAACATACAAAATAGGAGCAGAAGTGGGCCATTCAGCCCCTCAAGCCTGCTACACCATTCAATAAGATCATGGCTGATCAATTTGTGTTTCGAGTTCCACATTCCCATCTACCCCGATTACCTTTGGTTCCCTTGCTGAACAAGAATTTATCTACCTCTGCCTTAAAAATATTCAATAACCCTGCCTCCACCACCTTCTGAGGCAGAGAGTTCCAAAGTTGCACAACCCTCTGAGAGAAAAAAATTCTCCTCACCTCCATCCTAAAAGGGCAACCCCTAATTTTAAAACAGTCTTGTATACCTTAAAATGGAACACCAGTAAAACTGGGAAGTAAGAGTACTGAATTGTTTTTTCCTTCTGGGTAGGATGAAGTCCATCAGGACCCGAAGACCTGTCAGCCCACAGTTCCATCAGTTTGTTCAGTATCGCTTCCCTAGTGATTCTAATTTCACTAAGTTCCTCTCTCCCTTCCACCTCCTTTTTACAGCTATTATTGGAATGTTTTTATATCCTCTACAGTGAAGACAGAAGCAAACATTTGTTCATCTCATCTGCCATTTCCTTATTATCTACTATTAATTCTCCATTGTCACTCTCTAGAGGACTAACCCTCACTTTACTTACTCTTTTCCTGTTTAAATACTTGTAGAAGCTCTTGCTATTCATTTTAACATTTCTAGCTAGCGTCCTCTTAAATTCTAATTTCTTTGTCCTGATTAACCTTTTAGTTATTCTCTGCCATTCTTTATATTCTTGTTTCTCCTCGCCTCTTCCAATGCCCTTCCAAACGGTCAGCCTCCAGAGGTCATGGCTGTCAGTGACTGTCTCCCAGTTGTTAATGTCAATGTCCGCCATCTTCATATTTCACTTGCAGGTGTCCTTGTAGCGGAGGTATGGATACCCAGGATGTCGTTACCCAGTGGCCAGTTCACTTTGCAGAAAGTCTTTGGGTATACGGCTGTCATTCATCCGATGAACATGGCCAAGCCAGAGCAGGCATCATAAATTGAGCAAAGAGCGTGTGCCAAGGGAATTAGCATAATCCAGGACCTCTAGGCTGATTACCTGGTCCTGCCAAGAAATACTGAGGATAAGTCTGAGACAGTGAAGGTGGGAACTGTTCAGCCTTTTCTCCTGACTAGCATATAGTGTCCAGGTCTCACCACTGTAGAGGAGTGCACGAGGACACAGGCTTAGTAGACTCGCAGTTTGGTGTTCTCAGTCAGGTTTCTGTTGTTCCACACTCTCTTACTCAGCTTGGACATAACAACTGCAGCTTTTGCAATATGTGTATTGATTTCAGCATCAAGTGACAAATTGTGGAGCCGAGATATGTGAAGCTATCAACAACTTCCAGCGCCACATTGTCAATGCTGATAGATGAAGTTATGGCAACACCCTGGACCACGACATTTTTGTTGCTGATACTGATCGTCAAACCAAACCCTTTACCAGCATAAGAGAGTCTGTCCGTTTGCCACTGAAGGTGTTCCTCAGTATGGAATGCTAATGTAGCATTTTCAGGAGAAAGCAACTCTCTAGTAAGGACTTGGCGCTCCTTTGTCTTAGATCTCAGGTGAGCAAAACTGAACAGCTTTCCGTCAATTCAGTATGTAAATAGATATGCTCTGTAGATGACCTGAAGACAGCAGCAATGAGAAGAATATGCCAAAGAGTGTCGGTGCCAGAACACAAGCCTGTTTGACTCCACTGCAGATCTCAAAGGGTTCTGATGTTGCCCCATCATAGCTGACCTTATCCTTCATGTTGTCATGGAAAGAGATCACATTGAGCAGCTTTGGCAGGCAGCCAATTTTCTCCAGCAGCGTAAATGACTGTCTCTGTTCACATGGTCGAATGCCTTGATGAGATTGATGATGGCAATATATAACGGTCTCCCTTGCTCATGATATTTCTCTTTTAGCTGCCAGACAGAGAAAACCATGTCAATTATAGATCTTCCAGTTCTGGAACCACACTGGGATTTGGGGTAGATGTGTTCAGCCAGGATCTGCAGTCTGACAAAAGAAACACAGGTAAATACTTTCCCCGCAATGTGCAGCAGGGAGATGCCTCAATAGTTGTTGCAATCGCTGCAGTTGCCTAGCTCTTGACAGGGTCACAACCTTTGCATCACGCATATCCTGGGGCACTGACCTTCCCTCCAATAGAGAGAGGGAGGTTTGAGCAGATGTTGCAGGAGTGCCAGTTTCCGGTGTTTTGCTGAGTTCAGGGGGTATAGCATCAGCGTCTGGAGCTTTCCCCTTAGCAGGCGAATCATTAGCTTTGCTGTGGGTTCAATATCCAGCTCTGCCTAGCAGGCATGCTTTCTATGGTGCCTAGATCTTCCTCAGTGACAGTGTTCTCCCTAGAGTGCAACTCAAGGTCAGATTCCACTCATCTCTCAAACTATCTACTGCAGTCAGTGATGACCTCTCCTGCCTTTGTTTTCAATGGGAGCAGTTTTCTTTGTTGATGATCGTGTTGTCTTTTTCATCCCTTCTTACATGCCCCTAACACTCCCTGTTTTGAACAATATCTCGATATTCTGGCAAGAGTTGTAGCCAGTAGTCATTAGCACACTGCCTAGCAACCTATTGGACTTTACTTTGAGTGTCTCTTAGTGCATTCATTCTTCACACTCTGATCTCTCTTGTAATTAATCAGAGGGGACCGCATGGCTTCAGTGACAGGTTCCATCACAGTGACATTAACCTCGAACCATCAGCACTTTTCCACTCTTGCTTCCCATACGTTGGGAGAGTGCAGTATCGTAGATGGTGCCTTGAAGAATGTCCCATTTCACTTCTGTACCATGTGGGACTGCTGGAGAGCATCATTTAAATCGAATCAAGGAACAGTTGGCTTTTATCTAGGTAGGCAGTATGGTTGATATTGATAGAGGATGGCATTCCTTTCTTAAATGAAAATACTTCAAGGGTTTCACCCTCACCCTGGTACACACCTGGTAGTGATCTGTATCACAGTCAGTGCTGTGGTAGTTGTGTGTATTGACAGTACTGCTCAGAATCACTTCTGTGATAATCAAATCCAGATGGTGCCAATTTCCTGATCTTGGATGCCTCCAGTACACCTTGTGGTATGGTTGGTTCTGAAAGAAGATGTAAGACTCATAGACAGCTACAGGACAAAAGGATGCTATTCGACCCATCGTGTCCATGCCAGTCAACAAAGATCTGACTACACTAATCCCATTTTCTAGTGCTTGACCCATAGCCCTGGAGGCCATGGCAAAGCAAGTGAATATCTAAATACTTCTTAAATGTTATGGAGTTTCTGACTCAACCACCTTTTCAGGCAGTGAGTTCCAGACTCCCACCACCCTCTGGGTGAAAAGATTTCTCCTCAACTCCGCTCTTAGCTTTCTACCTCTTACCTTAAATGACTCCTGGTTATTGACCCCTCTACTAATGGAAAAAGTGTCTTCCTATCCACCCTATCTATGCCCCTCATAATCTTATACACCTCTATCAGATCCCCTCTCAACCTTCGCTGCTCCAAGGAAAACAACCCCAGCCTATCCAATCTTTCCTCATAGCTCAGAACATCGAGCCTAGGCAGCATCTTGGTAAATCTCTACACCCTCTCCAGTGCAATCACGTCCTGTGGTGACCTGAACTGCACGCAGTTCTCCAGTTGTGGCCTAACCAGTGTTTTATACAATTCCAGCATAACCTCCCTGTTCTTGTATTCTATGCCTCAGCTAATAAAGGAAAGTTAGCTACACAAAGCTCGTGGTAGCAGCAAAGCTCAAGTGGTCTCTGTCCATTCTCATTCATCTCTCCCAGACCATGTGTTGAAACTCCCCCAGTAGATAAAACATTTTCTGACTTAGGGATTCTGCTGATAGCAGTGTCGAGCTCTCATAGAAATGGTCTTTTGCCTCGGTAGTGGAGCACAGCTTTGCAGCAGAGATACTCATGAGGTTAACTGGCCCTGTTTGAGTTGAGAGGGGGATGGAGAGAACACGTTTTGTTGGGGGTTCTATGATCAAGAGTAGCGAGTTCCTTATAGTGAAGCTCTCCTCATGCAATTCCTCTGAACTCTTCCCCTACCAGGTGAACGAGTATTTTATCATAAAATTATTGGAAGGAAAATGGTTGGTTGACTGAGAGACAGTCAGGAAAAGGAGAAAAGTCAACACAGAAATTATATCAAGAAGTTCTCTGTTCTCATGATTTTCCTAAAGGATTTCACCCCCTAATTTACCAAACAGAGTAGTCTTCTAAAGGTTTACTGCTCCAGTCAGATACTATTCTGGCAGAAAATTAGTGAAACCTGATTATACCAATAAATGACAGATGAATGAATGCACCAATTGACATTATAATTCTCCAACTCAATTTACAGAAACTAAACCTGAGAAGCACCAGAATTGCTCCCACCAATAGTCAATCATGGGTAAAAACCAAATGGCCCCTCTGCTAACCTTTCCTGTAGTGATGGATTGAAGCCAGATCCACAAGAATTCAGGCAAAAGTCTAGCAAAATCAATTTTGATGGACTGGACACTGTGTCCAGATGGTCAAAAACCATCTCCCCACCAGGTCCTGTTCTCTAAACTCTCAAATGGCGAAAGATACTCTGAAGCACAGTTGCATTGACATTAATGACTGGGAGGAACTTGCTATCAATTGTTTAGAACGACAACAATTAGTCCTTTAATCTGCATCACGCTTTGAATCACAACATCTTAATGATGATGATGAGGCACCGCAGTGGCAGAGAAGGAAAGAACAGAAAGTAGATCCTACACTCCGGATCCCACTACCTTGTGGGACATCTTGCTCTATGGGCCCAAAGACCTGTGGGTTGAGAATCGACCTGTTCAGTCACATGAAGGCCCATGGCAGCAACCCATGACCCTGAGTAGACATCATCTTCGAATCGAGGGACAGCCAATGGGACAACAATGGTGGTGTCTTAATTGCAGTTATCAGTCTCCTGTGTGTAACAAAAGCAATGATTATTACTTTTAAAACTCTTGGTTTACTGGTATGGAGGGTTGCAGCAGGTTAGCCAATCAGTCTATTGGCGGTCATAACCTTTTGTTGGTTAAATAACAAACTGGACTCTGAAATTATGCAATGGGAAACAATGGTTGGCATTTTACTGCCCCGCTGTGGCAGGGGAAGGGCTGTAAAAAGTGGCCAGCTGTTCAAAACTCCATTGACTTCAGCGAGACCGTAAAATCCCATCGGTGTAAAATTCCACCCAATGTCTGTCTGAAATTGCTGTGTCTGCTATTTTTGCTGATGATTTAAAATGTCTCATTTAAACAAATTAACTCTCAGAATTTCAGGCAAATTCACATTGGTATTGCACGAGGGTGTTTCAGGGCTGAATCACTTCTTTGCTATTTGTTCATGAGATGTGGGCATTATTCACAAGGCCGGTAATTACCCATTCATAATTGCCTTGAGGAGGTGGTGATGGGCTGCCTTCTTGAACCACTGCAGTCCATGTGATGTATGCTCATAGTCCTGTTAGGGAGGGAGTTTGACCCAGCGACAGTGAAGGAACGGCGATATATTTCCAAGTCAGAATGGTGAGTGACTTGGAGGGGAACTTCCAGGTGGTGGTGTTCCCATCTATCTGCTGCCCTTGTCCTTCTAGATGGTAGAGGTTGCGGGTTTGGTAGGTGCTGTCGATGGAGGCTTGGTGGGTAGCTGCAGTACATCTTGTAGATAGTACGTACTACAGCCACTGTGCGTCAGTGGTGGAGGGAGTGAATGTTTAAGATTATGGATGAGGTGGAAATCTAGTGGGCTGCTTTGTCCTGTATGGTGTCGAGCTTCTTGAGTGTTGTTGGAGCTGTGCGCATCCAGGCAAGTGGTAAGTATTCCATCACACTCCTTACTTGTGCCTTGTAGATGCTATGGGGTGTCGTGGGGTGAGTTATTTGTTGCAGACTTCTTAAGCTCCGACCTCGTTTTGTAGCCACTGTATTTATATGGTTGAACCTGTTAAGCTTCTGGTCAATGGCGACCCTCAGGTTGTTTATAGTGGGGGATTCAGTGGGGGTAATGCTGTTGAATGTCAAGGGGAGATGGTTAGATTCTGTCTTGTTGGAGATGTTCACTGCCTGGCACTTGTACAATGCCAATATTACTTAATCAACAGGAAACAAAAAAGCACCCATACCACAGAGCTACTTTCAAATATTCATATTTGGAAGTTCCAGAACCTTCCAAAGACATGTCTGCAAATTTCCATATAGGTGCAGAATAAATAACACCAAGATTACATTCAGAACAGCTGGTCATGTCATAAATGTTGCAATTACCCACACAGCATCCTTTAAGTATTATGGCCAACTGCAGGCACAAAGCCATCAAGGTTAATCCATACTGGTAAAACAGTCTATTTTTAACCAGACTATAAATATTTTTTTAATTCTACGACACACTGTGTTAATAAAGCTAAATAACTAGATTTGTTGGGAAAGTATTCTTACAAGGTGGCAGATTAGAGAACCAAAAGCGATTATGTTGGAGTACATCTGGACACCAGTTGCAGTCCTCTGGCAGATATGGCTCCAGTATTTTAATGAAATGGTTTGAAGTCAAATGAAAGGGAATGAAAACAACAGGGATCAGAGATACTTTACAAGTTCCAAATATGGAATCATAGAATCATAGCAGCACAGAAAGGGGCCATTTTTTTCCTTTTATTCGCTCATGAGATGTGGGTGTCACTGCTCAGGCCAGCATTTAATGCCCAACCCTAATTGCCCTTTTTTTTTCAGAGGGCATTTAAGAGTCAACCACTTTGTTGTGCGTCTGGAGCCAGTGATGCCCACATCCCATGAATGAATTTTTTAAGAGTGCCACTCACCAGCCTTTTCCCTGTAACCCTGCACAATTTTTCTTTTTCAGATAATCATCCAATTACTTTGTGAAGGCCTCAATTGAACCAACTTTCATTCCAGATCCTAACGACTCACTGCATAACAAAGTTTTTTCTCATGTCATCATTGCTTCCTTTGCTAAATAATTTAAATTGGTGTCCTCTGGTTCTCAGAGCTCAGATTTCTTCATGCTTTAGTGTTCTGAAGAAGTCTTATTTTGACTGAAAATATTAACTGTTTCTTTCTCCACAGGTGCTGCCAGATCTGTTGAGTATTTCCAGCACTTTCTATTTCTTGCCCTTGTACTCTTTGCCCCAATTTATAAAGCTGAAGATGCCAGATGCTTTATTAACCACACTCTCAACCTTCCTACCACCTTAAATGATTAATGCACATGTAAACCCAGGTCCCTCTGATCCTGCACCCCCTTTAGAATTGCACCCTTTATTTACTATTGTATCTCCACATTCTTCATACCAAAATAAATCACTTCATACTTCTCTGCATTAAATTTCATTTGCCACTTGTATGCCCATTCTCTACCAATCTGTCTATGTCCTTTTGAAGTGCAACGTTATCTTCCTTACAGTTCACAATACTTTCAAGTTTCATGTCTGTTCTGAGATGGTCCTTCTTGCCTGTGGACTCCAGGCATGGTCTTAGTTACCAGACAGACTGTAGTCATACTCTGGTACTTGCTTAATACTTGTTTATTAGTACTACATCTAAACCAGTTACAGAGTAGGCATGTTGCTCCTAGGCATGATGTTCCAACCTCTCTCTTCTAACACATGACTGACTGATGTCAGTGCTACCTCATCATCTATGTCATCCTTAGCATATTCCACCTGCAAACCCTTTAAATTGCATCTCCCCCCAAGTATACTATCGAATTTTCAACAACAATATGAAACTATCTTTAACTATTTATATTACATTTCTGTAACTCCCTTTTTACAACTGCAGCTTCTACCCAACTCCAAATGCTACTCTTCCCCCTCCCTAAGTCACAGTCCTGAGGGATTCAGTCTCCTTAGTATTCTTGACCCTTAGGGAAGACGCCTTGGAGACATACAGAATTTCTTCCTTGACTTGGAGGGCACCATCATCATCCAGCTCTGCCTGTCCCACCCCCCCTCAACCAGCTTATCTTTCACCACATTTCTATATTTCTTTAGTTCTGTGAAGAGTCATTCGGACTCGAAACGTTAACTGTGTTCCTCTCCGCAGATGCTGTCAGACCTGCTGAGTTTTTCCAGCTATTTTTGTTTCTGTTTCAGATTTCCAGCATCCGCAGTATTTTGCTTTAATCATCATCATCATCAGAATGGGATAGCCACTTAGCAGCATTGCTGAGAAGCAGCATAAAGGTTTCAGGATGACTGAACTACAGGAACAATGAGGACTTTTCAACAAAAGACTGACCTAAGAGAGAAGACTAAAGAGCATCAACCTCTGGACTCTCTGGGACTAGAAGAGAAGAACTCAGGAATCTCTGAGGAACTTGTTGCTCACTTGTAGCACACTGGGAAAGAGCTTCAGAAGAGGAATGATCCTCAACTCCAGGGAAGCCCGTCACAGCTGTATCATGCACTGCTGCATTGAAGACTGAAAAGGTAATGAAGATCTAATATTTCAATGAATATAAATGATGGAGGGAAAAAAACAACAGAATTCCTGTAAGCCTTTAAAAGATGAAGAGATGATTTTCTGATGACATTTTGGGAGGACCATCTGCTTCCTGGAGGCAATGGTAAGAGAGCCACACTTGCCTCTGTATGAAGTTTCTGCACTATGGGCAATGGGAAGAATTGCTGAGAATATTGAGACCAGACAGCCTCATCTTCTGTAATGAGAGGAAGACACTTAAATCGGGGACAAGATTGCTGTACAAAATTCTACAGCTTCAGTAGTGCTAAAGGTTCTGTTGGAGCTTCTGTGCTGACCTCCAGCTCTGGAGGGAAGAAGACTTTCAGTTGGGACTGAAGTATGGGCATCAACTGACTTTCACCCTGGAATGTACCAGCTCTTCAGAAGTGTGATCCTGTATGGACTCTGACATGGACTCAGGCAAGGCATCCTCTATGGAAGACCCTTCATGGACAACAAGTGATAGCTTTGGCAGTACATTGGTAGGTTCAGTGGAACAAAGATCTGAATGCTGCTCAGGCACTAGAAACACAGCTGACTCCTGAAAAAAGACAGCGTAGACTTCATAATGTGCATCCATGGACTGGAAAGACAGAGCAGCCTCTAGGACCTCATCCTCCAACCGATCACGCAGTGCTGCAATGGCCTCATCGCAATCACTTTCTTCTAGGAAGAGCCAATTCAGGTCTAGCAGGTCTTCATGGGGATGGTCACTGTCTGTTGCAGTGCCTTCTGTATCAGCCGCCTCTGGCTTAACTTCATGAAGAACTGAGAGATTCATAACTTCAATTTCTGCTCGGGTTCTAGTGGATGGTGTCTCTGTGACTCTTGCAGTTTTTGAATAAACCTCCTCAGCTTCTGAAGGCTGAAGTTCCACTGGTTCTAAATAAAAGGTTGAAAATTGTTCCACGAATGACATTGAGTTGTTCAAGTGCTGGACATCATCTGTTTTTTCTAGGATTCCTAAAAGCATGCCAACATCACCACTCAATAAGAATGTGCATTGATTGTGGAGAACACAGAGAGAGTCAATGATCTGTCATCCCTTGTAGCAAAGAGGAGCAATAATCCTGCCTCTAATTGGAAACTCTATGCCGCCTGGACCTTGTAATTTGATGTCTGATAGATGAAGGGGTATTGGTTGAAGCCAGTCGAGGCCATCTGCTAGTATGCTGACAGCAGTTCCAGTATCAATTTTAAAAGCGGTATTGAAACCTTTACTTTGCACTGTGACTGACCATTAGTCTAGACTAAGACTATTAACTTCCCCTAGGAACTGTGTAGTTTCGTCTTGATTTCCAATTTCTTGGATGGAGTGTGTTTCATAAATAATTTCTTGTCTTCTATCTCAATTAAGGTTGTTTGAATGTTCAGTTTTGCTGCACTAGAAACATTCTGCAACCACTGCTGGGCATCCCTGGTGTCTATGTTGGTTTCTTGCACCACAACGCAAGCATGTCAAAATGGTTGCCGGTGTAGAGTTTCCCGCCCTTTTGCCCGGTTTGGTGGGCTTTCTTATGGGTGAAGGCGCTGCCCGTGGGCCTACCCAGTCAATGAAGTCATGTGAAGCCTCAGAGTCATACTGGATTATAGCCCAGTCTCTTTCTCTGAGTTCAGCCTACATCCTGTACTGAACAGCTTGATCTATTACCGGATTCCGTGGTAGACTAAAATATGTGTCAAAGGCTTTGAGAATGGTGTCAAAGTCTGCAATGGACTCTTCAACCCCCTGCCTCAGGAGAACTTCATCTGCTATCGGACCCACAGCATAAAGAAATAAATTGATCTGACATTGCTGCTGTTTATCTTACAATCCCGATGCCGCCTGATACCCGAGGAAGTGTTTCTTCAAAACCTTCCAACTCTGGTCTCTCTGTGGATCAAATTTCAAATTTCTCAAAAGGGATTGCTGGAATCGCCATCACCTCCTCCCGCCGATTTGTAAGTATGAACTGCTATTGAGTTTTCCTTCACTCTGTGCTTCCTTTGATAACACCAATGTATTTTTTACATTGTTGTCTCCACTTGCCACCATGTTCTGAGATGTTTCTTCTTGTCTGTGGACCCTAGGCGTGGTACTTAGTTACTGGACAGACTGTAATCATACTCTGGTACTTGCTTAAGCTACAGAGTAGGCATGTTACTCCTAGGCATGGTGCTCCAACCTCTCTCTCTCTCTCAAGTCTAACGCATGACTGACTGATGTCAGTGCCACATCATTGTCTCCTTCATACATTAGCATTTTCCATTTGTCAACCATTCAGACTAAAGTGTTGTCAGCAAATTTTTAAATTGTGCCCTCTACACTTAGGTCTAGGTCATTAATATATATCAGGAAGAGCAAGGGGCTCTAACACTGGCCCCCAGGGAACTCCACTATAAACCTTCTTCCAGTCCCAAAGCAACCATGCACCACAACTCTCTGTCTCCTGTCACTCAGCCGCTGTTGCATCCATGTTGCTACTGTCCATTTTATTCCCAAGAGCTCTAACTTTGCTCTTTATCTAATGCCTTTTGGAAGTGCATGTACACCACTTCAACAGCCTTACCCTCATCAACCCTCTCTGTTACCTCTTCAAAAACCCCAGCAAGTTCATCTAACACGGTTTTCCCTTAACAAATATGTGCTGGCTTTCCTTAATTAACCCGCATTTGTCCGTGTGACTATTAATTCTGTCCCGAATCATTGTTATGAATGAAGGAAGGGTCTCCCTAATTGGAGTTGTCTACATCTGTGAAAAATTTTTACTTATTCTATGCTGCCTGTAGAAGCTCTCCCCAACATAACAACCAACATAATGACTGTTGATTTCCTGATGGGTTAAATCAACAGCGCATCAAATAAGTGGAAAATGATAGGTAAGAGTGATAATAAAAAAGTGATTTCTTTTGGGCTGCTGAGGTCATTCAATTTAGATTTAGCAGTTCATTGTCATCTGGAACCAAATGAGATTATATTCATTTCAATCACTTTACACACTTGCTGTTCCCTTGCCACATGACACCAGTCTCTTCCCTCTCCTTGACTTGAAGACTTTTCTGTTGGGTTGTGGGTCCCAGAGGTTGATTGCTCTCCAGTATTTAAGTAGCAGTGGGCCTAGGCAGTGATGGCCTATGGTTACTTGACTGAAGAGGTTGACACAGTTAGCACAATGCTTTCCGCAGCTACAGTATATACACACACCCATATACACAATGCACATACACACACACACTCATGTACACTCACAGGCACACACATGGATTCACACAGACACACTGTCACATACATGAACACACAGACTCACACGCACACACATTCTCACAGACACAACCAAATTCACCTAGTGCCATTTTCCTGCCTTCTCCCCGTAACCCTGCAGATTGTATCTTTTCAAATAATCATCTGTTTCCCTCTTGAATGCCCCCGATGAACATGCCTCCACCACATTCTCAGGCAGCGCATTCCAGACCCTAATCACTCACCGTGTGAAAAAGCTTTTTCTCATATCACTTGTGCCTCTAAAGGGCACAATTCTGAAATGGGTGCAGGAGCAGAGGGACCTGAGTGTATATATGCATAAGTCATTGAAGGTGGCAGGGCAGGTTGACAGATACTGTGTGCTTTATTAACTGCTCTGTCAACCTGTCCTGCCACCTCCAATGACTTATGCTGCTGCACCCACTTTAGAATTGTGCCCATTTTATATTGTCTCTCCATGTTCTTCCTACCAAAATGTATCACCTCCCCCCTCTCCTCACTGAACATCATCTGCCACCTGTCTGCCCATTCCACCAACTTGTCTATGTCCTTTTGGAGTTCTACACTATCTACCTCACAGTTACAATGCTTCCAAGTTTTATATCGTCCACAAATGTTGAAATTGTTCCCTGTACACCAAGGTCTAGATCATAAATATATATCAGGAAAAGCAAGGGTCCTAACACTGACCACTGGCAAACTCAAATACAAACCTTCCTCCAACCCAAAAAAACATTCACTAACTTTTACTCTCTGTTCCCTGTCTCTCAGCCAACTTTGTATTCATGTTGCTACTGTCCCTTTTATTCCATGAGCTATAACTTTCTCACGAGTTTTATTATTCTTTCCCTCAGGTTTAGTGGCTAATAAACTTGCTCTTTCTTTGACTCAAGAAAATCTCATGATTGGCTCCATATTGTTCACATCATAGATAGTAAAAAATATGTTTGGATTTGGAAAAGGTATCCACAGGGAAAAGAAATTTAAAAACCTTTGTTGTGACCAACTGAGGAGGAACCAGTTCACTCCTCCTCACCTGGTCGTAACAATAAGGCAGTTTTGTACCAACTGGCTCACCAAATCTGAGCCTGTTAGACTGAGCTCAAGTATAAACACTATGCACTAACGAAGAGGTTAAGTCACAGATTTGAATCTGACCACATCTTTGTGCTCTCATGGTCAGGAAAACAAATTAGATGTTTTCCATGGGGATGAATTGCATAGAAATCAATGTAAACACCCACTGTAATGTATCAATGTCACAATGCATCCTGCTCAGAGGGTCAATTTGGGTCTTAATTACCTTTTAAACAGATAAAAATAAGAGATGGTTCCCTCCCCCCACCCCGCACAAAACCCAATTATTTGTTATTCCTATCCCTCTACCTTTGTTCATTTTGAAACAGAACACACGTTTAAGATTAAATTCATTAAAATATGCCCAATGATCAAGGAATGAACATGTAGGCACTGGCTCGAACAGACCACAAAAGTTTGACTTCTGATGTGAGCTCACTTTGGGTGGCCTGGGCTTGAGTGGTCCTGGTACTTCCTGGTGTTCTTGTACCTGGTAGGGTGACTAACTTGGCCAGGCTTCCCACTCCCACTTATAATCCAATGCCTCAGCTGAAAGGTACAGTGAATGTCAGGTGAGGACAGAATTAGTCTTGGCTCTGATGCTCCAAAGCATCTGCCAATGCTCTCTAGCTATGCTCGAACATGTAGCACGAGCAAGGTCTGAGAGGGCTGTTCGTGCAACACATATCTGTAACCCAACATGAGTCACCACGCTCAGGAATTAAAGAACCCCAAAAAGCGGTTGGGGATGGGGACTGTGCGAAAATTCAAGATTTTTGTTAGGCAAGTGTATTAATGGTTATGGAACCAGGGTGATTAGATGGATTTAAGATACACGACAGCCATGATCTAATTGAATGGCGGAACAGATTTGAGGGGCTGAATGGCCCAATCCTGTTCCTATATTCCTCTCTGTACATTCCATGGAGAAGATTGGAAGGAAGGAAACATTATGGCCGGAATCTTCAGTCCCTTGCAGGAGGCGAGGGAGGTGGCGGGCGGGCCTGAGCATTTGGTGGGTTGGCATTGGGACTGATACCCAAAAGCTTTCCTGCCTCCGTTGGAAACAAGTTCTGGGTGGGAAGGCCCATGGTTGACCTTCTCGCCCTGCCTCCACTTGAGTCACTTAAATAACCAATTAGCGACCACTTGAGGGCCCCTTCCTGACTCTGCAATCTTCCCAGCAGGCCTGCTGACAGGCAGCCTGTAAAACACTAACCTGTGCGGATCAAGGGGATGGACATGGTGCAGGGGGGTGGCTGCTGACAGCCACTCCCCTGCCCCTTCTACTGACCCCCATGGCCCTCCTTCTCCTCACAACCCCCATCCCCCCAACAGCACTTACCTTTTTCCAGAGTCGCTCTGCGATCCTGGGACCCCAGGGCATTGTTCCAGCAGCAGCCATGGCCTCCTCCGTGGTGCTGCTGAGTACAAGAACTGCCAGCCTCTGATTGACCGGCAGTTATTGACGAGCAGGAAGTTGTCTTCCAGGGTCCTCAGTCTGGAGGAAGGCCTGCCGCTGTCCACTTAACTGCCTGATGGACAGAAGATATTCCTCAGAGTCAGTGCGGGTGTCCCGTCGCTTTTTCAGGCAGTGAGCGAGACACTCACTGAGGACAGAAGATTCTGCCCAATATTTCTGCTCAATTTTGCAAATAGTGCATGTACTGTAAACTAAATTCAATCCATACCTGACAATGTAGATTTACCTGTACTCAGCAGGTAATTATTTTTAAGGCTTTTTAGAAGTTCTTGCTTTTCTCCCCTTCTTTTCTGAAGGTGCTGCTTCTCCCTGAGGTACAGTTCAGGGAATGAAACCCTCCAATACCTTGCTGAAGGTGAGGGGGCCTAACTGGACAGCACTTTCAAAGAAATGGCACAGACACAAAGGCCTCTTCTGTGCTGCAAGATTCTGAATCACCCTGAACTTGCTCTCAACAATTTCCCAGGGGAGGGGAGGCAGAGCAACCAAGAGTAAGAATCCTTTTTGCATGGTTTATTCTCCATTTGGTAGATCAGAGTCACATTAAAGCTTCTGTCGAGTCACAAGTTCTCCAATAGGTGAGATCAGCTGGGGTCTTTTACAATGTATGTTGTGGGTATATAGAATGCAATATATTATCCAACAAGCCACTGCGCTGCGTTCAATGTCCATTGGGCCAGATTTTGCAGGAGGTAGGGGTGTCATTGAGAGCAAACTGTCAGCATACACCATCTTTACCCCTCTGAAACTGACTGAAACTTCAGGATATCAAGCGTACGCAGGCTAGCATGGAAATCCTGCGTTGCAGCCGGTCATTCAGTTCTCCCACACAGGCTGCATTGTAGCCCCCTCCCCAGAGCCGGCAGTCACCGAAATCAGTGCAGAGAATTTCAAACTTTCTACTCACATCACCGTTAGAAATCCCTTACAAAGTTATAGTCAGGTCTAGCTCGGTTTTTAAGGGTGATGTGATGAATAAAATTTGATGAACATCAGAATTGACCCTAAAAAAGATAACTTTATATTCACGGGGTGCTGTTACCTGATTAATTAATAGATGTATTAAAGCTAATGTTTTTTAGATCACAGTTTCCACCTTCACCCCATGGTGTATATCCCAATCTTTAATTTCCTCTATGCCAAAATTTTTGAAAGTGATTAAATTTCAGTCTCCTGTTTGGGGAGATTGGTGTAAATCCTTCAATTGGCTTCTTGGGCAGACTGATGACATCACGGCAGCTCCACAGTGGGAATCCCTAGTAAAGAATAAGAACATAAGAACTAGGAGCAGGAGTAGGCAATTCAACCCCTCAAGCCTGCCCCACCATTCATTACGATCATGGCTGATCTCATTTCCGGCCTCAACTCCAATTTCCCGCCCTCTTCCCATAACCTTTCAACCCATTACTAATTAAAAATCTGTCTACCTCCTCCTTAAATTTATTTGGCGTCCCCGCATCCACTGCACTCTGAGGTAGTGAATTCCACAGATTCACGACCCTTTGAGAAAAGCAATTCCTCCTCATCTCTGATTTAAATCTACCACCCCTTAGCCTAAAACTATGGCCTCTTGTTCTAGAATGCTCCACAAGGGGAAACAGCCACTCCACGTCTACTTTGTCTATCCCCTTTAGCATCTTATATACCTCAATTAGATCTCCTCTCATCCTTCTAAACTTTAGCGAGTATAGGCCTAAACTGCTCAATCCCTCCTCATAAGACAAGCCCCGCATCTCTGAAATCAATCTAGTGAACCTCCTCTGAACCGCCTCCAATGCAACTACATCCTTCCTCAAGTAAGGGGACCAAAACTGTACACAGTACTCCGGGTGCGGTCTCACCATGCCTTGTGCAGTTGCAACAACACTTCCCTATTTTTATACTCTATTCCTTTAGCAATAAATGCCAAAATTCCATTTGCCTTCCTTATTACCTGCTGTACCTGCATACTAGCTTTCAGCGATTCATGCACGAGGACACCCAGATCCCTCTGCACTGAAGCATTCTGAAGTTTCTCTCCATTTAAATAATAAGCCGCCTTTTTATTCTTCTGACCAAAATGGATAACCTCATATTAATCCACGTTAAACTCCATCTGCCAAATTTTGGCCCATTCACCTAACCTGTCCATATCCATTTGTAAATTTCTTATTTCTTCATTGCAACTTCCTTTCCCACCTATTTTGGAGTCATCTGCAAATTTAGCTATAGTACCTTCTATCCCTGAATCCAAGTCATTAATATAGATTGTAAATAGTTGGGGCCCAAGAGCCGAACCCTGTGGCACCCCACTAGTTACAGCTTGCCATCCAGAAAAAGACCCATTTATCCCGACTCTCTGCTTTCTGTTGGTTAGCCAATCCTCTATCCAAGCTAGTATATTACCCCTGACTCCGTGTGATCTTATCTTGTGTATTAATCTTTTGTGCGGCACCTTATCAAAGGCCTTCTGGAAGTCCAGATATACTACATCTACAGGATCCCCATTATCCACTTTATGCTGTAATCAGTCGCTGTGTCACCGCATTACAATCCAGGTGAAATTCTCACCCATTTGCTTCACCACTAACTGCAAAATCTGGCCAGTATTGGTTTTTTTAAACCAGATGGAGCAAACCAGTGGTAGCATTCCTGGTTCAGAGTCTGAAGGTGTAGGTTTCAAACCCAGCTCTGGACAATCCCAGCGAGTGGAGACCAGGCCTCTGGCTCTCAATTCTGGTTTCACCTGGTAGGAAACTTGGATCTGATGGATGTGACTTGCCTCCTTTATCATGTGGGTTGGATGGAGCTCATAAAGCCCTCCAGCCACGTAGGATGAACTACCCTGTTGGCTGGTATAATGGTATAATGGTTATGGCTATGGAAGGAGTGTTCATGTTGCAGTCTGTTAACTCATTAATCAGCCTGTGAATCCTTCCACTGGTTCACACAATCATCATAAGAATGCCCTATAATCAATCTGAAGTGTATCGGTTTAACATCCCCTCTGAAAGACAGTACCTCTGACTGCAATTGTTCCAAGTGTTGTGTATAATGGCTACTGCCCAAAAGCCTCTATTTACATATCATGGCATCAGTGGTCACATGAATATGGCAAGCCACAGTGTACAAAGGTATTTATCCAATCTTCCCCTTTTCATAAAAAGGAAAAAAAAAATCACTGAACCTCCTTCACCCCCATTTGTTGCATCTCTACTCCAGCTCGCGCCTTATCTGGACCAGGGCAAAGTCCTTTAGCTGTCAGTACATGACCTATGCACTTAGAACATAAGAAATAGGAGCAGGAGTAGGCCATTCAGCCCCTTGAGCCTGCTCCGCCATTCAATAAGATCATGGCTGACCTGCTTGTGTTTTGAATTCCACATTCCCATCTAACCCTGATAACCTTGGATTCCCTTGCCTAACAAGAATCTATCTACCTCCGCCTTAAAAATATTCAATGACCCCCGCCTCCACCGCCTTCTGAGGCAGAGAATTCCAAAGTCGCACAGCACTCTGAGAGAAAAAATATTCCTCCTCATCTCTGTCCTAAAAGGGCGATCCCTAATTTTAAAACAGTGCCCCCTAGTTCTGGACTCACCCACAAGAGGAAACATCCTTTCAGCATCCACCGTGTCAATGCCACTCAGGATCTCATATACTTCAACCAAGTCACCCCTCACTCTTCTAAACTCCAGTGGAAACAAGCTCAGCCTGTCCAACCTTTCCTCATAAGCCAGTCCACTCATTCCAGGTATCTTGACTTCAGTCCTCTTCAGTTGCAGCTTTTTCTTGTTCAGCTTCAGTTTCATCTGGTGAGATTTCCCGATCAGCTGCACTAGATTCCAATCATGGTCTGTGGTGGCTTCTTCCATCATGTCTCCACACCCTTAGACTAGCAGACCATCCACAATCACTACACTTCCAGAGCAGTAGAAATGCCAAACGGCATGTGGAACTATCTGTACCTCCCAAATGGTATCCAGAATGTAGTCAGAAAACTGTTCTTTCAAACAACTCCCTTGCCAGTATCCATCCTTAGGTAGTAGAGGCCTTTGCCTTGGTAAGTTGAAGCAGAATTTCTTCAATGGTTGGCATAGGACTGTGAGGTCTCTTCAAAGCTTTATTGAGGTTCTTCACATCTATGCACAGTCTCAGCTTTCCAGGCTGTTTCACTGCTACCGTGCTGCTAATCCAGTCTGTAATGGTTATCACTTTCTGGATTATTCCCATCTTTACCAGTTCCTCCATCTTGTCTTTCAGGCTCAACTTGAGAGCAGCAGAAAGATGTTGAGTTAGCCTCATGTTCTCATTTACTTCAAGGTGATATTCACCAATAAGACAGCCAAGATCTGTGATAACACTTTTATAATTTGTCAAGGACCTGTTATGCAGTCAATTAAACATTCACTCCCTCCACCACCGACACACAGTGGCAGCACCTACATGATGCACTGCAGCAACGCACCAGGCTCCTTAGATGCCACCTTCCAAACCCATGACCTCCATCACCTAGAAGCACAAGGGCAGCAGAGACATGGTAGCACCAGCACCTGGAAGTTTCCCTCCAAGCCACTCACCATCCTGACTTGGAAACATATCGCCATTCCTTCATTGTTGCTGGGTCAAAATCCTGGAACTCCCTTCCTAACAACACTGTGGGTGCACCTACACCACATGGACTGCAGCGGTTCAAGAAGGCAGCTCATCACCACCTTCTCAAGGGCAACTAGGGATGAGCAACAAATTCTGGCTTAGCCAGCAATGCCCACATCCTGTGAAAGAATTTTAAAAAGTCAATGGCTTGGTGTTATGTGAAGCGCTGCAAATCTCTCCTGGTACGTGGAGGGTTACCACTTTTGCCTTGTTTCAGTGAAGATGAGGAGATTTTCCTTGTGTCCAGTATCTGGAACTGAAGATCTTCTTTCTTTCTGTTGCATTGGACTCTCAGCTTAGCCTGTCCTCTTGGTGTGAGCCTCATTCCAACATAGAGCCTCAACCTTCCTTTCAATGGCTTCAGGTCACCATCTTAAGCGAGTTAACACTGGTTTGTGAAGCTCGTGATATTGCATGTAGCACCAGTGTTTATCTGACACTTCACATTAACTTGATGCTCTCCTTCTGCAGTCATCATTCCAACAGTCACAAACCATTTTCTACCTAGAGATTTGATGACGCCAATTTATTTCAGGTTCAGGTTTCATAAGCCAACAGGCAGAATTTAGTGCTCCCGGGAGGTGGCCTGAGAGACGCGGAGGCCTGTATAATCAGGTGGGAAGGTATGGGGTGGAGAACCAGTCACATTACTGCATTATTGTCCCCCCTCCTCCTCACTATTTAAGTCTGGTGTGGAAAGGGTTGAGGATGGCCTTTTCAACCGGAAGTCAATTGATTCATTCAGTATTCAACCAGTGGCAGGGGGAGAGGGGTCAGTTGAAATGGCAGGTGGCAAAGGCAACTCACGCTTGAAGACTTTTCAATTGAACCCCCTCTCCCCTCTTTCTGGGGTCTCTCTGACTGGCAATCCCGCCTCACCTACCTTTCCTCCAGGTCTCCAGCGGCAATCTGCAGCCTGGGCCTACTGCAGTACCGGCAGTGCCCACTAGACGCTGCCAGTGCTGGAGAGCTGCTGGCCTCTGATTTGGCGGCAGCTCTTGAAAGGGAGATATTCGCCTTAGAGACACCAAGCACCCCATTCCCAACCAGATAAGTGCCTGATTGGCATTAATCAGGCCGGGAGGCCTAGAATGGCTGTGATAGCGCTGCCACCGGCACTCACCCTGGTGGACAGACCCATCGCCGTGCCCATTAAATTCTGCCCAACACCTCTCCAGCAACCATTTTTATAGGTTTCCTTTTCTTTTTTCTAGCAAAGGAGTTTCATCCGAAGTGGCTCAGCTTTTTCCAGTTAGAGTACTGCTTTCCCCATGCTGGCATGTTTCCTTTTCCTTCTCGTGCTGTCCTCCACAATATTTACATTCTGTACTCTGGCCTTGGACTTTTTGCTGGCCCTTCTATAAATTGTCCTTCCTTTTCATGGTTGACTTGTGCTTGGAAGGTCTGGACTGCCTCTCAGCATAGTACTTAGCCTTATTCACTCTCCCATCAATACTCTTCAGCTGAAGATTAGCAATGTCAGAGCTTCTGCACACGTCGATAGATTTCTTGAGAATGAGCTTCTTCTCTCAGCAGACGTGCTCTCACAGCAGGATCTCTTGTTCCTAAGCAAATCCTATCTCTGATGAGATTATCCTTCATTTGCCCAAAGTCACAAGATTCAGCTTAGACATCTCAGTACAGTCACATACTGATCAATATTCTTCCTCTCTTTCTAGCAGTTATACAGCATCTTTAACATTAAAACATCCCAAGATATTTCAGCGGCATTATCAGACAAAAAACTGACCGAGCCAAAGAAGGGGACATTAAGTCTGGTAACCAAATGCTTGATCAATGAACAGAAATAAGCAGCACCTTAAGTGAGGAGAGAGTGGTGGTGAGATAAAGAGGTAGGGACTTCCAGAGCTTAGGACCTGAATGGTTGAAGGCACATCCCCTCATGATGGGGCAAAACAGATGGGGGATACGCAAGAGGCCAGAGTTGGAGAAACACTCAGTTCTGTACGGCTGAAGGAGGTTGCAGAGATTAAGGTTGTCAATTGAAATCCAATTCAAAGCCACCAGAAATAAATTGAAGAATAGGTTTTCAACCATCTCGTGACCAAGAATACATAGTTTTATCATCTAGGTGACCTTCACGTGTATTAATGCTTGCAGAGCAGTACAAATAACTCCTAAATGACCAAATGTGTCTTATCACAACTAGGTGTTGCTAACACTGACACAAGCTTTTGAAAAGCAAAGCTTACAGTTCAGCCTTTAAGATTGACAATAACATCTCCTCTTGCAGTGGCACCCATAAATATATCAACATATTACTGGTGAGTTTTGTCTGCTGATATAATCTGCACCTGATAATGGACAGTTTACAAAGATGTAGACAAAAGGAGGACTGATAACCCAACAGGAATTTCAATGCCAACAACAGATTGCAGGCCTCCTTCTTTAGAAAGCACATCTAAAACACAACTTGCCAAATACAGGCAGGCTATAAATTCCAAATTAAAAATGATATAATGTAGATGTTGGTATGGTCTCATGATTTCACAATTTGTCCAAAATTACACTTTCTATTTCCATCTTCGGTCTTCTATTACTTTTCTTGTTGACTTCAACTAACTTCTGCACGGCAACTACACTTAAGCGTATTACATGGGAAGAATGACGAAAGGTTATTATTCAAGATTCCTTGTATTCAATTTTTTTTGGAAGGGAGAAAGGAGCCCTGATCTATCGCTAGTGTACTTCTGATACCATCACTTCACTTGCTCGCCAAAAAGGTGACAACTATACAACGCCAACTTATACTCTTGAATTACAGCGACACTTTACAGATCATTCTGCAGTCAGCTCTGCCTTTGGTGCTTATCAGAAGTCACTTTGTAATCCTCACTACATTTAAAGGGGGATCGTGAAAACTGCCACCCAACTACATGACAGGAAAATAATAATAATGGCTGCATGCGTGTGACGAGCGGTTGCAAAAATGGAGTCAATGAGCTGCAAAATGAATTGTATTATGCATAAGAATTAAGATTTACAGGAAAAAAGTATTGATGAGCAGGAAATAATAGAACAGTGGGATGATGCGTTGCCAAATCCAACATAGCAAGCGCATTTACTCAGACTCTTTCCCTACGTTTGAAATATGCAAATGTGAAAAACAAATTAATTTGGTCAAATGCGGGGATGGACCGGAAAACATGACAGAAATACCCAGCAAATATATTCTACTCTTGCAATCATGCATCTATTTACATGTAAAGGATATTGCTTTAAGTAATGCAAATTGGGATCATTTCCAAGCTCCACATTGCTTTATGCAAAGCACAGGCAGAGTTAATTACACAATCCATGCTGGCCTGGAGTTTTGATTGAAGATTCAGTCCAGTAAGAATCAAATCATTTGAAATGCAAATTAATTGCCTGACATCCATTTCACCTTGATGTTTAAAAATCGTTTTGCTTTTTTGAAATGTTAATTGCATTTTTTCCCCTTTCCTCACTAGTTTCCCCCCTCTTGAATCCTTCCTATAGTCCTCCACAAGTATATATTTCCAACAGGAGTTACCAATCATGTTCTGGAACCCTGATGGATGTTTATCTCCTTACCCTAGTACCAAGACCACGTCTATTAAGTCAGCACAGACCAAAAATCAAACTTTGAGCTGAGGGCAGAGTGGGGGAGGGATAGAGAATTAGTCATTAAAATTATAACTTTCCACTGTGCTCCCACTCTACCCTTTCTGTCCTTGGCCTCCGACACTGTCCCAATGATGTTCAAAGTAAGCTTGAGGAACAACAGCTCCTCATCTTTCAGTGAGGCACTTTACAGCCTCTGAACTCAAAGGGGAGGTTTGCCCCTATTGTTGGTTAGGGCGGTGGGGTTAGATTCAGAAGGAAGAGAACCAAAGCAGGAGATAGAAGGCAGAAGATTAGTAAACAAGTATGGAAGGCCAAGGAAACAAAGCCAGAAAATAGGCAACAAAGGAATGGTTCAGTGATTCATGGTATACACTCCAATGCAAGGATCCTAGTGAATAAGGCAAATGAGTCGAGGCCACAGATAGGCACTTGGAAGTATGATATTGTAACTTTAAAAAGCCAGGAATTGAAACTAAACATTCCTGGTTACAGGGCTTTCAAACAGGTTGGGAAGGGAAATAAACAGGAGATGGGGGAGGAGGGGGGGATGGGTGGGGTTCGCAATATTGGTTAAAGAAGCAATCAAATATACGTGAAGGGATGATATGCTAGAAGAAGGATTAAATAAGGCCATATGGGTTGAATTCAGTGTCAAAAAGGGAGCAATCACATTGCTGTGAGCAATCTATAGACACCCAAACAGTCAGAGAGAGATAGAAGAGCAAATTCATAGGCAAATTGATGAGAAGTGCAGAAACATTAGGGCAGTAATAGCAGGGGATATTAACTAGGATAAAATCAGTGTAAAATTTATAGAGTGCACAGAATTCTTGAAACACATTCAGAACCTGAACTGAACTAGCCATGTAATGGCTAAAACAGCAGGTCAGGGCCCCCGCAGTGAGTAACTCACCTCCTGACTCCCCAAAGCCTGTCCACCATCTACAAGGCACAAGTCAGGAGTGTGATGGAATACTTCCCACTTGTCTGGATGAGTGCAGCTCTAACAACACTCAAGAAGCTTGACACCATTCAGGACAAAGCAACCTACTTGATAGGCACCCCATCCACAAACATTCACTCCCTCCACCACTGACACACAATGGCAGTAGTGTGTACCACCTACAAGATGCATTGCAGGAACTCACCAAGGCTCCTTAGACAGCACCTTCCAAACCCCTGACCACTACCAACTAGAAGGACAAGGGCAGCAGAAAGATGGGAACATCATCACCTGGAAGTTCTCCTCCAAGCCACTCACTACCCTGACTTGGAAATATGTCACTTTTCCCTCATTGTCGCTGGGTCAAAATCCTGAAACTCCCTCCCTAACAGCACTGTGGGTGTACCTACACCACATGGATTGCAGCGGTTCAAGAAGGCAGTTCACCACCACCTTCTCAAGGGCAAGTAGGGATAGGCAATAAATGTTGGCCTAGCCAGCAGAGCCTACATCCCATGAATGAATAAAAAAAACGAGAACCTTTTTAGCCAGTATGAAGCAAACCCAACACGAGAAGGGGCAGTTCTGGATTGAATTTCAGGGAATGATGCTGGGCAGGTGGAAGGGGTATTGGTGGGAGAGCATTTTAGTAGTAGTGATCATAATTCAGTTAGATTTATTGTTGTTTTGGAAACCCAAGAGTCAACTTGCCTGGTTTGAATTTAAACATAAACTTGAGGGATAATTGTTGCTTGGTGCTTTCTCCATGGCAACACCTCTACCAATAAAAGTCCACTTGTCAATCAATCAGCACCCTTTTCTTATGCAGTATAAATTTGTTGTTCCTTTTGAGATTTGGTATTCCTGCAATCCTGTCCTGATGAGTGCAAGATGAAAAGTTTTGACAGTACGTCTCTTTCTCCAGCAATACTCAGTTCTGTTCTACCAAGCAACTAAATATGAAGGGGTTTAGTATTTTTGAAAGTGGATGAATTACCAGGCTCAGATGAAATGTTTACCAGGCCGGTAGGAAAAGCAAGGGCGAAATAGTACACATTCTGACCATCATTTTCCAACCCTCTCTGGCTACAGGTATAGTGCCGGAGGACTGCTAACATTACACCATTGTTTAAAAAAGGAGCAAGGGTTAGGCCAAGTATTTTTACGGTCAGTCAGCCTAACGTTGTTGGAAAAATTCCAAGGGGCAGTATAAATCATCATTTAGAGAAACAAAGATTAATTAAGGACAATCAACATGGATTTGTTAAGGGAAGGTCTTGTCTGACGAATCTGACTGAATGTTTTGAGAAGACAACAAGGCAGATCAAGGTAGTCCATTTGATGTAGTCTACATGGATTTTAGCAAGGCTTTTGATGAAGTCCCACATGGTAGACTTTTCAGGGAATTAAAAGCTTACTGGTTTCAAGGGAAAGTGGCAAGTTGGATCCAAAATTGGTTGAATGGCAGGAAACAAAGGGTAATGGTCAACAACTGTTTTTATGACCAGAAGGCTGTTTCCAGTGGAGTTCTGCAGGGCTCAGAACTGGGACTCTTTCTGTTTGAGGTGTATGTCAATGATTTAGAATTAAATTCTTAAATGATTAAGAATTGTGCAGATGATACAAGATTAATTGTGTTGTTAATAGTGAGGAAGAAAGCTGTAGACTGCAGTGGTTCAAGAAGGCAACTCACCACCACTTCTCAAGGGCAACTAGGGATGGGCAATAAATGCTGGCCTTGCCAGCGAAGCCCACATCCCGTGAATGAAAGGGAAAAAAAAGGAAAATATCAGTCGACTGGTCAGGTGGGCAGAAAAGTGGCAAATGGAATTCAATCTGTAGAAATGTGAGGTTATGTATTTGGAGAGGGCAAACAAGGCAAGGGAATGCACCATAAATGATAGAATACTGAGAAACTTAGAGAAATAAAGGGACTTTGGAGTGCATGTCCATAGATCCCTGAAGGTAGCAGGACAGGTAGGTAAGGTGGTTAAGTAGGCATATGGGATATATTCTGTTATTGGCTGAGGCATACAGTATAAGAGCAGGGAGGTTATGTCAAAACTGGAAAAACCACTAGTTAGAACACAGCTACTGTCTGAGTACTATTCTGCTCATCGCAATACTGGAAGATTGTGATCACACTAGAGAGGGTACTGAGGAGATTTATGAGGATGTTGTCAGGGCTGGAGAATTTTAGCTCTGATGAAAGATTGAATAGGCTGGGTTTGTTTTTGGAACAGAGGAGGCTGAGGGTAGATTTCATTGCGGTGTATAAAATTATGTGGGGCTTATAGTGTGGATAGGAACTGCCCATTTCCAATAGAAGAGGGGTCAATAACTAGGGCGAATAGAATTAAAAGTCATTAGTAGAAGGGTTAGGGAGAAATTGAGGAAAGGTCCTTTCACCCAGAGGGTGGTCAGGACCTGGAACTCACTGCCTGAGAGAGTGGTAAAGGCAGAAACCCTCATCACGTTTTAAATAGTGTTTATGCACATGAAGTGTCATAAGTTACAGGGATAACGATCAAGAGCTGGACAGTGGGACTAAACTGGATAACTCTTATTCAGCTGACACAGGTGTGATGGGCTGAATGTCCTCCTTTTATGCAGTAAATTTTTTATTTTTCAGATCATAACCTCTACTCCCATTTTTTTGGATGGCAAATGTTGGTAATGATTCTGTTACATTGCATTTACACCTCCTCTTTACTTGTCATGCCTTTTGTCATGTCATTTCTTCTGACAAAGGGTCAGTGACCTGAAACATTAACTCTGTTTCTCTTGCCACAGATGCAGCCTGACCTGCTGAACATCTCCAGTGTTCTTTGTTTCAATGTCAGATTTCCAGCATCTGCAGTATTTTGAATTTGAACTATAAGATACCTTTGCTGGTGTTAGTTTTTGTGAACAAAGGAACTTTTTAAGGGGATGCTGAGGGAGAAATGAATAGAAGGATATGCCAATAGATTGAGGTGATGTGAGTAGAGTGGAAGGAGGCTTATGTGGAGCATAAACTGGACTGAAGAGCCTGTCTTATGCTGTAAATTCTATGTAAATTGCATTTTAGCATTGTTGCTCTGCAGATCCCATCATTAACTTCAGGAAGGAGAAAACTCCATTTGTTACACTAGAATATATCTTTGATATGACAGTAATTAATGCTTAATTAATTAAGTATTTAACAGTTTAACTTACTGTAGAAGACAGAACAATAATGCATGAGAAGGTTAATGTTAACACAGGTAAACTAAGCAATGTCACAGGTTGGGTTCCTGTGCAACACGAGATTATTTAGGGAGAAAAAGTCTCTTTTTAAAATGAGGTAATGAAGGAAGAAGTAAGAAGTTGATGATACTGCACCTGATCTCATGGGGATAACATTCAAATGGTAAATGAAATTCAACATTTAATGTGCTGGGACTTAATTCCTAATCAATGCTCTTGTGAAATGCTAAACCTTCCAAAAATGTAGTGGACCAAAACTGTTGGCAGTGAACAGGGAACAAAGGTTCCATTGTTGTACTATGTTCACACAACTGATTTCACCATTCAGGGTGACCAACTGTCTGGTATTTTAAAGGATTTTCCCCTTACTTTTCCTGTTTGTCCCATGTCTCTTAAGGAATGTCTTTTGTTGCTTATTTCTGGACAACCTGCGGGAGACTGAACCCGGCAGTTTCTTCCCTCTTTTGCTGCTTTGTTTTTCATTTGTGAACGCTTGCACTGTGGCTGTTGGCCACCAGGGAGAGTTGTTTTCACTGGCATACCCCTGCCCCAGTCAAAGTGTAAGAGTTGGTTGCCGTGCCATCATCCCTTGCACTTGTTAATAACCTTTTTGAGTGCAATATTGCTTCAATCAAATTCAACAGGGTAAATTATCCTGTGGGAGCATGAGCTGACGGCAGGATTGCAAAGCAGATCGAGGAGGTGCCAGCAAATTATCTCAGTCTAAGGAGTCATGAAACTACATCTAAGAAGACTTTTGCAACTTTAAATGTTTTTGTCTTTGTTAGCTCCTCCTTTGAATCCATGATTGCTGGCCACTTAATAAAGACAGGCTGTTAAGGTCAGTTATTGCCAGCTGCTTCTGCAAGCTGTGGGGAATGTACACTGCAGTGAAGTTAATGTTTCTACTTCAGGACAAGACAGAAAGTTCCGACCTTGGGTGGATATTTTGCTGGAGGTTCCCCCACATGACCTGCCCTCTGTCACCCGACATGCACCAGCTTTCCACAGCCAATTAGAAAATGAATGGAT
This sequence comes from Cetorhinus maximus, assembly GCF_964194155.1. Taxonomy (NCBI): domain Eukaryota; kingdom Metazoa; phylum Chordata; class Chondrichthyes; order Lamniformes; family Cetorhinidae; genus Cetorhinus; species Cetorhinus maximus. The sequence continues at coordinate 73,143,843 of NC_135893.1, read as the reverse complement.
TCTTCATGATCCAATTAGACACTTCGTTACTGTCAAAGAGCTTCCCCCTGCCCATCTCCAATATTTTTCTAATAGACAAAATACTTTTAAGAAAATTATTTTTTTAATGCCCCAATGATTTTTCTCCTGTGTTGCTGATAGGCAGTGCCCCAGGGATTAATCTTTCATTCCTGAGGAGTTGCCAAACCTACTTATTATAATGTGCGATTGATTGCTCATGTAATAGCTGAATGGGCCCCATTTAACAAGTCAGGAATATTTAATGCAGATCAAGGAATGAAGTTATCCCATTCACTTCCAAACATCTGAGATGACTGTCTCCTGCTCAGTTTGATTGACAGCTGTCAAGCAACAGTGTAGTTTAAGAGCTCAGCTTTCCCAGACTGCTCGACGTTCAGGAGTTTCAGTTTCAGGTCTTAAATAGATTGTTGTGGGATCAGTCAATAGTTAGTCTGAAGCCAGGTGAATGACTGAAATGTAGCTGGTTCAGTCGCATTTTGCTACCTAAGGAGTGAGTGACTGTTTCTAAGATTAATATTATGCTGAGAGGTAGTGCAGGATAAACATCTTTATTATTTACTGTTAAAACGTCAAAGGTTGTAATTACTATAATGGAGATTGCTTACATACCTGTTAAATAAATTTGTCTCCTACAGCAATTAATTTATGCATTGAATACTAATTGTATTATAATTGTATTGAAGCACCTCAGAGTGCAACATGATGTATGTAGATAACTCCAATCCCACTGCACTGTCTGACTGTCTGTAATGACCATATTGAAATGACTGTAATAGTCATTGATTATATTGAAGCACCTTGTGATCCACATGTATAAGTTGAATACGATTGCACTTTTTGTGATGGCAATTTAGAAATGTTTTGTAATGTTCTTTCAGGCACTTTATGAATAAAGTATATTTTGCAAAAATAAAATCAGTGGCTATGTTTTGTTTCTTTCAAAGAGGAATCATTTGAGCAACATGTCATGGCCCCTTTTAAGGACCCTTGGTTTAGTTACTGAACGCAGTTTCACCAGTACGCTCTTACAGTAGAACGCCAAAATTGCAGAGGGTTCTACAATTGGCGTGGAACCCCAATTTATTAAGGTTCCCCATTGGTTTTGGACGAGAGCACTGACTCCCCATTTTGAACATCGACCATGACGGGAAAGGAATAGTAGCTTTCTTTTGTTAATTTTTAAATCAGCCTACTGCTCTAGTCACATTTTTTAAAAATGAGGTAGGCAGGGAGAGAGGTAAACGTCTGCAATGGGTCTAGTTACATTGACTTGGATATTATGTTCATTGCTCTGGCACAGGTCTGCCCATGAGGGTGATTACTGATGCTGAACATAATGCTTATACTGGAAAAACTCCAAAATCTAACAAACACTTCTTTGAATCAGCTTCTGTCTTCTTGAAAATAGTGTTGAAAGCTACACATAATTATAATCTTAACAATGGGTTCTCCTTAATAGCTTCCAAAAATAATGGATACTTCAGAAACTGGCCAAAACCATGTCCATTTCTTTCCCCTCTCACTTTTGTCATGAGACATCCATTATGTACATTACACATTTTCTGTTAATGTGCAGAATGTAACATTCATCTACATTGAAATTCCACCTGCTGTTCTTTAGTCTTTTCACTGAATTTGCCAACAGTCAAAAAGGAATCTGGAAATAATCCCAAGTTCTTTTTTAAATTTTGTTCTTGGGATGTGAGCATTGCTGTCAAGGCAGCACACCTTGCCCATCCCTAACTGCCCTTGAACAAGTGATGATGAGCCACTTACAACTGAATGGCTTGCTAGGCCATTTCAAAGAGTAGTTAAAAGTCAACCACTTTAGTGTGGATCTGGAATCACATATGGGCCAGGCTGGGTAAGGACGGCAGATTTCCTCCCCTAAAGGGGATTAATGAACCAGATGGGTTTTTATGACAATACAGTAGTTTCATGTTCGTTACTAATGAGAATAAAATTTTATTCCAGAGTTCATAATTCATTGAATTTAAATCACACCAGCTGCCATAGTAGGATTTGACTCTGGTCTCCAAAGCATTAGTTGGGCCTCTAGATTACTAGTTCAGTAATATTACCGCTTTGCTACCATCCCCTTAAAGTAAGCCACTTGACCACATAACTTGGAACCTTCAATAAATTTTGCATTATTAGAAGGTATGCCTTTGGGGATTTTGCTATTTTAGGTTTAAGCATTCAAGCATTCCCATAGCTGGGTTCTTACTCCCTATGGCCCAATGTTCTTTCACTGAGTCAAATGCCTACCAGATTAAGGCAAGACTTAATGATTGGGTTTTCCACTTTGCTTGCCAACCTGCTATATTACATCCATTAAAGCAAATGGGGAAGGGGGTGGAGAAGTCTGGAAAATGCAGGGGCAGCAAACCATAGCCACCACCTCTAAAAGCATGCTGACTATTCCTCATGGCCCCTCTGCTCTTTAGATGAGTTTTGGGCAGGTTTTTGTACAATCCTTTGATGCTCTCAGGTCACTATTAGGGTTAGAGATATATAGAGTCTGCATAGAAGTCTACAGTTCCACTTCAAAACTCATTCCTTTCTATTAATCAGGATTGCATTCATTTTATTTTCCAAAATATCCCCTGTACTAGTGGGGCTCAGGCCCCTTATTTATTTTTCCCTTATTGACCACTTTTGGAATGATTCCATCTGGCCCTGAGATTGTAATTAATTCTTGAATCTTTTCACAGATCTACAAGTTATAGTTCTTATAACTGGATTTGAAACGTGTCTAGTATCTCCATTTGTGAAGAATGATCACTAAGAAATTATTTAACATGTCTCTATTGCATGGTGCTGTGTGCTATTTCTACCTGATAGAACCATTGCATGAATACATCCTACATATCCATTAAGGGCCCCAACTTGTGCAACTGTATTTTTAAGCTAAGCAGAAAGCATTCATAAATACCTTTGGGATCCTCTTTTTTTTCCTATAATTACTCTTGACTATCCTGTTACAACTTAATTTTGGTTCTGTAAAACTCCCGTTGGTCTTGCGGCACAATGGGTAGTATCCCGGCCTCTGAGCCACAAGCTCTGAGCTCGAGTCCCACTCTAAAGCTTAATTGCTAAGGAAGGTGTGTTCATAACACGCCCAAAACAGATCAGGTATCAACCTGCAAATCTTTCCAACATATGCCAATGGCAGGTGGTAAGAATGGGAGAGATTCCTGGTCAGCCATGTGATGGAAAGAAGGTTGGAGCCTCTACCATCACTATCCATGGCTTCAATAACAAAATTCATGTAAAAGTGCATGCTGCCACAGCAACTCAACTTAAGAGTGAACTGTAACATACTACCTCCAGCACAACTCCCTTTCTTCATGGCTTTTGATTCTTACATCTTTAATCTCATTTGGCTACTGCCTTTTTTCCATCACCAAGGGTTTATCCTTCCATCTCATGCCCTTTAAAGTATTTAAATACTTTAATATTTACAAACAGTCGCTTAGTGGTACAGAACTTGAATACTGGTGAAAAGGGAGACATGTTGCTGAAGCTTTTTGTCTTGCATCCATCAGGACAAATGCAAGAATGCCAAATTTCAAACAATCGCAACAATTTATACTATAGGAGAAGAGAGTGCTGATTGGTTGGCAAGTTGACTCTGATTGGCCGAGGTGTTGCCATGGAGAAAGCACTAACTGATGAGTGCAAAGTAAAAGCTTTGTCAACATGTCACATTTTAATATTGCTTTCTTTTTTAAAAAAAAATTGAGATGTCTAGGTCAAAAGCTAGGGTCCACGGTACAGGATACTATCAAGGTAAAGAAAAAGATGTAAATTCAATTGGAGAGTAATTATTAAATGAAGCCAAGTGTCATGAAGAGATATTAGTGTCTACAATGTTATTGGAAATTATTTTTTAAAAATAGAGTTCTAGTGGAGTTTGTGTCTATGTATGTCTTAATTCGATTAAAGCCAGCTAGTCTGGGTGCTTTGATGTATAGTAGTTTTGAGATGTTAATTAAGTAAACCTAAGGAGGGTAGAAAGTAAAGTGTAAATTTGCATTTGTTAAAAGGAACCATTCAAGACTGCGGGTGAAATTTTACACCTAGCTAGAAGGCGCCAAGTACTGGGTTTATTTTTTTCAGCTAATAAAATTGGTGGGATGAAAGGATGTTATTGTTAGAAGAGGTAAAGTTAAAAGCCTAGTGATACAATAGAAAATTTGCATTCAAAGAGAAAGATATGTATAAAAGAGATTGTGTGTAAGGTCGAAGCATTTTAAGATCCAACAAGTGTGGGAAGCCTCCAGCCTATAAGCCTCAAGCTGCAGCCTGCAAGGACCCAGAGCTGAAAGAAACTCATTTTGAACACGACTGTCCAGGGTGTGCTTTGCCAGGCTGTTTAAATCTGTGTTTTATTGCTGCTTTAACAGGGGTGTAACTGAGAGTCAGGTTAATTAGGTGATTTTTGTAGTTATTATAGTAGTAATTTTGTAGAAGCATGTATGTGTTTACAATCTTTCTTATATTAATAAATGTTTAATTTAGTTTCAATAAAACCTGAGACTTGGTGGTCTTATTACTACTGAATTCAACGCCTGCATCTCAATGTACAAATTGCAAAAATGGGTCATGACAGTTGTTTCAAGTTTCCCTCTGGGATTTGAACAACTCAGCTTATTGGCTGTTTCATAATACTAAGCTTTAAAAGCTTGTTGGTTGTATGAAAGTAACAGTAAAGGAAGTAAGGAGTTTCAGAGTTCGGTGGTTTCTGAAAGAATGAGTTAAGAGTGTAATGTGTCAATTTGAAGACAATGAGGAACAGTTTGTAGGAGAGTGTATTTGCAGAAATGAGCGAGAAAGGTTCAAAGGACCATAGATCAAAGAGATAGCTAAAAAGAAACTTAATTCCTCTGTGGATTGACTGTTCCATCTACAAAATTAGTGTTGAATTCTGGAGCTCTCACTTTGAGGCTCATGAAGAATTGTAAGCATGTGTTTAGTCTGATTATTTTAACTCCATGACAGCGCACCTTCTACTAGAAAAACTTCCATTTTGTTCTATATTCCAAATAAGTGGAGGGTATTACTGCACATTACTATCTTTTAGAATCAAAGTAGCATAGTAATGGTACCAAGCAGCTAACCACACAAAATATTTTCCAAACTCAAATGTAATTTCATACACAAGTGATGTGCAGATTTTCTGAAGAAATTTATTAAATGAATACATTGAAAAACAGATTTTAAAAAGACATGAATGTCACAGAACCTGTAGAAAAATATACAAGGTTTCCCTATAAAAGATTGAAACAAGTTTTTTTTTAAGATATCAATTGCAAGTTTGATCTCCTGTAGCTAAGGGTTTTCTTTTTGCAAGCAGGCCCAGGTTTTGTTACTGTACCAATGCCAAAAAAACACGGCACTGAAGGCTGGTACGCCACACCCATATGCAGAGGCTGCCAGCAACCACAAAACATAGAGGTATTAAAAGATATTCTGTGGCACATAATAAAAACAAGTTGCACATGTATTTTTCTAAAGGTTAAAGATGTCATTCTCTTAAAAAGTCCTCATCACAGAATATCCTTTAATTATGGAAGGCACCAAGTTAGTAAATTCATTTTGCAGAACCTTGACTGAAAGAAAATGTAAACTCAAATCAGATCGATACAAATATGGTGTTCTGAGCACAAAAAAACTATTCAAAAATAGAAATCACAAGTTTTGGAAAATCTCAATGCAGTATTTTAAAAGATTTTCAAAGGTAAACTTTAACTGGCTATTCTATATTGCAATGTTAAGGGAGAATTAAATGAAAAAGGCCAAACGAAGTTCAGGAAACAACAGTGTCAAAATGGTGCACGCAGCACTGCTCTGCTGATAGGGACCACCCTTTCACTAACAGAGGGTTGCAGAAAGGCAGATTTAAGTCAATATAATTTGAACATTCTGTATTACAATTTTAGCCAATACAACATTAAAAAAAAAAATTAACATGTGAAAAAAGGATCCTCGAAAGGATTCTATAAAATTACAATGCCCCAGGATTTTATTTGCACAGCACCAAGTATCAATCACTGTTGTATACAATATGCTGAACTTCGTGCACTGAATGAGACAAAATGAGTTGGGCTTTCTAGTCAATCTGTCCTTACCAGTATTAGAAAACATTACTAAAATAATTCAGAGCAATGAACGATTCCCACTCAAAGTTAGTTAATGAGCGCCTGAAATGAGAATGGCAGATTTGGCCTATGTTTTCTAACATCTGCTTTATGTACAAGTTAATTCTATGAAACCAGGTATAAACATACCGTACTTTGTTTTTTTTCTGCTTTTAGAGAAAATATCAAGTAAATATAAGACAATTTCTTATTGGGCCAATTGGATCTCCCCACACCCCAAATTCTTACACTAATTTTTTCAAATGCCTCTGACTATTGGAGCACAATATATTTAACCAGGTAACACAAAGATAAATAATTAGGAGGAAAATAATTTTATTTACTGGACCCCTTAACACCAATATTTTAATTGTTTTCTAATTTAAAAAAGGGGTTGATGTCCTTAAGGAAACTCTATTTACGAACAGCGGAATAATGTCAAAGCTGACTGATATTTTTAAAAAACTGTAGGATTTCCATTTGTGTGTAGTTTTCATGGTTGTATGATCATTTAAAATGGAGATATCTGATCATTGTAATAAGTCATGTAAGGAGCAAATGTCAGTCATCGGTTTCCAAATATGCATTGCTGTTGTAATCCACATTTTCCAGTGGTCATCGCTTTGGGTATGTTCCAGAATGAGTCAACATTTTTTTCTCTTAAATTAGCTGGTTTAATTTATTCCGTAACTCTACAAATGGGGCAGTGTTCAGCATTTCCATGGCTGGAATAACCTGCAGCAACGAAGAAAGAAAAATGATAGATATTATTCTTAAAATGATTGGGCTGCTATAATATTTCAAATGAAACAATGTTTAACTCCCAATGGAAGTCCAAGGACAGGAAAGCGGTTGGGTGACCAGATGCCCCAGTTTTGCTGGGACAGTCCCGGGCTTTCACTAAAAATCCCCGTGTCCCGGCAGTTTCCTTCAAATTGCTCAAATGTCTCAGTTTTCCACTCCCCCGAGTCCCCTCCCCTTTAACCTTCTCCTCTCATTCCATTCACTGTTGGCAAACCCAAGAAAACCCTCTCGTGCTGGGTTGCGCCGGGGAATTCGGGATGTTGCCCACTTGCCAACCTTTAAGAGGCCGTGTTGGGATGCTCCCACGGGCACAGAAAATTCTTCTCACTGGCATCCAGAGCTGGGTGGGAATCAGCCTTTGGGTGATGACAGAAGATCAACAGCGGTGTCCACCAACAGGAAGCTGCACTTGATGAGGTAGTTGGATGGCGCCTGCCTGTAAGCTATCAATCAGTGATGAGGAAGGCGGCAGACAAGTTTGGCTGAGCCATGGCATGTTTAACTGGATTTCTCATTGAAAGATCGCATGCTTTCCTGCACTAGCAAACAAAATCTCCCGCACCTGAAGTACGTTTGCTAGTTTAAAACACAGCTTCTGGCTGAAAACGTCCATTGTTAAAACAGTGTGCAAATGAAAATAAATAAGGCTTTTAATTGGAGATTGGTTTTACCACTGTGCATTGCACAGTAAAATTAGACTGGAGTAAAGGATTCTGGCTGGAATCTGGTGACAAAGTAAGCTTTGGTTCAGTTTTTTTTTAAGAAAATGAGGCAGAAATGTCATTGAAAAAAAAGCCTGTGGTTTGCAACTGCTGTCTTCAATAATTAGGAGTCTTACTTTGGTTGCCAACTCTGGCTGGACTTATTATGAGAGATGTAATCACACAACTTCCTATGTTCAACAAGCCCTCCTACAGACTCCTGACATGTTGATTGGCCAATGGCAATCATTATAGAGTCCCACCTTCCCAAGGCTTTTCAGTGTGTCCTGGTTTGACTTCTGAAAATCTGGTTACCCTAGGTTAGAAGGTGGTCCACTTCAACTATCTACTTTGTAACGGTAGGACATAGGTTTGAAGCCAGGAATTGCCCCAGTAATACAATTACTGGGATACACTCTAACAAGCTGGTTATATAACAGCATGCTGAAAGGCTGCTTGACTGCCCTCTTGGCTATCCTTGGTGTGTGACATGGAAAATCGAGAGCAAGGAAGGTAATGAAATAGCAATTCTGAGGCTCAATTATAAGGGAATTGAATATAAATGTAGATTCTAAAGTATCATTATGTAATCACCCAAATTTCCTTCCCTCCCAAAAACTGTAACGTGCAAAGAATTTGACAACATTGATTTTTAATTTCAAGTACAAACATACCTTACTTTGTAGAAAACTATGGAGTGTTTGTGTCCAGAGACATTCCTTGTTTTTGAATCTGTGGAAGAATATGGTCACAAGTTAGTAAATTTACTTGCTGCTTAAAGTTACTTTAGGAACTAGGTGGTGGAGATTTGAGATCTCTTGTGATCCAAAATCACATCTAAGCAAGTTAATGGCATGAAAAACTCTTCTGTCTGCCAGCTGTAAGACCTTATATGTAATGAGTTTGGCCAGTCTTAAATCATGATATCTACAGTAGAAGCCTGGCACTAATACCACCGTGCCTGACTGTGCAAACAGAAAGAAGTTAGTCAACAAATCACCACATACTTGTAAGATCTTGCAAAGAAACACAGATTTTTGGTGAGTGAAAATACATACCTAAAAAAAATGCAAAAGTTTTATTGCAAAATATCAGCTCAGAACAGGTAGGCATGACTGGAAGGATGAATAAAAACATTTTGCTGGCCAACAAGTGTTAACAAAGATGTCGCAAGTATTGAAAGTGAACATAGCAGGGTTATGGAAATTAAATTATATTTGCCATGATGGGAGAGGGAATGCATTGTACAAATTAATTTCTATTGGCAAAATCACTGTTTCAATCTCCATCATTTGCACGTTTAAAAGACAAAGTTCACAGAATGTGACAGCACAATGTAAAACAGAAGAACTTCTAGACATGAAAACTTTTTATATAAGGAAGTTGCATTTCATTTTGGGGGAAGAATTCTTCATGAGTGAACAAGACCAGTTGACCCTTCAGCCTGTTATGAAACTATCATATTTTTCATAATATTATTGTGGGGCACTGTAAAGTCGGCTTATGTTTGTATATGGATGGTTCTGTGTGGCTGATTTAATTAGAGGCGGATAGACTGCAAAGTTGAAATTATGAAAAGAGTTAAGTGTAGAAAGGGCATTTGAAATGCTAATGCATGAGCTAGGCTAAAGTCAGCAGATAGAGTGTGAATGAAATTTGCATTTTAAGATAAGTGGAGAAGTGTTTGGTTTTCGAAGAGACTTGGTAGGATGTTTACAATTAACAAGATAAATAAGGCAGGTTATTACACTGATTTTTCCAAAAGGGCTGGCCACAATGACAATATAAAAAATGTTTATATTATGGGAAAAGTAAACTCCAAAGACATGGGGGAACAATGGGATTTACAGATTAAAGAGGAAGAAATATATTTAAAGAAAGATTGGAAGGCTTTGGGTGTGGCCATGCAATATCTGAAAGGTACACCATGTGAAACAGACTTGGGGTAAAGCACCTCTAGCCACTTTGCAGAAGTCTGATGTTCCAGTAACCAAAGTTGTGTCAAAAGCCTTTGGAATTCCATTGTCGAGTGGGTGCTTGTGGTAACATTACTGGATTGTCGCTTTAAATTTAAAATCTATTTTGGATCGTTGCCTTAAAGGGGGTGTGTAGTTGGGCGTCTGGATAATTAGGAATTTGGGGAAGTTATAATATTAAGTAACTGTGTAATTGTAATCTTGTGTGTGTGTTTTATTCTTTTTTGTTGTTGATAAATATTTTGAATAAATTTTTAAAATCTCTAAAGGTGTTAGTGGACTCAGTGCTTCTGAATTCAGTGCACTAACCTTCTCGTAATAAATACAAATTGCAAAACTATTGTGATAGTGTGGCCAAGTTTCCCTGTGAATATTTCCACTATTAAAATAAAATAAAAAATTAAAATATGAAATAGGTTCTTGATTGGTAAGGGGATCAAAGGTTACAGAGAGAAGGTGGGAGAATGGGGTGAGAAACTTATCAGCCATGATTGAATGGCGGAGCAGACTCGATGGGCCGAATGGCCTATTTTCTGCTCCTATGTCTTATGAATTTGGTCAGCCTGACAAATATCACTTGCCATATCATAACATGTCTTTTCTCTAGACCAAGGGGTGACCCTATGGTCTTTAAAACAATGAAGGAGTTCTCTAGGTTAGATGTGGTGATACATTTTCTATGTGTGGGAGTCCAAAACTAATGGGTCGTAAGTATAAGGTAGTCACTAATGAATTTTAAAAGGGAATTCAGGAGAAGCTTCTTTACCTAAGAGTGGTAAGAATGTCAAACACTATCACTTGGAGTTGAGCAGAATACTAATTAAGAGAAAAGCTAGAAAAATACTAGCTTATAGAAGGATATCTTGACTGAGATGAACTAGAGTGGAAGGTGAGTTTTATGGAGCATAAACACCTCAGGGCTGAATGGCCTGTTTGTAAACAGGGTGAACAGCCAGTGGTTGTGGTACACATTGGTACAAACGACATAGGTAAAAAAAGGGATGAGGTCCTAAAAGCAGAATATAAGGAGTTAGGAAGTAAGTTGAAAAGTAGGACCTCAAAGGCAGTGATCTCAGGATTACTACCAGTGCCACGTGCCAATCAGAGTGGAAATAGCAGGATATATCGGATGAATACGTGGCTGAAGAGATGGTGTGAAGGGGAGGGTTTCAGATTCCTGGGGCATTGGGACCAGTTCTGGAGGAGGTGGGACCAGTACAAACTGGACGGTTACACCTGGGCAGGACCGGGACTGATGTCCTAGGGGGAAATTTGCTAGAGTGGTTGGGGAGGGTTTAAACTAAAATGGCAGGGGGATGGGAACCTATGCAAGAAGTCAGAGGAAGGGGAATCAAAGACAAGAACAAAAGACAGAAAGCGGAAGAAGAAAAGTGATAGAGAAATCAAGGGCAAGAATCAAACAGGGACTCAGTGAAAAATAGTGGGAACGGGACAAGTGATGTTAAAAAGACAAGCCTTAAGGCTTTGTGCCTTAACGCAAGGAGCATTCGCAATAAAGTGGATGAATTAACCGCGCAAGTTGATGTAAACAGGTATGATATAGTCGGGATTATGGAGACATGGCTGCAGGGCGACCAGGGATGGGAGCTGAACATCCAGGGGTATTCAGTATTTAGGAAGGACAGACAAAAAGGAAAAGGCAGTGGAGTTGCATTGCTGGTTAAAGAGGAAATTAACGCAATAGTGAAGAAAGATATTAGCTCCGACGATGTGGAATCTGCATGGGTAGAGCTGAGAAACACTAAGGGGCAAAAAACGTTAGTGGGGGTTGTATATAGACCCCCAAACTGTAGTGGTGATGTTGGGAATGGCATTAAACAGGAAATTAGAGATGCATGTAATAAAGGAACATCTGTAATTATGGGTGACTTTAATATGCATATAGATTAGGCAAATCAAATTAGTAATAATACCGTAGAGGAGGAATTCTTGGAGGGTATACGGGATGTTTTTCTGGACCAATACATTGAGGAACCAACGAGAGAACAGGCCATCCTCGACTGGGTACTGTGTAATGAGAAAGGAATAATTGGCAATCTAGTTGTGCCTTGGGGATCCCTTGGCATCCCTTGGGGATGAGCGACCATAATATGATAGAATTCTTCATCAAGATGGAGAGTGACGTAGTTGATTCTGAGACTTGGGTCCTGAATCTTAATAAAGGAAACTACGATGGTATGAGGTGCGAGTTGGCTATGATGGATTGGGAAACATTACTTAAAGGGATGACGGTGGATAGGCAATGGCAAACATTCAAAGAGCACATGGGTGAACTGCAACAATTGTTTATTCCTGTCTGGTGCAAAAGTAAAACAGGAAAGGTGACCAAAACATGGCTTACAAGGGAAATTAGAGATAGTATTAGATGCAAGGAAGAGGCATACAAATTGGCTAGAAAAAACAACAGACCTGAGGATTGGGAGCAGTTTAGAATTCAGCAAAGGAGGACCAAGGGATTGATTAAGAAGGGGAAAATAGAGTACGAGAGTAAGCTTGCAGGGAACATAAAAACTAACTGTAGAAGTTTCTATAGGTATGTGAAGAGAAAAAGATTGGTGAAGACAAACGTAGGTCCCTTACAGTCAGAAACAGGGGAATTTATAATGGGGAACAAAGAAATGGCTGACCAACTAAATACTTTGGTTCTGTCTTCACAAAGGAGGACACTAATAACATACCAGAAATGTTAGGGAATGCAGGGTTTAGTGAGAGGGAGGAACTGAAAGAAATCAGTATTAGTAGGGAAATGGTGTTGAGGAAATTGATGGGATTGAAAGCTGATAAATCCCTGGGGCCTGATAACCTACATCCCAGAGTACTTAAGGAAGTGGCCCTAGAAATAGTGGATGCATTGGTGGTCATCTTCCGAGATTCTATAGACTCTGGAACAGTTCCTACAGATTGGAGGGTAGCTAATGTAACCCCACTATTTAGAAAGGAAGGCAGAGAGAAAACAGGGAATTATAGACCAGTCAGCCTGATGTCGTTAGTGGGGAAAATTCTAGAGTCCATTATAAAAGACTTAATAGCTGAGCACGTGGAAAACAGTGGCAGAATCGGACAGAGTCAGCATGGATTAATGAAAGGGAAATCATGCTTGACAAATCTGCTGGAATTTTTCAAGGATGTGACTAGTAGAGTTGATGAGGGGGAGTCAGTGGATGTGGTTTATTTGGTCTTTCAGAAGGCTTTCGACAAAGTCCCGCATAAGAGATTGGCGTGCAAAATTAAAGCGCATGGGATTGGGGGTAGTGTATTGGATGGATAGAAAACTGGTTGGCAGACAGGAAACAAAGAGTAGGAGTAAACGGGTCTTTTCCCGAATGGCAGGCAGTGACTAGTGGGGTACCGCAGGGATTGGTGCTGGGACCCCAGTTATTCACAATATATATTAATGATTTATATGAGGGAATTAAAAGTAATATCTCCAAATTTGCAGATGACACAAAGCTGGGTGGGAGGGTGAGCTATGAGGAGGATGCAGAGATGCTTCAGTGTGATTTGGACAAGCTGAGTGAATGGGCAAATGCATGGCAGATGCAGTATAATGTGGATAAATGTGAGGTTATCCATTTTGGTAGCAAAAACAGGAAGGCAGATTATTATCTGAATGGCTAGAAATTAAGAAATGGGAATGTGCAACGAGACCTGGGTGTCCTTGTACACCAGTCGCTGAAGATAAGCATGCAAGTGCAGCAGGCAGTAAAGAAGGCAAATGGTATGTTGGCCTTCATAGCCAGAGGATTCGAATACAGGAACAGGGATGTCTTGCTGCAATTGTACAGGGCCTCTGTGAGAACACACCTGGAATATTGTGTGCAGTTTTGGTCTCCTTATCTGAGGAAGGATGTACTTGCTATAGAGGAAGGGCAGCGAAGGTTTACCAGACTGATTCCTGGGATGGCGGGACTGACATATGAGGAGAGATTGAGTCGATTAGGATTATATTCGCTGGAGTTCAGAAGAATGAGGGGGGGGAATCTCATAGAAACCTATAAAATTCTAACAGGACTAGACAGGATAGATGCAGGAAGGATGTTCCCGATGGTGGGGGAGTCCAGAACCTGGACTCAGGGGGTCACAGTCTGAGGATATGGGGTAGACCATTTAGGACTGAGATGAGGAGAAATTTCTTCACCCAGAGAGTGGTGAGCCTGTGGAATTAATTACCACAGAAAGTAGTTGAGACCAAAACATTGTATGTTTTCAAGAAGGAGTTAGATATAGCTCTTGGGGCGAAAGGGATCAAAGGGTATGGGGAGAAAGCAGGAGCAGGCTATTGAGTTGGATGATCAGCCATGATCATAATGAATGGCGGAGCAGGCTCGAAGGGCCGAATGGCCTACCCCTGCTCCTAGTTTCTATACTTGCAAGTTAATGGTGATATGCAAAACCATCCAGTTGCTTTAACTCCGATTCACTGCTGCGTTTCTTTTAAACTTTGTTTAAAAATAATGCCAAATAGCTTTGAAATGTGGATTTGGAGGAGAATGGCAAGGATCTGAACGGAAAAAGTAACAAATGATGAAGTGCTCTGAAGAGTGAACAAACAAAGAAATTTTCTGAACATAATTAAGAAGAGGCAGGGAGACTGGGCAGGCAAATCTCAAGTGGAAATGGACTAGTAAGAGACATTATGAAGGGAAGATTTCAAGGAAAAAGAGGAAGAGAATATCAATGATGAATGGCTTGAAAATTGAAGGAAATCACTGGAAAATGAAAAGACTGCCTCAGGACAGAGACACATGGAGAAGACTATGAGCCAAGGACGTACCTCTCGACAGAGCATGATGATGATAAAACTAAGATGTGACAGATTATTGCAATCAAATGCTATATTAACTCATTGACCAATTCATTGAAAAGAGCACTAGAATTGTTTAAAACACAAATACCTGGGTGGAAGCCAATCATCTACAATTTTTCCATTTTCTGATTTTATTTCAGATTTCCAGCATCTGCAGAATTTTGCTTTTATCTACAATTTCTCTCTGGTTTCTAATGATAGTTTTTAACTGTTTAAGTTTGACTATTGTGTTGCAATGGCCTCAGAGGCCACCGCCCCCACCATTTCTTAGTTTTACAACTCTCTCTCTTGGATATCCAATATTCAACATATAATTATAGGTCAATTCACTGTCATTACAAATATTAAGAATGAAGAGTAACAAACAGTAATTTGAGAGAATTTGTTGCAAGACCTTTGGTCAAAAATACGATTCTAGTCTCTGTTTCACACCTCAGACCACTGGCAAAGCCAGCATTTATTGCCCATCTCTAGTTCCTTACCAGACTGGATAAGGACAGCAAGTTTCTTTCCTTAAAAGGCATTAGTGGGCCAATTGGGTTTTTTCAACAATCAAACAGCTTTATGATCAGTTATTTGCTGGTACCAGCCTTTTATTTCCAGAAACCTCATTTTTAAATCAAATTCAAATTCTGAAACTGCTATGGTGAGATTACAGTCACTGAATTATTAAAGCCACACCAACACCAAAGTTTCTAACAAAAACATAAAATGCTGGAAAAAACTCAGCAGGTCTAACAGCATCTGCGGAAAGAAAAACAGAGTTAACGTTTCGAGTCCTTATGACTCTGCTTCAGCGCTCTGAAGGGCCATATGGACTCGAAATGTTAACTCAGATTTTTCAGGGTTTTCTGTTTTTCTTTCAGGTTTCCAGCATCCGCAGTATTTTGCTTTTACAGTAAAGTTTGTAATCAGTTGGCAGCTATCAGCCAAGATAGCTTTTGGCCTCAGCATCCCTTATCAGCTAGGGGAAAATGGGTGGGTGGGTAGAGAAGTGAACAGGACCAAGCTCCCTGCGAAGATCCTGATGGTCAAACAGCCCAAAAAAAGATGCACACATTTGAGCAAGGAATCAGAGGGCAGCCAGACCCGCAAGGTCAGTACATTCAGAAGGGAAGAAAACAGAGTTTTGATTCTTATAACAAAAAAAAGACATGTAGATTCAAAGACAAAAATATTTTTGAGATGAGTTCTCAGCTTGAATATCACCCAGGAAAATAAGGTAAGGGATTCTTTTGGTACAGAAAAGTGTACCAATTATAAAGTCTCAAATAGAAAGCATTAAAACAAAACATTTTTTGTAGTTTTTATTCAGAAAATAAGAGACACAGATCCTAAATATTACAGCAAGGAAGAGAAACAGCCACTGTATTTTTCAGGGTCAGTCTTCTTTCAGCACATAGCTTTTACTTTGTTTGGGGTGTGGGCAGTGAATCTCATCGTACTGTTTTGAACCACTTTTGAAAAAGGTCTTATTAAAATATCAGTAACATTTAAAAATCTAGATGCCAAAGATCCAGCACCACACTGCAGCTAACTTGAGACATCTGACATTACTTTTAATATTTAACGAGATCTTGTGCTGATTCCAGAAATACTCACTCGTGCCACGACTCCACAAGAACGTTGAGCACAGGAATGCTAACAGATTGGATAGTAGCTTGTTTAAAAGACAGGAAGAGGGTCACCAGATCGGCAACATAGTCTGCATCACGACACTTAAACCTAATTTAGAAGAAATGCACTTTTTAAATAAATAGTATATTATCATTTTCGATAAGATTTTAATAATCAGGGTAAAGCAAATTTAGTAGTATTAAGGTCAGCAAACTGGAAGCAGAGTTATTTTGAGGGAAACAATGACAAGCTACAAACAACTGAAATTGAACTTTTGAGTGCCTTGCATTAAAACGGACTTTAAAAGGAATTAAGTGAGGCTTTGCAATTCTGGTAAAAGCTTATTTTTTCATACGGAAAAAGTAGTGAAATAACCTGTTTATCCAAAATGCGTTCTATCTGGCTGGTGTCACATTTTCTTCAGGAAGGTCTGTGCACCGCATACCATCTCACATGAAATTATTAGTAGGCTCAATTACAAATGGCATCCTGTTTGCAGACAGACTGTCATCAATTGTGTCCATAGTCAATGTAAGATGAATTAAAAAGCTCTTCACAAGACAACAATTCCCCCATAAGAATGATGGGCATGTAATGAATCATGTTCTCTGGTAAAGGTTTGTGCTATCGCATAATTGGGTGATTAAGCAGTAATTACACTAGAAATCTTTAGAGAAATGTCTTAACTATAAGACATCATGTGAAGTGCTTAAATAAATGCAAAAAATTGTATGTAGTATAACCACTCTCTTGCAAATGGGAAGTCGAGACCAAATTTAGTATTCAGGTCAAGCAGGGTTAGAGTGTGGTGGGGGATATACGGAGCCAGGTGAAAGTGGTCGAAAAGGGGAAGGAAGCAGAGTGGAAGGGACAGGAAAGAGTGAGGGGAAGAGAAGAGGGCATTCAGCTTCCTTCCCAGTCCCAAGTCTGTACACTTTCTTCAAGTTAGATTTCAATGCTTGTGGGGTGGTTTACAAACATGCAACAGTCTTCACTCTATTATGGCTATTACTGGATTTTTGGGCTGGGGTGGTCAGAAAAGGATTGAATGGAAAACTGCAGCTTACATTTCCTTGTTAATGGATACCAAAGAGCTCACTTAACTAGTCACCCAAGGAAGAAGGAAGTATGCAATTCAGGAGTTTGCACAATTAACAGACTTGCACTTGGGTTGACTGGTTGGATGAGAATTGGCTGGCACTTATTGGATTCAACTGGGCAGGTAGGAATCATCTAGACCTGATGGGCAATTTATTTCAGTTTTTCACAACTTCAGTTGAGATGGAGATTTTTTTTTGGTTAGGATATTCAGTGCTCTTACTAACAGCCACAGCTTGGCTATTGGAGACAAATGCTATTGTAGCAATGTATTTCCAGTTCCTAGTCTAGTAGGTGGGAGTAACAATCTTATTACTACTGATGGACTAAACAAACACAGGAGGCTGCAAAATAACTACAAGAGATCAGCATACTCTAAGCACCTATACAGAGGGCTTTCCACCCAATGATCCTTGGCAGGCATTTATCACCAATAACCAATTGCAGTGCTATCTATGGTAATATCTAATGCAGCCACATATTGGCAACCTTAGGATAAATTTTCCCATTAAGATAGTAAGACATTGGACTTTTCAATGCATTGTGAAATGGAATGTTCTGACACTTTTGTGATAGATATGGCATTGATATTATACATAGTAGTTGGCAATGCAATTCTTCATGTGGTGCAGCAGTTACACTAAGAATCCCCTTCAATATAACCATCTAAACAATTGGCTGAGGAGGATTAAAGTACCTGCAAACTATCTAGATCTACCAGTGGTTGAAATTATACTTACGCATCAATCAACATGCTTTTATATACATAAATATTGCTGCTCAACATGCCACAGAAATGGTGCAAGACGTCTTCTTTCATGCTCAGGCTGTCGAACAGGAGTTTCAGAGCCCAGAAATTCTTCTAGAATGGCCATAAACAATATTAAATCAGCATCAAGAAATTCATACCTGACTTGATAAGCTACCTATCTATAGCTAAATAGCAACAGAAATTTGCTGGATCTGGTGCTAAGGATTGAGGTGGGCTGAGTGGACGAAGCGTCTGTGGAGAAACACTTGGGTAAGATTGATCATCTGATCATATGGTTTAGATTAGATTGTGCTTTGCTCTTCTCCATTACAAAAGTAGAAATTCTGAATTGGAAGAGAATCAACTTCAATGGGCTGATGGGGGATCTAGCCAGGGTAAAACAGACCAAAGGCTAACAGGAAAAATGGTGAAACACTGGATGATCTTTATGATGTTTCAAACATAGGCTAGGTACATTTCAACAAGGGTGAGTAGGAGAACCAGAGTCAGAGTCCTTGGATGGTGAGGGAGACAGAGGATATGATGAAACAAAGGAGGGTATATGATGTAGTCAAGTGAATTCTTCAAGTGAGAACCAGGCCAAATACAATAAGTTGAGAGGGGAAGGAGGAGGAAAATAAGACTGATATGAGAATACAATAGCAGTTAACATAAAAAGGAACCCAATAATCCTACACCAGAATGTAAATATTAAAATTTACATTCTGGTAGAGGATTATCGGGTTCCTTTTTATCGTGGGACGGGTCCTATTAGGGACAAAGAGGGATATTTGCTTAGAGGTGCAGGACAAGGCTAGAATAATTGAGTACTTTATATCCGTATTCACTAAGGAAGGGGATGCTGACAAATTATCAGTTGAAGTGGAGATGGTAGGGGTAATAGATGGGGTGAAAATTTTTAGCAAGGATGTACTGGAAAGGATGGCTATGCTTGGAGTGGATAAGTTGCCTTGTCTGCATGGTTTGCATCCCAGGCTGCTAACGAAATGGGGGTGCTGATAGCAGAAATGCTTGCCATAATCTTCCAATCTTCCTTGAGTATGAGGCAAGATGCCACAGGATTGGTGGGTAGCAAATGTGACACTCTTATTCAAGAAAGGGTGTAAAAACATTCTTAGTAACTACAGGCCGGTCAGTTTCATTTCAATGATGAGTAAGATTTTAGAAACAATAGGGGGGGGGGGGGAAATCAACAGGCATCGAGAGCTTTGAGTTAATTAACGAGAGCCAGCATGGATTTGTGAAAGGCAGAACATGTTTGATTAATCTAGCTATTTTCTGATCAAGCAGAGATGGTTGATGAAGGGAAAACAATGAATGTTGCCTCTTTGGATTTTTAAGAAAGCGTCTGACAAAGTACCACATAAAAGGCTGGTTGATTTTGAGGCTTATGGAATTGGAGGGTCAGTGTCAGCTTGATAAAAAATTGGCTTAAGCACAGAAAACAGCAAGTGGTGGTAAATGGTTATTTTTCAGACTGGAAGATGGTAGATGGTATTGGTGTTTCCCCAAGGGTTCAGTGCTAAGACTACTGCTTTTTTTGATGAGGGTTACTGGGCTGGCTACAAGTTCAGATCAGTGTTTGTTATGTGGAAACCAAATGGGTGCGATGCTTGCTAATTATGACAATACTCATTAACAACACTGATACTGCTGAATTGAATAGGATGATTTACATTTAAATAGAACAGTTAATTGCAGAGAACTGATCAAAGCCAGAAAGGTAACCACAGTGGGACAGGAAGAAGTCCTTATATGACTAAGCCAATGGAAGACAACTTGGGAATATGCTAACCACCCAACAGCTGATCATGCACTCAACTAACCAATCTGCATCCAGAAGAGGATTGTGCACGATCTCTTTCCAGCTGTATTATGTAAACAGACACAGAAGCACTCGAGAAGAAAGACAGAAGATATGTATCAATCAAGGTGACCAGCATAAACAAGGGATAATTTAGCCAGAAGGTTGCTGATGACCATGAGAGCAGGGGGTGGGGGGAGGCTGAGAGAATTAAGAGTTGGGGGTGCAGGTACACAAGTGGTGTTGTGCGCTGGTTACTGGGGGGGGTAGTGGAAAATTAAGGAAAGCCAGCCCAGATTTATTAAGGGTAAGTGATGTTTAATTAATTTGTTGAGTATTTTTATGAGGTAACAGAGAAGGTTGATGAGGGCAATGATGTTGATGTGGTGTACAGGGACTTCCAAAAGGCATTTAATAAAGTGCTGCACAACAGACATGAGCAAAGTTAGAGCTCACAGAATAAAAGGGACAGTAGCAACATGGATACAAAATTGCCTTGAGTAACAGCAAACAGACTAGTGGTTAATGGTTGTCAGAGTGGAGGAAAGTTTGTAGTGGAGTTCCCCAGGGATTGGTGTTAGGACCTCTGCTCTTCCTGATACATATTAATAACCTGGACCTTGCTGTACAGGATACAATTTCAAAATCTGTGGATGACATGAAACTTGGAAGTACTGTGAATTGTGAGGACAGCGCAGAACTTCAAAATGGCATAGGCAGGCTGGTGGAATAGGCAGACAAGTGGCTGATGTGATTTAGGGCAGAGAAGTGTAAAGTGGTTATTTTGGTAGAAAGATTACAAATAGACAATATAAAATAAAAAGACACAGTTCTAAAGAAGTAGGAAGGATCTGGGTGGATAAATCATTGAAGGTGCCAGGACAGGTTGGGAGAGTACAAAAGCAAGGAAGTTGGTTAAACTTCTATAAAACACTGTTTGGCCTCAACTGCAGTGTTACATCCAATTCTGGGGGCCAAATTTTAGGAAGGATTTGAAGGCATTAGAGAAATTGCAGAAAAGATTCATGAGAATGGTTCCAGGGATAAGAACTTCCGTTATATAGATAGATTGGAGAAGCTGGGACTGTTCTCTTTGAAGAGGTTGAGAGGAGATTTGATAGAAGTATTCAAAATCATGAGGGGTCTGGACAGAGTAGATAGGGAGAAACTGGTCCCATTGGTGGAAGGATTGAGAATGAATGGACACAGATTTAAGTTAGTTGGCAAAAGCAGCAATGGCGACATTGGGAAAAATTTTCACGCAATGAGTGGTTGCAATTTGGAATGCATTGCCAGAGTGTGGTGGAGGCAGGCTCAAATCAAGGCATTCAAGAAGGAATTATTATAAGAGATTAACAACTGAAAAGGAAGAATGTTCAGGGCTACAGAGAAAAGGCAGCATCGTGACACTAGGTGAATTGCTCCTTCAGAGAGCTGGCGCAGACATGACTGGCCGAATGGCCACTTGCTCTGATTATGTCAAAGTGACATTGCGGGAGAATCACATTGTTTGAGGGGCTTGAGATCAGCCGATTACACTGTTCAAAGTTATTCCCAATTTACACTGCATCTCTGTGGTGTTTTGAAAATGTTTCAGTTTGACAGACAATTAGACACATCACCTTTAGAATACTGTTTAGTTGACGAGACACAGGGAAAGGCTGATCCTTTGAGGGGACCGAAGTCCCTTGGCTGATCTGGGTGTTCTCTCCTCCTCCTCCCACTTCCCATTGGATGATCTCCCCCAATAACAGAAAGACAGCATCTATATTGCATGAGTTAATATTTATTCACACAGTCCTCCAGATATTTTAAAGTATTAATGTACAACAGATAGGTCTGGCTATACAATACTTTTACAGCAGCCTTTTATATTACCCAAATAGAAAATCAGAACAATCTGTCCAGCATTTCTCTCGCTCAACTCAACCACCCTCTTCTCACCTAAATATACTTTGCTCATTAAAATGGAACAGTTACAGCAAGAAAAATTTGATGGCCATCTTTCTGGGCATGCAGCATCTGGTTTTCTCCAATTCCATCACACGATAGATGTAAATGTTCCAAGCAGGAACATTTACAGTCACTATTTCCAGAGGGGTGTGTTATTTTTTTAATATCATG
Organism: Cetorhinus maximus; assembly: GCF_964194155.1. Lineage (NCBI taxonomy): Eukaryota > Metazoa > Chordata > Chondrichthyes > Lamniformes > Cetorhinidae > Cetorhinus > Cetorhinus maximus. Next base: position 73,121,955 of record NC_135893.1, on the reverse strand, counting down.
TTGCGTTGTAACTTCAGCCATGTAGCTACAGCTCCCTTCCCTTTAAGCTCAGTTTTGTTGGATGCTAAGAATCAAAGTTTCAAACCCATTAACGTCCAGTTTGGATGCTCTCCCAGCTTTAGAAATACAGGACAAATGCCACCCTGGAAGAAAACATACGGGATGTAGGACAATCAGCAAAATTCCAAGACAATCCCATAAAAAACAGGATGCTTGGTCAACCTGGTATCGACGGGGGGTGATCCAGAAAGAAGGCAGAAGATACACAGACAAGAGGAGTGCCAGTGAACCAAGCAGGAAGATCTTATTCACAAGGTAAGTAACCTATAGTCATCCCAAATTGACCACCTGAGGGGTAACTATGATTTAGTTGAAACTGTTCTGTTCAAAATTCTCAATAAAGATGTTGGGCTTAGTGTGAGATTGTGTTAATCAAGGCCACAAATAGAGCAGTGTGTCAGTTTTGTCACCTCTGATTCTATAAAGTCTGTTGTTAACGATGGCCACAGTGCCTCACGAATGCCTAATTTTGAGCTGCTAGTGCTGTTCTGAATTCATCTCATTTAGTACAGTGGTCATGGCACATCAGGTTGAGGATATCCTCTATCATTCTAAGATAGGAGTTTGTCTTTGCAAATGGACTGTGCAATGATCACTCATACCAATACTGTCACGGACAAATGCATCTGCAGCAGATAGTGAGTGTGCAAGGAAGAAATCTACTTGACCTCGTCTTCACTAATCTATCTACTGTAAGCCCAGTCTGGCTGCTAGGACCTTCAGATCTTGTCCAGTAGTGACGCCAAGCTACTCTCGGTGATGGATGTTGAAGTCCCCCACAAAGTAAATTCTGTGCCCTTGCTTCTTCTAAGTGATGTTCAACAAGGAGGAATACCAATTCATCAGGTGAAGGAAGGCAGTAGGTAGTAATCAACAGGTTCTCTTGCCCAAGTTTAATCTGATGCCATGAAACGTCATGGGCTCCGAAGTCAAAGTTACGGACTTACGGAGATGTTTACTCTTGACTGCATACTGCAGAGGTGCACTGACTGTGCCACCAACTACTCTAGTGGGTCTGCCTTGCCTAGGATGGGACATAACCAACAGTAGTGATGGAGGAATAAAACAGTAACTGCTGGAAATGCTGTTAGCTAGGCAGCATCTATTGAAGCAGATTTAATGTTTCAGGTCACTGACTTTTCCTCAGAACTGGGAAAAGTTAGAAATGTAACAGGTTTTAAGTAAGTGATACAAAGGGGAGGGTAGAAAAAGAACAAAAAAAAGGGAAGGTCTGTGATGGGGTGGGGGGAAGATAGGAGAGATTAAATAATAGAAGACTTCATGGTACATGGTGCTTAACGCAGCAACACTGATGTCAGCATCGCAAAGAACAGAGAGTGGCTTACGCAGTGTTTTCCAGACCACAGTGGCAAGAATGCATTCTGCTGTCCCTCAGGGCTCTAAGAATCTAATATCTACCATTAGACCAGACAACATTCTGATCAGTGGGGCCACCCCCTAGAACGGAGAGTTGGAGTCCATTAAATCAAGATGCACTATTGGTCTGATGGGTGAAGTGAAATATTCCAACCAGAATATCAGTTACCCCACTATTGATCAGGTGAGCAAAAACAGCAGACACCAAGGAAAAATAACAAAGTATTTATAAAGACAGCCCTGTTGACTGACTATTTTTCCCTCTGCATTCATTTTAACGATAAAGTAGATTTACATAATGTAAACTGGGGAACAAAACCAATAGAAATTCAATTTTCAACTACGTGTGCCATTCTCCAAGTCTGGGTCCGTCCTAAGATGCCGTTATCAAAATTAGTAACCCCTCCCACTCCTGTGCAAAATATGAGCCGAAAGTTAGTTCCAAACTCTATGGCAATCTAAAAATTTCTGCTAGTTATTAAAGCAAGACAAAGTATCACCACAGCACTGAGGTGAATCATGCCCACAGCAAGGGTGCAGTAACCATTGTCGGCTATCATGATTACTAAATAGCTTGTAGTTTCAGAGAAGCATCGGATTGTCATGACTCAAACTTTGAGACACTGGGTCTACTTACTGAATCTGCTGAATTGCTAACATGTGTTGCAAAAATGTCCAATTTCATGATTCATATATTTTAAGAGTATAACTTTAAGTTTTGGAGATTGAAATTTTTAAATGCAAGATAATAGAAACATGTGGTGAGAAGCTGGTAAACAGACCTAAAGTAATTACAATTCAAAGGGTGACCTCTGTTTATTTAACAAAATGAGTGTTGGGAGTGGGAAACATTAAACAATGGGTGGCTCCTTTCTGAGATTCTTGGTGGAGATGAGATGTCTACTGTTGTCTTCATAAGAGGTTTAAATTATTCACCTGGTTTCCCAGGACAAAGGAAAGGTTTGGGAATGGGAGATTCCCAATCTGGGACATTCCAGGGTGTCACATTGCTGTGGGAATAGATTGCAGGAAGGAATTTGTTTTGTTTAGGGTTGGGTTTTATCCGTGTGTTTTCTCAAGCGGGAGAGAGGGAAGGAGAGAGGGGGAGAGAGAACAGGAGAGGGAGAGAAAGAAAGAGACACACAAAATCTGCCAGGAGCTGTAGAGCAGTAGTGAAGGACTGTCAGAAACCAAGGATGTTTTCTCATTTTGGAGTCACTAAGCAAGAAAGCAGTGCGGCCTATGCTTGAGCTGGTGTCTCCATAACCCTGATTGGGTTCAGGCTGCCTGGTTTAAATTACAAACAATGCTTGACAGTTAACTGTCAATCACCATCATTGGTGCATTTACCATGGCAACGCCTCTGCCGATCGGAGTCCAACTGCCAGCCAATCAGCACTCTCTTGACATACAGTATAAATTGTTGTTTTCCCCTTGTATTGGTATTCTTGCAAGTGTCCTGATGAGTGCGAGATGAAA